>NC_088646.1:1697116-1877116 GCF_964019385.1 Sycon ciliatum
TTAGTCCCACAGACTTGTTAAGTCTAGCATTTCCTCTTTGGGCCACAGCAACCTAGCTAGCTAGTTCCGCAATGCAAATATGTTTCCCCATGGAAGCTTGAACGAGACTGAACTTGAAGACTCCACTGCAGCTGTATATAGTTGAATAATATGGTCACAGGTGGCAAAAGACACACCTGGAGAAATAGCGATAAAGTCATCCGTCAGCTTGTGCGGACAGGCATGTATTTACCGCTATTTCGCGAGGCGTGTCTTTACCACCATATTATCCAACGATAAAGTTTGAAAGCATGACTTTCACGCAGTCTTGTCCCTGCAGCAGAGGACCAATGACATCCAGCAAGTGTAAACATGACCCTGAGGGTAATGGGGATGCAACAACTTTTGTTTACTCACCACATATTCTTTTGCAAGCCATGGATACGCTTTGCAGCCTGTTAAAAACATGCACACATGCATTCCCGGGCAACAGTGTGCGCACACGCACACACACACACACATACACACACATACACACACATCCACACACATCCACACACATACACACACACACACACAACAGAAAGAACAGATACTGATAGTGTATACCAAATGCAACATGCCACTCAGAATGGCGTGTGTGGGGTGAATCAATTTCTCGGCCCACAATGTACGAGTAGCTCACCCTACCACACCCCAATCTTGCAGAATTCACTGCTTGCATAGCCATGCCGCATAGCACAATGTACTGCCATATGGGGGATTCCCCTGTAGTGCTGTACCTGGCTGTGTAGCATCTCACTTGTAGATAGCAGCCTGGTATGTGTAATGAACATTGCATGATCATTACCAAATTTGGTTTATTTGGTACATTTTGGCAATCATGAAGTTAGTTTAACCTGTACAAACGTTCAGTCAGCTAACTATACGAATGTACACACTACACAGTCATTGTAATTGTTTGGGCTTACATGTACATGCCCCTGGTTCTGCCTGTATACCATGGTATACTACATGCAGGCTGTAGTGTGCTGTAGTGCAGCCAGAGGGAGCTAGATGGAACTCGGAATGTGGGACGCCAAACTACCGGTACATGATGAGTAGGAGCGCGAGTTAATTCCACGTGAGAATGCTTGTATTGCTGGTATATCGGATCTGAGTGGATACCGTATTTTCTCTAATAAAAGCCCAGTCTCCAATAATGACCCGGGGTGAGGGCTGTTTGAAATACTAGGAGCACAGTCTCTAATAGTAGCGCGGGCCACAATTGGAGTATGCAACAAGTGTATTGACTGCATAATAAACAGGAGTACAGCATGCCCAGCACATACTTGTAAGGAGGTTTTCGGTCTACTGCTTCCTTCCTGGTACCCATGTTATTGTGAAACATCGGCTATGACAATATTCCTGAGTTTAGGGTTCAGAAAATCAGTATGGATATGGTCAGTTTATCTATATAAACTGGAGTTGGTTTGCTGGTGCAGGTGGAGCATTAAAAAAAATAAAAGCACAGTTTCTAATAGTAGCGCAGGTAGAGATGTCAGTCATGTCACTGAAATAATAAGAACTCGTATCAGAGAAAATACGGTATGCGTCAGTGTCATTGTACATTGGAATGTTACAAATAAGGTACATGACTGTATTGGTATTGTTAGCGACTTACGTAAGGTGATAGTGGTTGCACTTGGTCAGACATTCTCCGTGCGTTCAACGATTTGGCGAAAGCACACCTGCCTATCTGCCTTCCCGCTTCCCTCAACAAGAAACTCCTGGATGCCAACATGAAAAGAGCAGTCACTTCTACTTTGCAGACTTCAGTGAAATAATTATTCCTGAAGAAATCCTGCTCCTGTCAAAGCGTTGTTTGTTTGAACCAGGATCAGGACTGCTTGTGTGACATGTGCATCGCATGTAATGTGGTATGGCAGGAGTTCAGTCACGGCCAAGCTCTATGCAGTCATAATCTACCATGTATGATGTAGATCAGACTGTGGTCATATCACCACCGCACATGCGCTAGCGCTGGTCATGGATCCTATTTATTATGGTTGACCTGAGTACAATAATAGTAGTACCAAGAGTTTATGAACTCTTGCCCTATAAACAAGACTCGTCAAGAGTTTTGATACCAGGTCATGGTCCTTTGTACTCTTGTACCGGGTTGTACCACCATACATGTACCGGTACATACAGTCAGTACATACTAGTACATGACTACAAACAAGAGTAGATTTAACACTGTTCATCTACTCTTGCTACTACATGTATGTACAAATGACTTGACGCTTTGTAGGAGTTTCAGTAGGAGTTTCATTGATCATGAATGGAGGTACAATTACCGGTTGAAGATGTACAGCCTTCTACAGGTTCCTGCAAGATCTTAAGCTACTATCAAGAGTATGAGGGCAGTACCGCGGAATCCAGCCCGCGTTGCGATAGCGGCAAGAGCTGGATGAACAGCAGTACTAGCCAAGTATGAGTGACTGGAACGTGTTTCCCGTGTGCACCCAAGCCAAAGAGCATGCATGCACGCTCACACCATACAATCATGTATATAACTACTTAGTCGCTCTTTCTGTTGTCCTTGTATTTACGAAACACGCGCCAAGTTCGTGAGCCAATGAACACAGTGGATTCCGTTCCTGCCCGTCGTCAAGCGACGGCAAGCAGTGGAATCCGTCCCCGTCGTCAAGTGACGGCGGGCAGTGGAATCTGTTCCTGCCCGTCGTCACTTGACGACGGGGACACAAAGCGGTAAGTACTTCCTCTGTTTCCTTCCTGTGACCGTGGCACGGTGTGGCGTTGCCACCTATGGTTGTCACGTGCATGTGTGTGCATGTGCTCCTGAAAGGCACTATATGCCGCAACAGTGCAGTGTCTATTGCATGCACACGTCTACACACACGACTCTGGCCATGTGGACGTGGACACCAGAGCCGGTCGCGTATGTAATCATGCACAGTGCACAATTACGCTCAGTGAAATCCGACCCAAAGTGCAAAACTGGCGCCCTGTACAAGTTCTGATTACATCATTGTATTTGTGCATGTGTACGTCCAGCCGCATTTGTGCCACTTCCAGGGTGTCCAGGGCTGTGCAAATTGAGGGCGCCAAATGTGCACTCTGGATTGGATTTCACCGAGCGCAACTGTACAATGTCATTGCGCATGATATAGCGCTTGTAGGGATGCATCGGATATAGTGATAAGATCATGGAAAACAAAATGGTGTGCTACAGATTGTAGCCTTGATCCTAGTCATACCAAGAGTACATAAACGGTTTATGTACTCTTTGTCATACTCATAGCAAGAATACATGTGCTCGTACAAGTTGCAGTACACTTACTATTGATCTGAAGATATTCATACCATATTTTCCGGAGCATAAGCCGCGCTTTGCACACTCAAAAATTCACCCCAAAAAGGGGGTGCGGCCTATACTCCGATGATCAAATTAACGGGGATAAATAGAATACATGTAGATGTCTGTATTTCGTGGCAAACAAGGGGGGGGGGTGCGGCTTCTACTCTGGAAAATACGGTCCTCAAAAACAAGAGTACAATCATGTACATTCATGCATTCTTGCTTGTAGCAAGAGTACATGAAACCCAATGCTGGTGTATAGTTTCTCATCAGTTCTTCTGCATGAGTGTCTAGTCTTGGTTGTATGCAATGCGGCGTAACCAGGCTAACTATATTGTAAACTGCGATTTCACGTGCATATCGGCATCGACTATGATGGGAATTTCGCCGTGACTAGACGCTCGTGGATGCACATGTGTACAGTGCAGTTACCCTATAGAGGTTGTGTGAATGCATCATCAGATGAGATGCTTTGGCGAAGTCACGGCACAGCACTGCACTAGCAACTCACGATGCCATAAGTGATTCCGCAGACTCACGCTGTTTACTTAGCACCTGGACGCTGTTCCGCTGACTCCCCCCCCCCCCCCCCCCTCTTCCCCTTCCACCCCTGAAATCATTCGCATATCCTCGATAGGCACACGGTGGGATCCGTTCCAAAGTGAAAAGCTGGTGCCCTGGATCAGTTCCTATCACATCAATGTAGGTACAAGGACCGTGTTTTCTGGAGTATAAGCCGCACTTTAAACACTCGTAACTCACCTCAAAAAATGTCGGTGGGACTTCTACTACAATGGTCCATGAGATACATGGCAGATGATACATGGCAGATGTCTGTATTTCGTAACCAAAAATCTAGATGCGGTTTGTACTCCCGTGCGACTTACATGTGTAGCAAGAAGGACCCATGAGTGTGTGTGATCCCTGGTAGCCTAATAGGTAGGGCACTGTCCCGGAAAGACAGGGGTGCTGGGTTCGAATCCCGCTCGATGATCCTTCTTTTGCAACATTGGCGCCTGGCAATGGCTCGAACCCACGACCCATCGTACCCCCCGCGAGTAGGTACGGCGTGAGGACACAGCCTGTTGGGGCGGGGGAGCAGTGTAGCAAGAAGGACCCATGAGTGTGTGTGATCCCCGGTAGCCTAATCGTTAGGCCACTGTCCCGGAAAGACAGGGGTGCTGGGTTCGAATCTCGCTCGTGGATCCTTCTTTTGCAACACATGTATACTCCAGACAATGCGGTAACCACGGTAACCACAAAGGCAGAAGAGAATGGTGACAACCAGTTTAAAAAATATATAGTAACACTGAGCTTCATGCACATAGCAAGGCTAAGGCAATCTTCAGACCACTGATAATAGGTACTGAAGTACATGTCATAGATATACAGGTGTGCATCCAGCAGCATTCTTACCGTAGTGACGGACATAAAGGCACATGCGCTTATGAGTGAGTTTTTGCATTATTTGCTATATTTTGCGGGTTGGTTGTTTTGTGTCACACATAGGCGCATGCGCTTGAGTTGCTAGTGTACCGGTACCTTGTATAATTATGCACATAGTGCAATACCGCAATGCACATTGAACTATGCGAACATGGTGTTTTGGTGGTGTCCGTGTGTTGCGGGATGGACTGCATTTAGGTTCACTTATAAGCCCATGCGCTTAGTTGTGAGGGTGCGCTTATGCCCGGGTATAGGCACATGCGCTTAAATGCGCGTCACTACGGTACCATGTCAGTAGAGCACCAGATATGAACTTTGGGTCGGATCGCGGAGTTCATGAATTCACCTTACACAACTGCATACATTGCAAACCATCTGCCAGGCACAACATACTTTTGGGGGCTTTCCTTTCCTACCTCCTCAGTGAGACCCATGGGTAATCCTGACAAACTGCTCGCAGCTGGTGCATGTGTGAGGAGATCATTCTTGCAGAGGGAGCACAGCCCCTGGCCTGCCAGTCTACCAGATAATGGCTTATTTTCCTTGTACTGTCTTTCAGTTCTATGAGAGTATTTACTGCACACTAGGACAAGACATTGTAATATGTGGTGGGTGATCGTACATGTACGTCGTGTCATGACTAGTTTTAATGACAGTCGCTGGCCTCCAAAGTGACTAGCAAGCTGAAGGTCTACTACAGTCCATTTCAAAACTATAGACGCGTACCTAGGCAAAAACCGTTATGCCAGCGTCTATACCACATAAAATCTGTGATCACTTTGTGCATAATTTTTTCCAAATTGGGCGTCTGTTATCCAATCGTTTAGAAACTATATGAGAGTAATTGTGGAGCGGACCTGAGCAATATTCCGAAAACTATTCTCAAAAAGTTCCAGTCAAGTTTGAAATATTTCAAAAACACTGCGCGTCTATAGTTTTGAAATGGACTGTAGATGTTTCTCCATAACATGCACACACATCAGTAAAAACTACTAAAAGGGGTACGTACAGAATGTCACTGCGGGCGGAAGAAGGCAGCTGCGGGAGCTTGGTATCCACCGAAAGGGGAAGAGGGTGGATAATGCCACGAGTAAAAACTGACACCAGAGTCAGGAAAACTCCACCAACAGCACAAACCGTGTGCAAAAGTCACCTCCTCAGCAAATATGCTTGAACAGGACATAACAAGATTGTGACGGAAGACAGCAACAAGGAGCACGTGGACTGCTGCCGCGTCGAATCTTGAGGGGGAAAACCCCGAAGATCTATCACAGCTGCACATGCACAGACGTAGAAGCACAACACTGACCTGTACAACCCAAAATGCACGTGCCTTATCTCCATGGAACCACATGCTAGCTGTCAAAGGACGCTTGAAGTTGAAAGCTTGATCTGCACAAAACAAAGAAAAGGTAGCTGTATGGTAGTGGTACGACTACGAGCACAATCATACTACATAGCCTAGCCACGGATAAAGACCCCAGCATCCCCACCATCATGCTTTGCGCGTTGCTTTCACCTGTTAGTGTTGCCGCCTGTCACCTCGTGTTGCCTCGTACATGTCCCGCTCTTGATGTTCGCCTATCGGTAGTTGGGAACAATAGCCGCTGATACTACCACGCACCTGTTTGCCAGGGCTAACCTATGGTATTTGCTAGTTTTACAGCGCAGTCATCACCCACGGACCTGTGCCAGCCTCTCTCCGTCTCCGTTTCCGCCCAGTCTAGTCCTGGATTTAATTCTGCAAGAAACTATTGAATCGATTTCATTCATCATTACGCTGCCCAATTATCCATTCCGTCAGTGAAATTCATCGTTTATCAGTACAGTGATCGCTGAACTTTTGAATGCAACGCAACCACGTGGACTCGTAGCGACGTAAAAAAACCCCAGCTACAGCTGAGTGATTTTGGAGTGACTGCTGCTGCTAGGTACACTGATCTCCGGATGAATCAGTGTGCTATTGCTTAGCAGTACTGCTTCTGTACGACTGTGGAACTGTATTTGGTAGTAGTTTGAAGTAGTGATAGTGAGACCAGGCAGTATCAGCAGGCAGTGTACAGGTACTGTGCTAGCAGTCTAGCAGATCAAGGTGATTTCCTTAGTTCCGGCAAGCCCAGAAGCCGTTGGCGCATATGATCTAATGCCGCTACGCTGTTCTTCGCAGAATTGCATCCCTGCCCTCTTTAGTTCCTTCAAGGATGAGTGCAATATCAGCTATCATCCAGGAGACCGAAGACACTCTCCACAGAGCCAAGGTACATGCATACACTGTACGCTGGCGCATGTTGTATTCAACCTCATGAATAAAACAGTCCTGCATGAACCCGAAACAAGCCTATTTTTTGTTTTGGCCTAATACACTTTGGTCAGGCTGAAAGTGATTTATTGATAGTATAGCTGAGCTATATATAAACAGCCGGCACGTCCTGCTTATCATGTGTCTGTTCTTTCTGCACTCCCCATCGCTAGTCACTCCTCAAGCAACCTGACCAGTCACACTCCAGGAGCCATCATCGCACGGAAAGGAACGTGGCAAGTCGGAGACAGACACAAGGTAAGATGGTGGTACCTATTTAACGACAATGGCCTACACAGTTTCTTGTCTGATAATCGGATCACCATTTCTGGCATGATGCCCTAAGTATCACTGGTACATGTACTGAAGTAGGTATGCTGTTAAGGTAGGTAAAGTGCTCCAAAGAAATCTCACTTCCAGTGTATTCGTATAATTATGTATAGTGCTTCTTTTATACCATGCAGGAAAGCCCTCATACTTGAGCCACAGTGCCACTGACTCTGGGACTGTAACTGAATCCATAGTACACGGTGGCAGAACTTCACACGATGCTGATTATGCTCTGGAAAGAGATCAGTTGAGTGACGGCTATGGAACACAGCCCACTACCGGGATTGTCAGCAGCGATGACTCGTCACCCCAGTCTACATCACAGCATATCGACCTGAGCAGGCACTATGAGAACGGACTGCCGCATGTTGCGGTGCACCCGTCAGCCAACCTTGCACCCGGCATGCCACACACTATGGACGGTGGCGAGGTGGATGACCTCAGGCACAAGGTGCTCAAACTGGAGCATCTCGCAGAGCAGCAATCACTGGTAAGCCATGGTTGTAGGATTCCGACACTCTTTTGCAATGTGTGTCGTTGGCCGCCTCGGCTATTAGTATCAACAGGGATGAATTTATCCTGTATCGCATCGCAGTTTGCGATGCAAAATCGATCTACTGCTACTCAAAAGTCACCGTGACTCGCAGAAAACTGCGATACATACAGACTGTCCATGCCTAGCCTGTACTGCCAAGTAACATGTATACAGTGCAGTGTATGTGGTGCAGGCACTCTCAGTCTGCGTGCACATGTATGATTCAGTCGTTTTTTGCAAATGCGCTTTCAGGCATCATTCTCAAGAAGGACAATGTGGTAAACACCCAACCTTAAAAGAAAAATGCTAACCAAAATCAAAGGCTGCTACACAATTGTGATTTTGTATAGCAGAAACTGCTATGCAAAAATATGGCAATAAATTCATCCCTGGTATCAATATACATGTAGTACCCCGCACACAGCGAGGTAATAATTATATGCACCTGAAAGTGTCTGGGGTCAGTATTTTACTACTCATGTCATTCATGAATCATGATCATGTGACTGGAAAGGCTAGAGTGATAGCTTTGCCGTAGTATACTGATCGGGTACGGATTGTAGAACTCCTAGGTGCAGCAGTCACGTGTGCTGTGCACGTCAATGCTAAGCACAGAGTACGGTGACTTCATGCATTTTGACTATGACTGACTGACTGACTGACTGACCTGACTGTGTGTGTGCATATGCATATATGTGCTTACATCTCTGTATGTATGTTTTGTAATTATGTGTGTGTGTGTGTGTGTGTGTGTGTGTGTGTGTGTGTGTGTGTGTGTGTGTGTGTGTGTGTGTGTGTGTGTGTGTGTGTGTGCTGTGCTGTGTGTTGTCACGGTGTGCCGGTGTGCACTATGGTGTGTGTGTGTGAGTATGTATATGGATACGTATGTTTATGCATGCGTGTGTGTATGTACATGACTGCATGTTTGTGTGTACGTGTGTGGTATGTCGCTTACGTGTGTCCGCGTGTACACATCTTGCCACTAGGAGCTACAGCATTCCTACAAAGCAATGGCAGCCATGCAGGGACAGCTGACCACGCAGAGACAGAGCATAGCTGATTTGCAGAGTAAGTCGAGCTTGATGTACTGCGGAATAGTACCGGCGGTCGGTCGGGCGGCACAGAGTCATGTACCGGCGGTCGGTCGGGCGGCACAGAGTCATGTACCGGCGGTCGGGCGGCACAGAGTCATGTACCGGCGGTCGGGCGGCACAGAGTCATGTACCGGCGGTCGGGCGGCACAGAGTCATGATACGCGTACTTAGTATTTGCTTATCAATTTATGTGATGCTGCACGCATTCAACCTAAAACATGACCCATGACTGCACTGCTTGATTCCCTATGCGCTCACTTGTTGTGTGTGTTGTCCTCAGATGAGCTCCTGCCACTCCTATCAGGGGACCGTACGGCCGTGACAAGACCATCAGACTCTGTTTGGGTAGATGTAAGTTTTTTAAACATAAGTCGGTTTGACATTATAATTATCTTGTTCTGTTCAGGGGCATTTGTAGGGGGGGGGGGGGGGATTTGTGCAACAAGTAAGGACTTGGTATATTTATGTCTTCCTTCAGGCTACATTGTGCATACCCTGACTGATACTCTCTGAGTTGCGGCATACAGGTATGCCTGACAAGACTGTGAGTTACATACTGTAGTAAGATCAATCATGAAATGTAACAGTTCATGCTGCAGCGGATATGACATATCACGCCAACTTTTCACAACATATACTCTTTTTTTCAGCAGCAGGAGTCTTGATTCAAATCTGTCACTGCATCATGTGTTTGTGCCGTTTCTTGCCGCACTGTGCAGTTGCAGAAAAACATCAACCAGCTTCAGCAGGACGTCTTCACTCACATCGCAAGTAGGAGGCAGGATGAAGAGCAGAGAAAGCGACAGCTTGACAGCATTACGCAGCAGGTCCAGTGGACGTAAGGAACAAGCACTACACCTGTAATGGCCTTGCTGTGTACGTGATGTGATAAGGCGCACATGCGCGCCTGGGCTCGTGGCTGGTTTTGCATGCTTGCTGTGCTGGACTAGGTCCGAGAATGTGAGCTCTCTTTTCCTTGTTTTCCTGTTCCTTGATTATTACAAGAACTGTACGAACCTGAGTAATGCTGTGTGTGGGCCCTTAGGGCCAGACATAACAGGCCTTACGCCGGTACAGCTGGGAAATTTCAACTTATGACCTTTTAAAACATAGGTCACATGACTGTACCCTTGTCGCTGGAACTCGTGGGGCAGTGAATCACTGAGCTACAATGTAGGTAACAGACTAGACCAAGTATGATTTGTGTAGTTATACTTGTTGTTGCTTGTGTTTCTGCCGCGTGCCTCCCCGTCCTTGGCAATGTGTCGGACGAATGCCGGGGCAGGAAAGACACCGCACGCCATGATCACATGAAAGCAATGAAGGAAATCCAGGCACTTCAGCTGGTGCTAGGTGAGATGTTTACCATAGCAATGCGTACTGAAGCATGTTGATGTTGAAGATAGTAAGATAGTTCAAGATACATAAACAATATTACACTCCCTCGCCTCGGCTTCATTGAGCACGCTTTCTGGTCATCTGCCTCCGTGCAAAAGCTCGCTGTGTTTATCCCAGTTAGAGCACCCTGACTTTGATGCTTTAAAAGCCAAATTATATCTTTTCTGCTCACTAGACGTCCTTGCAATTGATTCGGCCAGTGACTCTGACCTCTGATTATGAGACCTAGCAACTATTAGGTCGAAACAGCTACTAGTAGCTGTCCGGAGATTGAGTGAACAAGTTTTTGTTCTGCAGATGAATGCTCTACTGCTGCTGTGACGTGCAGGAATTGCCAACCTCCATCGAACCTTTTCACCCAATTTGTGAGCATCTCTTCTCTTGCTCTATTCTGCAGACCGTCATGAAGCACAGCTCGGCACACAGTCGCAGGAAAGCAAGACGGCCACCTTACAAATGAACACCATGCAGCGAGTAAGTCACAGTCTTAATAAAAACAAACTATTTTCATGAGGTACGAGACAACAGTAGCTGTTTGCCAGACACTCGCTACACTCCAGGCCCGGGCTCAGTTCCAGTGGGCAGTTTCCAAGTCTGCTGGCTGTGCTCGAAACACATCAAGATTTGTTCAATCTAACCTCTCGAATGGCCAAGTAAACCCAAACTGTAAGTAAGCCACTGCATGTGTCTGTGTTTGCCATTGGCATTGCTGCTGTATAGGCAATACAGCATAGCGAACAGGCACTGCAGTCATCGCGTGCTGATCTTCTGGAGCAAATGACGACGATCAGGTCAGTGATCTCTAGCTAGCCGGTAGGGCCTACGGTATGGCATATACATGTAAAAATGTATACAGTTTTTAGTATGGTCAACCCCTGAACTGTTCGCAACTTCAGGCGAAGTAGATAGCGTCACGTCCAACATGGCTATGGAAACTCCAACATGCAATTGCTGACGAATGCCGATCAGGGCAAGCTTTCACGCACGCCAACACTTCATGCGATATGTACTTGAGTATGTAAACTTGAGCACAGCTAGACTGTGTGTAGGTCTACCAGCACAACGCATGCACAGATAGCATAGCATCATTTAGACATGAGGAGATTCTGTGCCCACCAGGACGGGCCTGTCCACGATTATAATACAGTACCGGACCATGGTGGAATAGCTGTATGTTGTACATGTACTGTGTCTTGGTTTTTCATCAAATTTGGTTCTCTGTTATCTGAATATCTAGTACTAGTAGTAAAGTTAATACCGGTAATTACAGCATGTGCCCATGTCCTTTCTTTCACAACTTTTCCTGTTCTAGGATCGGTCTCAACACCATATCCACCACGCTGGTCAACTCGGATAACTTGAGAAATGCTGCTGCTGCTGTGCCTCTCCAGTCACAAGCTAGTGCTCCGCGTGATACTACGCGCCACAGCTCCACGTCAACTAGATCAATTGACCACCAATCGCATGAAGCAAGAGCCGGGTCACGGCATGCACTGTCAGCTGGCAAACTCGCCCGACACAAACACGCCAAGAAACCGAAGCCACCGCCGGCTGGCTTTGGGCAGAGCAGTGGAGTCGGCGGAAGTGCCTTGACCACTGGCAAGCACACCACCTTACATGGTTCTATGCTGAGCGCTTCCTTGTCTCCAGACACTGTCAGTGAGAGTAGCTTGTCGACGTTTCCAACGCAGCGCCAAGCGGGAATGAGATCACGATCTGCGGCGGCCTATGCTCGCGATGCATCAGCCGGCCAGCCACCACTGGACAGTGAGTTTGAAGATCTGCGCCGCGAGGATGACGAACTACTGGCAGAACTGGATCGCTACTCCACTCCTGATCTGTCCCTCATGTCCAAGCTTGATCCATCCGACATCAGCGATACCACACTGCTTGAACACTAGATAATAGCACCGCTCTTGGCTGCAGATCAGCTTATAAGGTTGTAATTGAAACTTTGACCCATGACGTCAGGAGAGAAAGAATGGCCAAAATAATTGTATATGAGCGTCCTTACATAGCACACATTGTTCACCCTCTACTAGGTGTATGCCCTGGGTGGAAGACTGTCGAGGTTCAAGACATTAAAAACCACACATGTACCGGTACGACTTGTAATGAACACTGGTTAGAATTGCCAGACCAGGTTATGCAAACTGATCAGCCACAAGATAGTCAACTGCCCTGCTTGTCTTGACCAGCTGCTAAGTAACTGGCTGCCTTGATCAAGAAAGTTTATGTCGAGTACGTACTGAATAGGCGCTTTAGTCTTTGAAGCACATTTACTTCGAAGTACCACTGTGTACTTGTACAAGATATGATAATAGGATATTCAATGGCAATCAATGCCCTACTATCTCCCTGTGCACAAGGCGTGAGAGACTGTGGATACACAACACCAAGAGTACGAAAACTGGTTTATGTACTCTTGACAATGCTCACAGACATACTCTATGCATTAGGTTTTTTAGTGCTCCCACACTACACCAGGTCATGAAGCAGGGAGCCCTATACACACCGTATGCATGTGTAGGACTCCCTGGTCATGAAGCACAGGGCCGGGAGAGGTACTCGTATATTTACCGTACTCGCACGATTAGTGCCCCTGCCCTGCATGCACCTGGGGCACTATTCAAGAGTGAGTTCTATTTTTTCAACGCTGGTACGGTAGCGTCATCCAGCATAAAAATAAAGAAGGCAACAAAGAACAGTCAAAAGCTTACTACAAACAAGAGTTTCTTGCTGTAAAGTTTAAACTAGCCTGACTCGACAAAAACTGCCACCACTGCGATTTTGATCCTGAATCCACCAGTGCAATGGACAAGAAATCAAAAAGTCAAGAATATTAGCAAAACAACACCAAACTTGCACAAGCCCAAGGGGGGGGGCAACAATTATGCCAACTGCCCTTCACTGCAATCTACAAGGGTAGGGAACACCCACCCACCCACCGGTAAGCATGATATACGTCCATGCACAGACACCCACACCCGCAGTACTGGTGGATGATGCATGCAAAGCACTCACATACTAATCACAACCAAGGCTCAGAGCGAACTGCAAACCAATCCATTCTAAACACATCAGATATCTGTTATAAATCCCATAAATACTGTTCTAATGATCTGGAATTAGATGGGTAAATAATATCTGGGGAACTTGCATATAAGGCGGGGTACATGACTTCTCCGCGTCAGAACTATATAAGCATTTGCAATAGAGTCCGCTGTACTGTAACAATGACATCCGACTTGCTCCCACGCTCTAGGTGTTGTGAAATCTCCACACAATATTGTAATCATTAAAAAGAAGAGAGTAAATCTGTAGAACATAGGAGTTCACTGGTACATATTCGTATCTAGTACTTGGGTGGCAGGTGCTTGCCCTCATACACCTCGGAAGGTGTGCCGATTCCGAAAATCTGCACAAGTTAAACACACATGCACAATGCAAAAGGCCAAAGTTAGTGCTCTGAGAGAGAGAGAGAGAGAGAGAGAGAGAGAGAGAGAGAGTGTGTGTGTGTGTGTGTGTGAGAGACAGAGAGAGAGAGCGATAGAGATAGAGAGAGAGAGAGACAGACAGACAGATAGACAGAGAGAGACACACAGAGAGAGAGAGAGAGAATGGGCGAGAAGAAGCATTTACGCAACACGCCACCGTTTTGAAATGCATAAAAGAACAATGCTAGCTGCTGAACTCCAATAATTTCTGACAGCGCTCTCCACCATGCAGCCATAATCTTGGTGTTTCGGTGAATGCCGTTGGGACAGGTGGACAGGCCAGTCACATTCTTTGAAACTAGATTGATCCTGCACATACCGCACCTTTGCTGGCAAAGATGTGTAGCTATGCAGCAGACCAGTAGGGCTCTGAAATGAGATTAACTTGCCGCTGATCTAGCTGCTTCAAAATTACTTCAAAACCTAGCCATCGAGTTGCTACATGTATTTGTATTATATCCTTGAGGTCTCACAATAGGATGGTAAGAAAAGGTCCTCTCTTCCTTTATAGTTCATAGCAAGCACACATAACCCTCAAGAGTGTGCGACTCCACTATGGGTACTATCCCAACTGAATTTCACGTTGACGTCATTTAACTCCGACTCATTTTTTTATGATGCAATGTGCATTGTACGCATATTACCAGACGTATCTTGGACCCGTGGTGGACAAATCCTCAATAGATCATGTACAAACTAGTGCAAGGAACCACGAGTGATGCATTGACATGTTGTACACACGCTGTACACAACCCGTGTATGCGCATTGCGTCATAAACATGGAGTCCACCAGCTCACAAAAGTGTAGAGGACGGAAATGGGCCAGCAGCAATCTGGCACTTACGAATCCGTTGTCCTTCTTGTCGGCCCAGTTGTTGACCTCAGAGTACTTATCTGACCGCTTGCTGGGCCTCCATCTATTGGTTGGGGCCAGAGATACATACCAGAACATACATACACAAACACATATGCTGTTACATTGCTGACCCGGCGCAACATCCAGATTGGACAACTGCACAGATAGGAACTTAGGGGAAGACAAACTTCTCATCATTTCACACCTAGGGCCGAATAGCAGTGGGAGTCAATGCTGCTTGTTGTATGAGATGGTTCGTGTTTATGACAGGACTGCCGGAAGCAATTTTTTGTCAGTGCTGCCAACCTTCTGTACTTTTCCGTATTTGTACGGAAAATCTATCCTTCGCGCGCACTACGGAATTTGAGCAAAATGGTATGGAGATTTGAAGGGCTATGTATGCGGGGGCATGGCAAGCGTAAGCTGAGCGATGAATATCCCTGCGCCGACGCGAATGCATACCGTGCTTTGTCTACATGTAGCACAAAGCAATCATGTCGCGGCACAAGTCACACCTGCTTTGCGCTGGCAAATCCAACCATCAACAAGCATGCAGTGTCAAAAAAGTCAATGCAAGCAATGCACACGGTCAGCAGTACATTGGCAGTGCGCAAAAACAGTGCAAAATACGGAAAATCCAAAGTCGCAGTACGGAAAACAGACCCAGTTGGTTGGCAGCTATTCTTTGTGAATGTATATGATATGGGGGGGGGGGGGGGGAAGTTGGTGCGGTGTTAGCCTGACCAACCGGACCGGTTCCGGAGAGCCTGTACGACATCAGTTTAGCA
Source organism: Sycon ciliatum (assembly GCF_964019385.1). Classification (NCBI taxonomy): domain Eukaryota; kingdom Metazoa; phylum Porifera; class Calcarea; order Leucosolenida; family Sycettidae; genus Sycon; species Sycon ciliatum. The sequence continues at coordinate 1,712,703 of NC_088646.1, forward strand.
ACATATTGATACAATGCACTGTAGGAGAGTATGGACTACTATACTATGGAGTACAGCAATCCAACTTCCTCGACACCGAACCTCTCTGCATCCAGGCCAATGATGTGCAGCATCAACCAGTACACATGTCCATATAAAGCCGCACTCAGTTTGTTATGTTACAGTAGACTCGTACGCCCAAGAACGCGGTTTCAGAGGGCCAGCCTAGCAAAGTTCTGATTTTTCAGCGCCCCAGGCTACGTTCTTACGCGTCCAACATGACCCGTGACGCTCGTGTACAATGCACTTTGCGCTACATGTACAATGCACTTTGCGCTACATGCGCTACATGTACCGGTTGTACCCTTTACATGCACGGGTAGTATGTAGCGCTGCACTGGGTGATGTTTTCGCGAGGACCCGACAAGAGTTTGTGGTTGCGGACTTGTTTTTCGTGTACTCGGACAAGATCATGAAGGTGCATTCCGCTTGCAAAACAAACCGGCGCTCAAATATCACGTCTCTTTCTCTCTCTTCTTTTCAGAAGATTGCATTGTAGTTATTACAATACCAAAAAATGTCGCGTTCTTAAAAATCTTGGAGTTCGTTCTTAAAGAGGAAGTTGAGGCAAAAATTAAAATTTCACCAGTTGTAGTCTTCGGGGTGCTGAGTCGAACGGTCTTGGTCCGAGAAAGCTGAGACCCTCCCTTCCTACTTGAATCCCAATCGAACTCGCGCACTTCCACCGAAACTGGGTGACTGCGCCCTACTAGATGGGGATTTGTATGCAAAATGTCACTAAAAGCGCCATTTCGTTCTTATAAAAGCACGGATGACCGCGATTGGCCCATATGTTGTAGTCTTTTGGACGCTGAGTCGACTGGTTTTGGTCCGAAAAGGCTGCGATGCAGCGTTCCTCCTTTATTCCCAATCGAACATGGTTGAACAAGCGGTCACGTGCTCCTGGGTGCCCAAATCACCTGGTCACCACGCCAGCAGGCGACAACTTTCACACCAAGGTTTAACTCAAGTGACAGGATCTACTAGGACTGCACCCAAAAAAGGTCAAACAGGCTAGTAAGTTGTACTTAACAGGCTAGTAAGTTTTTAGCGAGCAGCGGAGTAATAATAAAAGCACTCCCTGGCAGAAACTCACTGCGCGTACGCCAGCATATAATCATGGCAGATTTTCGGATTGCGCGCACGCTATCCTTAGTTGTACATAGTACAAAACGTACCTGAAACACATGATGTGAGTTTTCGCCGTCGGAAACCCCATACGCAGAGTTTTACACTCTTGGGAGCTTATTTACTCTTGGTCGTACTAGTAGCACATCTGTTCACACGGTCACATGACGTGGCACTCGATCAGATTCGTTTGTCCCCTGCCTATATTATACACAATTGTATATGTGCCTCACAGACAATCCTAACCACAGTCTCTACTTTGCAACTCAAATGGGGGGGGGGGGGGGGATTGTCACAGTATAGATCATGACTAACCTGATAATTATTATCAGGATACTAGTAGTCAGCAAGACAAACTAAAGCACAGGTGCTGCCCAGCGACTGGTTTGTGTTTCATTTTTGACCAAGATGTTTTTTTTGTTCTCAGTGCAGTGGCTGAGTGAGTGACATGACATGATAAAATATTTTCCAACTCAGCAAGAAAAATACGTCTATCGTTCAAATGTGTGAGACCCATCCCTGCCATACCTGAATTCCGTTCCCTTGGTGCACATGTGGTACCCCAGAAGCGTTGCGAATGAAACGCAGAACATGGTGGCAATGGTCAGGGGGACAGCCTGGAGAGGAAAGTATCGATATTGGCATTCCAAACCACAGTCAGTCACGGACAACGCAGGGAAGCGAAGCTATCAACGAAGTCCGTACCGAGCCCAAATCCCCACGGCGTGCGACCATGAATAGGGGCCATCTCCCACTCATTTTCTTGTGGCCAAAGTCACCTCCTGATCCCATCTTGACAAGTAAGGAAGACAACGCTTCGGACAAAGATGCTACTCACAATGGCGTCTCGTCAAACTGTGACTGTGGCAGTGTGGGAGTGTTGTTCTGTGCAAGATCGAGCCGATTCGAGGAGGTCCGATATCTTGAGACCACAAAAAAACCGAGAGCAAGGCTCGTGAAATCCGGGCCGCTAGTGCTAGCGGGTGGGCTATAATTATCGAGTACATGTACGTGTGTGTATGCTCTACTACAAAAGTACATGTACTACACTCCACGGGTGTTTGCAGTGCATGAACTCTGGCCAGTCGTCCCCGTACGCAAAATGCGTACGCATTTGGATCTACCGTACATTTCCTTGTGTTTTGGGCGAATCTGAGCGGTACGATGCTGTCGAATTGGGCCTGAATTTGCCCTGAACCAGCCTCTATCGAAGTAAACTTAGGTGTTTTGAAGACCACACGGGAACACTGCGGCCATGTCTTCTTTCCTGCGTCGTTTGTTTGAAAATCGGAGTGTTTTTGAGCTCGTAGTTTCGTCTTCGTTGTGGAATGACCGTGCGTACATTCTCCTTGGAATTACCAAAGTCACAACCCCGTTTATTACATTACTAAGAGTTTTGCCGGCAGCCACGATAGTTTTTATCCCTGCTTCCATACATCCTTTCATTGAATAGCCAAACGAAACTTTGTGGCGCGCCTTAGTTTTTTGTGGCGCGGGGGTCTCAAGTTTGTCACTTCGAGTTGTACACAACAGCCACATCATCTCAAAGGACCAAAAACACCAAGTGAGCAAAGTATTTCAACGTTGCGATTTTGCCTGGCCTGCTGTGAAGATGGAGACTTCTACTCGGTAGCAGACACTCGTTTCAATAAGCTGGGAGGGAGAGCGTGGCGAGTAAAATGTTGGGATGAAAAGAGCCACATTCTCTCTCGGAAAAAGTCGTCGTTCCCACACACGTACACTTGCTCTATCCAGATCTGCAGAAGGCTAGATTTTGCATGCACGTGCGAGATTCGCATCCGCCGCGCACATAGCCAGAGTCGAAATTTTTGTACTCTCGGATTTGCCGCCATCTTGACGAGTGGCCGCTGCGAAACACCCGTGACTCGCCTCCTTTTTTCCTTTTTTTTGTTCTCTTTTCACGACGCTCAAGTCTGATCTGCCTTGTTATGACAAGGAACTAAGGCTGTGTTTACATGAGGCGTTTCAACCCGGGTTGAGTTCGACCCGGGTCAGATTTCAACCCGCCATGTGCACAAAGTGAATGGCGCGTTTACATGACGCATTGCGCTTGACCCGGGTTGAAATTTCGCCCCGGGTTGATTTCAACCCTCCCCCCAAGGGGAGGGTTGAAACCAACCCGGGTCAAGAAAATCGTACAAACGTACTTCTGTGCGTATCTCGCGCCAGGTTTGAACAGCACTGCAGATGCAAACGGTTTCACGTGACCATGCAAGACTGTAGAAGTGGACTTTTGGCGGCATATCAGTATTTGACCCGGGTCAACTGTCTTCATGTAAACGCTCACCTCTTTTGTCTATCGTACAGACTTTCAACCCGGGCTGAACTCGACCCGGGTTGAAATTTCTCATGTAAACACAGCCTAATACTTGAGTACATGACTCCCTACTACTAGTACTGGTGGACGTGACGTATGGAATCGAGCATGAGTACGAGGACGAAAGTGCGGAATCGGAGCCCGACGCGCGCTAGCGCGGAGGGCTCCGATTCTAGCACTAACTTGAGTCCGAGTACGAATGCTTTGATACCATTTCTGACATGCATTGCACCTAGGCGTGCTCCGATTGGAAAATCGGAGACCTGCAAGCGCTCACAGGTCTTCAGTGGCTGATTCAAAGCACGGCAAGTCGCGCTAGGATTCGCTGTTGCCATGTCGATTGTCATGTGACATGTCAGAACATGTCATTGGGGAAGCTCGAGAAGCTGTTCTGCGGAGGCTGCGAACGTAAAAGGTGTATTCTGACATGTCACATGACAATCGACATGGCAACAGCGAATCCTAGCGCGACTTGCCGTGCTTTGAATCAGCCACTGAAGACCTGTGAGCGCTTGCAGGTCTCCGATTTTCCAATCGGAGCACGCCCAGGCGTGCTCCGATTGAATCGGAGCACGCCTAGGCGTGCTCCGATTGGAATGCATGTCAGAAATGGTATCAAAGCATTCGTACTCGGACTCAAGTGCTAGAATCGGAGCCCTCCGCGCTAGCGCGCGTCGGGCTCCGATTCCGCACTTTCGTCCTCGTACTCATGCTCGATTCCATACTTCAAGGTGAAGTAAGTAAGTTTCAAAGTGAAGCCGTTTCAGATTGGACATTGCCTTGATAATTATTCATTCTCCAAGTCAAGCTGAAGCAACATGCTGTGCGATCTACACACACACACACACACACACACACACACACACACACACACACACACACACACACACACACACACACACACACACACACACACACACACACACACACACACACACACACACACACACACACACACACACACACACACACACACACACACACACACACACACACACACACACACACACACACACACACACACACACACACACACACACACACACACACACACACACACACACACACACACACACACACACACACACACACACACACACACACACACACACACACACACACACACACACACACACACACACACACACACACACACACACACACACACACACACACACACACACACACACACACACACACACACACACACACACACACACACACACACACACACACACACACACACACACACACACACACACACACACACACACACACACACACACACACACACACACACACACACACACACACACACACACACACACACACACACACACACACACACACACACACACACACACACACACACACACACACACACACACACACACACACACACACACACACACACACACACACACACACACACACACACACACACACACACACACACACACACACACACACACACACACACACACACACACACACACACACACACACACACACACACACACACACACACACACACACACACACACACACACACACACACACACACACACACACACACACACACACACACACACACACACACACACACACACACACACACACACACACACACACACACACACACACACACACACACACACACACACACACACACACACACACACACACACACACTTGTACTTGTACTTGTACTTGTTGCTCACTGCCAAAACTGGTCACGTGGGTCTCCCCGGGAGAGGGGAGAGAGACTCAAGAGGAATCTTGGAAAAATGACTCAATTGGCTATTGAACCGCCCAACGACCGACACCCCCTGAAATCCCCAAAACTCTGGGTGGACTTGAAGATGATCCCACTTATGGGCTCACCACACCTCAGCAAGTGGGTGAGGACAAGGTGCAGAAAAAGGATTGACGGCATCAGGGTATCCGTCCCGGGATCCAACTGCAGTTACCCCTGCCCCCAGTGAAGGTAATACTTGCAACTAGTGTGGGTGGCTAAATCAGAGTGGATCTGATATAAGCTTCACTAGCACCGTTGATTACACAAGAGTTAATCTAGCCAGAAGCAGTCCATGGTTAACAGGTATGTATACTTCAAACAGAAAGTATATGAACCCTGGAACCAACAAAGGTGGCAGGTACAACATTACACCTTCAAGTAGCCGAGCCCGTTGGCAACAGATCCAACACAATCAGGCATAAGTGTACCCACCAACCGAACTAGCTGGCACACACACACACACACACACACACACACACACACACACACACACACACACACACACACACACACACACACACACACACACACACACACACACACACACACACACACACACACACACACACACACACACACACACTAGCTACTCAGTCGAAATTCTACCGGACATTCTTCATTGGATTTGCAGCATAATAACTACTTCAAGAAGAAGTATTCCCTACTGACTGTAGTACCTCTTTGTTTTGTCTGTCACCAGTTAATCCCTTATATAGGATTAGACTTCAAGACGCATTTGCAGCCTCGAAAATGGTCGACGTGGAAGCAAGTTGTACAATGTACTGTTGAGATACCGAATTCAAATAAATCAATACCATACCAATAAAATCAATACCAATGTTATTGAAGATGCATTTTGATATTTCCGACAATGCCTCTCTTTATTTAAAATGAATGAATAGAGGTTACTCACTGGCTAAGACCCCCAGGAAAGGTATCTGTGTGCAATTATTGCTGATGAATTGCAATTACAAGTGGTAGAAATAGACTAGGAGTGGAATAGATGAATATTAGCACCATCCTAGCATTGAAGTAGTGTTGTAAAGTGCTCGCAGATCAATATGAACTAAAGACACTACACTCAAACGCCTCTTATCCGGACGCCTCAGATACGGGCACGTCTCTCTACCGGGCACCTTCACCTTGAGTTCCTATGGCAAAAATGTGTTGAATTTGGGGGGTTTGAACTTTTTTCATATGTGCAAGTGCTTCTTTGTCACTGCTGACCTTTGAAATCCACACATTTTTTATCAATAGATTCTTTCTGTAACCTGAACATGTACAATGCGTGCCAAAATACACTGCTTCAAAAAATGATGTGGTACATGGTAGATGAGTTTTCCTGAGATACGGGCAGTACCCGATCCCAAGGTGCCCGGATAAGAGACATCCGCGTGTACATGTTTGGGGCATTTACTAAATCAGTTGTGTTCAAGCATGTACACATATTAATATTGGAATACTCTTTTGGTACTAGCCTAGGAGGTGCTTCTTCTTTAAGCCTAGTTCACATTCGACGGGACGCGGCGTAAGGATCGACGGGAAGCAACGGGACGGTCTGACGGCGTCCAATGTGAACACCAGGAACGGGAACGCAACCGTACTACCGTACAGATCGGGAAGCGACGGGAAGAGTTGGATCGATCCAACTTTTCATACCATAGATGGGCGTAGACGGGGACGCAAGCGTACAAAACGGCTGCAATTCGAGTGTGAACAGGAGACGGCGTCGTGCGCCGACTACTCCCGATTCGTACTTGGACATTTTTAGCATTTCGAACACTGCGCTTCCCATGATAACTCACAGAATGGCTAGCACGACTTGAGTTGAATTTTAGCAACATAAGATCTCATGTCACTTATTGTATTTAGGGATAGTTCAGAAGCGTGGCAGACGAACTATTCTTTCATTTCCTGGGGCTATTATTTGAATGCCACAACTTTCAGGGCTAATTTTTTGGTCTTCACGAAAAACTGGTATTGTGAACTTGATTCTGCTTCTTTCAAGGAGAACTAATTGAAAAGAAGTCCCGAAAAACGAGAAAATAGATCCAAAAGTCACCCCGTCACGGACCGTGCCTTATGACTCGCGCCGTTCGACGTTGAACGTCGCAACGACTGCTGCATGTCGTGTCGTACGAATCGTACAGGATTTTACAGCTCACCCCATGGCCCAGCCCTCCCGACAAGCCCTTACGTCCCGTACCGTCGGCGTTGCGTCGAATGTGAACTAGGCTTTAGCCATAGATGCATAGAATGTTTTTGTTAGCTCCATATGGGCTATATCCAGGATATCTAGGCTTGGATATTGCCTACTAGGGTTTTTATTGGCAGGGGAAACTGGGAAGAACAAAAGCAACTTTTGAAGAGACCAAATCCTATATATAGGATTTTGAAAATTCTTGACATCTTTGCACGGGAAGGCCTGTTACAGAAAAAGTAAAGCCCTTGTGCTGGTGAAACTTGGCAGGCATCATCTCTGATAAACACGGAATGCAGACTCCAACAGGTTTTTGAAGAAAGAACTATACTTTGTAAAGTATGATCTACCCTTTCCCAAAAATTGGGAAAATCCTAAACTAGTATGTAGGATTTGACAGACAAAGAGATACACACACTTGTACTTGTTGCTCACTGCCAAAACTGGTGACGTGGGTCTCCCTGGGAGAGGGGAGAGAGACTCAAAAGGAATCTTGGAAAGATGACTCAATTGGCTATTGAATCGCCCAACGACCGACACCCCCTGAAATCCCCAAAACTCTGGGTGGACTTGAAAATGATCCCACTTATGGGCTCACCACACCTCAGTAAGTGGGTGAGGACAAGGTGCAGAAAAAGGAGTGAAGGCATCAGGGTATCCGTCCCGGGATCCAACTGCAGTTACCCCTGCCCGCAGTGAAGGTAATACTTGCTAGTAGTGTGGCTGGCTAAATCAGAGTGGATCTGATATAAGCTTCACTAGCACCATTGATTACACAAGAGTTAATCTAGCCAGAAGCAGTCCATGTAACACACACACACACACACACACACACACACACACTTGTACTTGTACTTGTTGCTCACTGCCAAAACTGGTCACGTGGGTCTCCCCGGGAGAGGGGAGAGAGACTCCAAAGGAATCTTGGAAAGATGACTCAATTGGCCATTGAACCACCCAACGGCCGACACCCCCTGAAATCCCCAAACTAGGGTGGACTTGAAATGATCCCACTTATGGGCTCACCACACCTCAGCAAGTGGGTGAGGACAAGGTGCAGAAAAAGGATTGACGGCATCAGGGTATCCGTCCCGGGATCCAACTGCAGGTACCCCTGCCCCCAGTGAAGGTAATACTTGGTACTAGTGTGGGTGGCTAAATCAGAGTGGATCTGATACAAGCTTCACTAGCACCATTGATTACACAAGAGTTAATCTAGCCAGAAGCAGTCCATGGTTAACAGGTATGTATACTTCAAACAGAAAGTATATGAACCCTGAAACCAACAAAGGTGGTAGGTACAACAATACACCTTCAAGCAGCCGAGCCCGTTGGCAACAGGCCTAACACTATCTGGCATAAGTGTACCCACCAACCGAACTAGCTGGCACACACACACACACACACACACACACACACACACACACACACACACACACACACACACTTCTACTTGTTGCTAACTGCCAAAACTGGCCACGTCACACACACACACACACGCCTCAGACCTGCCCATCGCGGAAGCGATGATAGCGAACAGCTATGTTGGACATAGCAACTTGTGCTGGGATTACACCATTCACCAGCTTGCAAGGCTGATGAATTGACCGCCACTGTTTTAGCCTGGTATCCACCACACAGCTGATTGAAGTGACTTTTTCTGGCCAGTGAGTCCCTATTTTTCATTTTTCCATTTTTTCTTCTTTTTTTCTCTTTTTTTCTACACACACCACACCACATACTCCGGCATACACTGCCTGTTGGCAAGAGTACATAACCCCCCAGAGTGTGCAACTCCCACATACCCTGCTGTCCCGACAGAATTTCAAGTGGACGTCATTATTTATGACGCAATGCTCCTTGCACCAGTGATTTACAACATGTGTACGGGTGTCAACTAGGGAGGGCCCGAATATGCTTGCGCATATTTTCGCACATTTTGGTCCTTTTGACACAAGGTCGCATAAAGTAGCAAATCTAGCATATCGTACCAAATGTAGCATATTTTGCTTCAAGGAGCAAAGAATTCGCATAATTATAGGGCAGATTGCGGAAATGGACAAGGAAACTTACCACGGCACGCTCGGTCAGGGAACACTTCCAAACTTAGCCCGGAAGGAAAATGCTCATCCAAACACGGGGCGAAAATTTTATTTGACCCGAGAAGAGAGTCTGTCCCCCGTGAATTCCGCGATTCCGCGGATTGCAGAATTTCCGCGGAATCCACGTTAATTAAGCAATGCGAAAGTTCGAAAGAAAATTCGAATCTGGGAATGAGTACAGAAAAAAAGCTCGAAACTTCGAAAACTTGGACGCGAAGTTGCAGTGATTTGCGAAAGTAACTTTCTCTTTTCTCGGTACGCATTTGACTACAGGGAGTAGTAATTTTACATCCCCCTGCTTGAGACTGAGCTGCATATACGGTACGGTACTATAAGATTCAAATAACTTCGAGAAAAAGTCATTTCGCATTGCTAAACCTCACAAGTTTTCTTTTTCGAAACAGATTTTGCACGAAATATCACCAAAACCAAAAGTTCGAATTTTCGCATTGCTAAACGTCCTTAGTCCACAGAATTCAGAAAATCCCGCGGAATATTGCAGAAAAGAGAAAAAAACTGCTTTTCCTGGAGACTTTCGATGTGTTTTCACAGCCAAACCAACCTGCTTGTGACTTTCAAAATCAATTTGCAGTATATTGTGGAGTTTTCAATTCTTTTGGACCAGGATTTCGCATATTTTTGGTTCGGAATTTATGGGGACAACAAACTTCGGTGGGGTTGCGGAAATTCTATCTGTTTTTACACTTATTTTCCTTGCAGAATTGCTGCAGAATATACAAGGACTTGCAGAATTAGCGCAGAATTTACTGTTTTCAGCCGCAGAATTCTGTACGGAATTTCTGATATTCTGCCGCGGAATTCATGGGGGAGAGGAGAGTGTCTGCGACTCAAGGTCGCATAAAGTAGCAAATCTAGCATATTGCACCAAATGTAGCATAGTTTGCTACAAGGAGCAAAGAATTCGCATAATTATCACTGATATCAGTTCATATTTCGAGCATACTTTTGTGTTATTTCGAAGCATATTTTGAAGCAAGTGGCCAATACTGTATGCGAAAAGCATAATATGCGACATTTTTGAGCATATTTGGGCCCTCCCTAGTGTCAACGCCTCACACGTTTTTCTTTGCAATAATTTGTACAGGGTCGATCGGCTTCGCGTCAACCACAGGTTCCGGATTCGTCTGATAATCCGTGTACAGTGCGCATTGCATCATCAAAATGACGTCAACTTGAAATTCTGTCGGGACAGCACCCATAGTGGAGTTGCACACTCTGGGGGGTTATGTACTCTTGCTGTCGGTAACCACCCAGGAGAATGAAAGAAAAGTCAGGAAGAGTCCGAGAAAGAGAAGAAAGACGTGTGCAACCATAATCGTCGGGAATTGAACCGGCAACCTCTCGATTGCAAATCGACTGCACATACCACTGCACCATATGGGCACACACACACCTCAGACCTCAGACCTGCCCATCGCGGAAGCGATGGTAGCGAACAGCTACATCTTTACTTATAAAAGAGAGGCACCTGTGACGTGTGTCTGTGTGTGTGTGTGTGTGTGTGTCACGCTCCTTATAAAGAAGAGGCACCTGTGAGGCTGTGACGTGTGTTTTTGTGTCACGCTGAAGCGCTGCGGAGCAGCGCTGCCCTGAGCACGCGAAGCGTGCGAACAGTGTAGCACAGTGTAGCTAGCGGCCGCAGAAGCACTGAGCACGCGAAGCGTGCGAATCGTGTAGCTAGCGCGCGGAAGCAGCCACAGAAGCACTGAGCACGCGAAGCGTTCGAATCGTGTAGCCACCACCAAGTGCTGAGCACGCGAAGCGTGCGAACAGTGTAGGTACGGTGCACCGGTGGTAGCGCTTCTAGCAGACACGATCAGTAGATCTCTACCAGGGAGTCGTATAGACCCCTGATCTCTACGAGTAGCAGTAGCAGCCGCGCGCAGAAGCACTGAGCACGCGAAGCGTGCGAATCATGTAGCCACCTAGCCTAGGCCATAGGCATAGGTAGCACTAGCAGCCGCACAAGCGCTGCGGACCACGTGAACCGTTCTCTGCAAATAGAAACATCTGCAACAAAAGGATACAAAAGATCTGCACTGACTGCACTCTGCATCTGATCTGCAGTGAAGAGCGCATCGCACTTTTGTTCGTAAGTAAGTAGTTTATGAATTTTTTGAGCCGCTTCATCCGCCACCAGGTCATGGACAACCCTGACCAGCCTCCCGAAGGCGTAACAGACGTCCCTCCTTCTCCTTCCAACGATGAAGAACCTCCCTCACGTCTCACCAGGACTTCAGCGGTCTGGCCACCACCACGTGCTGAGCACGTGTGCTGTTCATGTACTTGCTTCACCCGCGCATGCCACATTCGGCCAGGCAACGCTGGCGGGGGTGCTGCTAGTGTATGTTAGACATAGCAACTTGTGCTGGGATTAATACACCATTCAACAGCTTGCAAGGCTGATGAATTGACCGCCACTATCACACACACACGCACATACACACTTGTACTTGTTGCTCACTGCCAAAACTGGTCACGTGGGTCTCCGCGGGAGAGGGGAGAGAGACTCAAAAGGAATCTTAGAAAGATAACTCAATTGGCTATTGAACCGCCCAACGGCCGACACCCCCTGAAATCCCCAAAACTCTGGGTGGACTTGAAAATGATCCCACTTATGGGCTCACCACACCTCAGTACTGTAAATATACAAAATTTCGGCGCTGCAAAATTTCGGCACTTCACGATTGTTGACATTTCGGCGGCGATTTATTTTCGGCGTGGGGTAGAGGGCATGATAGTGCGACAGATGCTGTGAAAAATTTCATCGGCGTTTTAATTTAGGCGTTTTGGGTCGGTGCCGAATATAGCCGAAATTAAATAGCTGCCGAAAATTTGTATATTTACAGTAAGTGGGTGAGGACAAGGTGCAGAAAAAGGATTGACGACATCAGGGTATCCGTCCTGGGATCCAACTGCAGTTATTCCTGCCCCCAGTGAAGGTAATACACACACACACACACACACACACACACACACACACACACACACACACACACACACACACACACGATAGACAATTGACAAAGAAGAGCAGCTGTGCATACGGTATTACACAATCATGATCAGCAGCAACTAACGCCAAAACAACGCAGCAAAATAGGGTGAGCATCCCTAGCGCTGGACACGTAGTTGGCTAGGTAAACTTTCAAAAGGACTACGCTGTCCTGGACAAGCATGCATGCAACATGTCACATACAGTGATGCATTGTAATTTGAAGAGCGGGTTGTCAGCATAAATACACAGGAGCACAAGCAAGAGCAGATACATCAGCCAGGGATGCTGGCCAGCTTCACGCATGCATGCCTAATACTTGGGTGGTCTGCCAGCGGGATCCTCGTATGCGCTTGAGCGAGTGGGGTCGAGGATCTACAGCAACACATTGAAAACAGGTCAAACGAAACTAGGTAAGAACAGTGCTAGTTAGCATGCGACTGTACAACAGCAGACTCTAGTTCAGTGAAGCTTGGCTATACTTCAGTAGCAACTCGCTAGGAAGCAAGCAAACAGTGCCCTCACTCCCGATATTATGTCACTACAGCTAATGTAGGTACTTCAGTACACTGGACACAGCAAGCATGCCTGTAGTTTTAGCTTTCTGTAGTTATCGGTGGTTTGTTGTTACACTGCAAACTGTATGTCCTTACATCCCAGCCGAACTGTCTTGCTGCAAAAAAACCCCATAAACAAATACATGAACATGCATGCGCCCGAAAAAGTACCCGGCGTTTGCCGGACCCTGTACCAAACAGAATCCTCTATTGACAGGACCAAGTTTCATGCGCGGAAGTACTGTGGATGGAACGTTGTTCCCTGGATCAAGCGGAATGCTTGTACTGTCACATCAGGACAGTTTCTGGTGCACCAAGGGCGTCCGGTTAGGGCAGGTTCTACTGTACTAGGTTTTGCCCAGTGGTGACCCAAACAGGGTACAGTTCTACCCTTATCCAAAATTACTTGACTTTAGCCATCAAGTATCACTCATTTCTCAGAGCCATTGCCCCCCCCCCCCCCCCACACACACACTTTTGACGCCCATCGCCAGAGGCGATGATAGCATTGCTACAGCAGAAGCCATAGCAACTTCTGGGATTGCACCATTCAACAGCTTGGAAGGCTGAAGAATTGACTGCCACTATTCAGCCTGGTCTACACCACAAAGCTATGAAGTGGCTTTTTTCTGGCCAGTGAGTCCCCCCCCCCCCCACACACACACATGCATGCAACGAATTGAACACACAGTTACACCCACACACTTACAAGACCATTGTCTGTTCTGCTGGAGTATCGATTGAATGAGTCGCTGCTGTTCTTCAAGCTGCGCTGAGATCTCCACAAGCTGCAGTCATGGAATAACCCCCCCCCCCCCCACACACACACACGCACGCACACAAATTCCATGTAACAATTTTCAGTCATGCCACTGCACCAATGATTTCACAAGCAGAAGTCAAAATACGTTCAACTTAGGTAGTGGGCAGCATGATGTGGTGCTACATAACTTGCCAAGGTTCTAATTCATCTCGCGGCTGTAATGTCACATACGGTAATGCAAGAACACAACATACACCAGATCCAGGGTTGCAGCCAAAGCGACTACTAGTACACGCTTTGGCTGCAACCCTGGATCTGGTGTGAGGTGAGATCTGGGGTGAAATTTGGCGTCGGGTCTGGTGAGCGTGGACAGCACTCTGACCGCACAATGTGCCAGTGGTAATCGTTTTACGTTTTTTTATCCGGAAAACCCTGAACCATAATCAAAGCAAGTGGTCTCTCTCTTTCCTGAAAAATTCTATTACCTCAATCAACTTTCCGGCCAGGAGCCATGATCAGTATCGTGCAATGAAGTGGCTACAGTGGAACTTGTGCACCCTAAGAATTTTTTTAAATAGTTATGATCCAGTGGAAATTCTTCTACCTCTACTCAGAGTAGAGACGGACGGACTCCAAAGTTGCCTTGTTGACGGGAGCAGGGCGCACTGAGACAGAAGACCACGCGTATGTTTCACTACCTAAGAAAGCACCAGCTTCACCTCCGGCTTTGCTGGCCTTTAGAGACCATGAGCTTGTGCACAGGTTCAAAACATCATTTCTGACGTTTTTCCTACTGCCATGTACTATTTCCCATATGGGACCATTGCACACCTACATCAAAAGTGGAACGTTACCCCGCAGGTAAAATTCATATCTTGATCCCAACATTTCAGCGCTTTTCCACATCCAATTTCACTGGTTTGAGCAAATCGCCTCCTACCATTTGCCACCATCGAAAGGGAAGAAAAGCATTTTGGACAGGAATCCTAGGTTGAGAATGCTGCACCTTTGAACTTTATCAGACATGGTTAGCATTTCGGTTTCTGACACAACGATCAGCTTGTGACATCACCCGAGTTGAAATCGTACCGTTTCGTTCTCCCGGTAAACAGAGCCTTCTATTGTTGAAACACTACCAAACCGAGGGTACTTTGGGTGCTAGGTACGACTACCGTTGGATTTAGCGTGAACGGTAAAATGCAAACTGTTAGAGTCCTCTCCTAGTGTTCAGTTGCGGTCTTTGTTTCATGTGCAAGCTCAAATGTTCATGCATGAATACCTCTTCTGTTTGTATGATTGTACAGCCACGTGCTTGATGCATGATCTGTTGCTGCGTATCGCAGTGCGCATGTGCGTAGCGCACGGGCGTACGGCAGTACTCATTTACATGTCACTTTACTTTTATGGTCTGCATGCTATGCTCTTTTTGGAGCTATGTCGCAGTTACTGGCTGGCAGTTCTTTAGTTCTTCTCAGGCAGTTGTGCCAACTAAGTCTTTTGTGATTTCCTCTCTTGTTCGCCCTCCCGCTGTTCTGTGTGACAACAAATCAAAGTTTCCGTGCGTTTGAGATTTGCAACCATCGGCAGCATGAGATTAAAGTTCGATGATCTGACACTACTACTGTCGAGGACATGGAAATCCGGTCGCACGTCTAGTGGCCCCAGGGCGCTGGCCATGCAGCCGTGAGTAAGCGGTACACACATTCATTTATGCGCTGCATCATGCTGGTCGCATCGGTCAACATGTGCACTGCACGCCACGTTCTCAGGTTGGCCCTGAGGGCGCCGGCCAAGGTCATTCGACTGGATTTCCATGCCCACGACAGTAGTAACCATGAATGTTATGTTGCGGTACACCGTCACCGTGGAGCAGCCGTCTGACTCTCCGGGACAAGCATACGCATGATGGGGGTCAGTAACACAGTAGCTGGCGTGGCATTCTTATGCATGTATCCAGCATCAACCTTTTATTGAACTTAGTTTACTTCTTGAGACAAGAGACAATGTGTGAAGGCGGGAGACCCCGTGACAGCCAGTCTCACGTGGACGTTCTGGATGCATTCGAATCAACATTCACGCTCCGAACTCCCCCAAAAAAGTACTGTAGCCAAATGTACCCGGCGGAACGCCATTATTGTGTGGAGCAAACACAACGGCCAGTGTCAACGTTTGAACAAGGTAAACATGCTTTCAGACATGCTCCGAGGAAATAGCGTACAAAAATCTGATGCTTGCGAAAATAGTAGTCTTGGTTGACACTAGTTGCAAGTGCGAGTGCAACAGCAATACTTTTTTTTCTCATGTTCTACTTACTTCGTTTCCGTGCCGCTGTAGGCCAGATGGAATCCGATGCCAAGCAAGAACGATGTGCAGGTTCCCAGTGCGATGGCAAGCGGGATTCCCTGAAACAAGTCGGTTACGAAACATAGTGGAGCACAATGGTCACCTAAAATCGTAAGGAAGTGGCCTGCAGAGGAAGAAGGAGCTTACTGAAGCCAGGTCGGAGCGATTCTTCATGGCCAGCTGCCACATAAACTTGGGAAGCTTGGCATGGGCGCCCTGGCCTTTCCCCATCCTGATGGTTTCAGAGGAACAAACTTTTAGCTCCTTGGTATACTTCAAGTAACAGACTCAGTTGGTTCAAGTCTTCGGAACAGTAGCTCTGGCTTGTCTTTGCAACTGTAATAATACAGTTTACTTGGGCACTTTCTGCACCACTACACGTAACGCGACCGGGACCGCATTCAGCGCACAGTGGAATCTCTCTTTCTTTTTCGCAACTACAATAACTATACATGTAGCATTTCGCAACACTAGGACATGTGTTGCGAAATGCTACAAAAAACGTTTGCGAAAACTGAGTGAAATAATGCGCTGAGCTCAATTTTTATTTTATTTTATATTCTACATGTTACCGCCACATTTACTGATTGCGATTGCGGAAATTCCTAAAATATACTACGTCTACTACCGTACTGGCAATATATGTTGCCGCGTAACCCGCAACGCAGGGGGTGCGGCGTAACGCGCGACCAGGCTAGTGCGACAAATTTTCGTTGCGTTCGTAACGCGCGTCCGGCGGGGTGCGGCGATCTTTTCATTGCATGCAGTTTGCAAAAAATGATGCGGCAATAGCAAAAAAGTGATGCGGCAATAGCAAAAAAGTGATGCGGCAATAGCAAAAAAAGGACTGCGGCAATATAGAAACCTGTGTAACGGCTCCTGTGCGACTTTGCATGTAACGCCCTGCGTGCGGTAAACATGTGCCAATGTAACGCTTCATGGCCTCACTGCGACCATATATTATATTGCCAGTACGGTACTACTCAATTTACCACACAAAGGACTGAATGAAGTAGGGAAATAATCATCCCATGATCTTCTACAATGTGAATGCTTCCACGTACGCGCATGTCATTGTGCAGCATCCGAAACTTCAACAAAACAATGATTCAAAGAGACGTTATTCAAGATAAGTCATGCATTTCTACGTTCACTGGTATAATCAAAGATTCCGTTCAAGGCAGCTGCCATGGTGTGTACCTTACCACCTTTAACACACGTTGTCAGTCCGCTCATTGACTAGCATGAAATCGTTTGTAGCAGGAGTACTCTTGTTTGTAGTGAGGATCAATCTACAAAATACTATTGGTAAAAACAATCCAGAGTCACCTCGATGGAGACGGACAGTTCCTACGAGACCTGCCTGTCGACATCAGGGTCAAGTGGCAAGTCATTTAGCCGTTACGCACGACAATCTCAGGAACACCAGTCATGTCCTCCTCCGACGAACCAGCTACTGTATGTTACTTCAGAACTCAGAACGACACAATCATACAAACAGAATGAAAAATGCTTCATCGACGGTGTGACTTTGCGTTTCGCTTCGTGTTTCTTTGTGTTTCTCTTGAAAATCTAGCAAAATTGAGTCATTCGCATGAAAATGTCTGGTTACGTCAGCGAAACCCGCTGATTTTCCCCATTTTTCAAGCGCTGAATGGCGCAAAACTGTGAAATCACGGCAACGAAATAGTGTTCGACGAGCGAACAAACCTCCTTGCACCGGCATTGGTGCACAGCTTCGGGACGGCCAAGTTCTCAAATCGTCCTCTAGAGACCCTTACCTACCTCTGTGCGAAGTTTCAAGTCCTCCCTCTGAAGTGGCATACCCCGAAAATAAAAAGCATCCTACAGATTTCAGCTCCCGGACTATCAGACGTCTAGACTCTAGACTGTCACCATATTATGGCCATGTATGATGTACCAGGTCCAGTGCTGCCAAATAATTTTCGCCCAAAATCGGACACCCTTCACCGCCAAGGCTGGGCACATGGTGCGAATTTTTCTCCTCGGCAATTTTTTTACAGAGAATTCAAAATATCGCCTGAAACACCATGAAAATTCGCTTCGTTGCCATGGTAACTCCGGAGTTGTCATGAATTATTAATTTTTGTAATGATGAGTGTGGTCGCACACTGACTCTGTACGGACTGTCAGCGAACATGCCATCCAGCCTGATCCAGGCATGTTACTTTGCACTTCCACAGCCAAGCGCTAGCCTTTTTAGAAGCAAATGTACAGTGATTTGTGCCTTCAGTTGCGCTGAAAAGTAAAAGCACAGGACTTCTGCATATGAAAGTAATGATCTCCGACATTTTGGCTGCTTTTCGGACGTTTCCCTTTTCGGACCGGTTTTCGGAAGAGCCTTTAAAAATCGGACACTGTCCGAAAAATCGGACGATTTGGCAGCACTGCAGGTCACTGAGCTGTGTAGTGTGTGAGATGAGGTGGTGCCTGGTGCCATGGTGTATTATTATCCTTTATTGCTGAACCCACAAATAATTGTGATACAGATTGCAAACCATTCGAGGAATTGGAAGAAGATAAAGCCATTAAAAAAAAGAAAAAAGAAAAAATGGGTTATTGTACCATGCCAGACGGCTTAATTAAATCATGTACATACATGTAGACCAATCCCGAAAAGATTGTCTGGGTTCGAAAGGGGGCATGTCACCTGAGAGTACACTGTACAACACATACATGTCACTACCTCAGCATGCGGCACAAGACGTGTCTGATTGTTCGCGTGTGAATGCGAGGGTAAGTACACGGTTTTCTCTTTAGTTGCATGCAAAAGAGACGATGCGACAGAAAGCAAAGCCCTTTGTAGTTTTCTCTCTCGCACTGGTAATGGTCTGCTGTTGGAGTTGAAATGCTAAGACATAATCCTTGTTTCGCTCTTCGGGTAGTGTGAAGAGGTCAACGAACATGTAGAGCTCACTTTGATGAAGTAGGCAAGGCTGTGAGCGCTGTGGCTCAAAGCGATAGGCCCTAAATCTTACGAGATATTTCGAGTGCTATTGTTTGTTGCGAGCGCTTCGTTTTCGATGAGTCCTGCCTCTTTCCTGGCCGCTGCCCTCCTATAGGACCAACCACGAAGTGACTGTACTCATCTGCAGCCGATCAATGTTATATACTAGTAGTGCACAAGAAGATATCGTTTTCGCCAAGCCAGTGCCCCACCAAAGACCATCGCCGTGTCACACCGTCGGAACGAGTTCATGATGAGAAACATCATTCGCGCGTGATGAAGAACTATTTCGAAAGACAACAATCATAGTCTTTACCCCCGGGACGACAACTATGCGCACGTCCTGCAAGGGGAGAATGTCACCAGCGACATCAACGAAGACGACGGCAGTATTTCGGAAACCTGGAGTCAGCGGAGGTCGTCCAGCTCCTCCGCGACCCGGTACATGTACAGTATAGATGACAATTCGACACGAGCGTGCGGAAACACTGCATACACTGTAGTAATGTTGCGAGAGTCTGCGGAAGGAGTCCAAATCGGGAAATCCATCAGCTCCTAAAGCTACCTGTAGGTGGACGATGAGACTCCAGCTTCAGACTACAGCAGTCAGGACTTGTAAATACATGTAGTTGAACTTTGTGAAGCAGCAGATCGAGAAGTTGGCTGAAATCGTAGCTGTTGCAGTATGTCGGCGCTATGTAGCTTGCATTTTTTACGGAGAGTCGATCGCCACGCGAATGTTTCTCTCCTCACCGAGAGCTAGCTGGCCTCCAAACTCCGTCAGGGTCTGCCTAAGGTACCGAAGGTCCTTTGACTAGCTGCTGGCAGGACTCCATCAAATCCTTTCGCTTCAGCTCGGCGAGCAAAAGTCTCTCTCTCCTCCGCCATGAGCTGACACACACAAACTGAATACAAAACGATGCACTTCACACATTCTGGCTTGCACGCGTGCCCCCTTTCACGAACCCAGACAATCTTTTCGGGATTGGTCTAATTAAATATAGTACATGACGTAGTAGTAGTCACGCACCTACAAAATACTTTGCAGGATAATATTTAAATTGCCTAGCATGCCTACAAATCCGCAGAGCACGCCAATGAATACCGAAGGCGGTTACATGGACAGAAGGCGACATCGGTCGAGAAAAGATGGGCCTATTCTCTTCCGCAAGTAGGGGGAGATTACTAGTAGTAGTACTAGTAGTGTCACTACAGCTAGTACTAGTAGTAGCCGTCTGGAATGGTACAATAACCTTTTTTTCTTTTTTCTTTTCTTTTTAATGGCTTTCTCTTCTTCCTCGAATGGTTTACAATCATGTATCACAATTATTTGCGGGTTCAGCAATAAAGGATGTGATACAGCTAGTAGTAGATCTACATGTACAGTAAAAGCTGTCAAGGCGACCACTCGGATAAGGCGACCACCTGTCCCAGAAGACCACTGCAACCATTAACCAGGACCCAAGGATTATGGTCCAGCGGATAATGCTCCGAAAATGTTCGTATAATGCTAACCATAATGCTCCAAAAACTGCCTTATAATGCTGATTATAATGCTTCAGCAAGGGATATAATGCTCTTGGTTTGGGACAAAAATGGAAGAAAGCCTGCACATTGTCAAACTTCCAGGAAATTATGCCGCATATCGTCGATCTGCATCTGAAGTTGCCACCTTATCTCTCACGAGCTCCACCACTTCTTGGCACTATAAGACATGATCGCTTCTCCATTGATTGCTCTCCATTCCAACTTTGATGCATGGTTGTGGCAGAATAGTCGGTGTATCTAATCTTTCCCCTAATTATCCATGTAGTGAGAGATGAAACCATTATTGCAGGTAATCATTCATCGTTGGGATGAACTTATCTTGGCAAATAGTATTCCTGCCTGCAGACAAGCTGTCACTGCGTCCACTCTGTGAATAATGTCTTCATCTGAAACACCAGACGTGAGGCCAGCTCCTGAGATCCGGTCTCAGATGGAGAGCCCTCCCATTTGCGGAAATCCTGAAAACACGTGGCCAGAAGTTATTTTGCCACTTTACATCCTTTGCTTGTGCTCTCATCTTCTCCTTGAGATGGTGTGTAGACACGGCTTGCCACAATACTCTTCCTTTCTGATAGCATTTGACTGTAGGCCTGGCATTACAACCGTCCACAACTAACTGTACGTGCTTCATTAGGAAACTTGGTAAGACAGGCGCTGCTGAGCAATCGACTTGGTACTGAGTCCATGAGAAATTCTAGTTCTTTTCGAGCCTCCTGAGCTGGACTCGGCAAAGGCAGTTCTTTTGGAACGAGCTCTTTCTTTTTATAGCCGCTCCTTCATCCTTGTCCAAATTTAGCAATGCATCAGTGTCTACTTCAGTATCGCTAGAGATGCTATCGCCAGAGCCTCTGGCACAACTAGAAAACTCTTCTTCGTCTGTTTGATATTCACTTCGCGGATGTCTCCTCCATAGCTCTCCATTATTCTAAAAGTAAAAGAAACCTGGTAAGGCCAAACTAAAGAAGGTGTGTGGTTCGACTAACATGGACATTTTTTTTACGGGCGGGCGGGCGGATTTTTTTAAAAATATATTTTTATGAAGTTGGTAAGTTCATATATTTTTTAGTACATGTTAGTATGTAAATACACTGTACTGCCTTTAGACACACAGTACATCGGCATTATTACGCAGTGTTATCACTCCCTTAGTATTGACTCACATAGATTTTTGCCATACCTAAGCAGTCAAATATTCCTGCATATTTCACTCCTTAGGGCTATATTGACTGCTTATCGGGGTTGCGCAGTTGAACGGCGCCTAGTGCAGCATTGTCACTGCATGAGTAGGCCGTGGTGCAACGGTTGTGCAATCATAAAATCGGGATTCATGAGGTTATCGTTCTGGAATTTGAAATACGGACTGTTTGTCGTGATAAATCCAATATTGACTTCGTACTTGGTCAGTATAGGAAATAAAAACCTCGTAAAAGACCTCGGCTTCGCCTCGGTCTTTTACTCGGCTTTTATTTCCTATACTGACCTCGTACTCAGTCAATATTATTAGATACTTATGCCATACATGTTGTATAAAGGGATCACTGGCTAATACTTTGAAACTTTGTGTAGCTCTGGAACGAGAAGAGAATAACTTCAAGCGGTGACTCTGACTGTCCAAATCATCAAGCAAATGAAGAACGATGCGAGTTGAAAGTAAGTTCGGGAACTACTTCGAAGTACAAATTGTACAATGTACCGGTACATGTATTGCTAGTTTGGTGTCGGCGTGCACGAATACATGGGCTTTTTCCATCGACGCTTCCTGTGCTTGCACACATGGAGCAGCAACTTACCGGTACAGGTGAAATATCGTTCCCAATCCACGAGGAAAGTGCAATCTCGTCTGTCCTTCATCCCAAAACAGAAGGCCGTCCTTAAAGGGGACACCACCATTCGCGGCCCAAATCAGACCGCATACAATTGAAATAGACATATCATGAAAACGGATTGGCAGATTGCCTTCAAATTTTCTATGTTCAATCACTATATACTGCTCCACAATGTAGGCACCAAAAAGAGAATTTACAGTTCATCCCAGTAATGCTTGATGGGCTACACAAATTCTTCACGGGTGCGCACTGTGGTATCATCAAGTCTATGTGATGATTAGTTATATTGAAATAGAATAATGCAACGAAGGACTGAGAGAGGACGACTATTCAGGAAACTACCAAGGAAAGACTGAACAGCAACAAGAGGCATGCACTGTCGATTATGGGCACGGAGTACACACATGCACGCATAGTATGAGTAGTATGCTGTAAGGTTGTACGCACGTCCATGCAAGGAGATGCAGTAGCATAATAAGAAACATGAGAGTGCAAATATGTACGATGTACACGGGTACACCACACGCCCCTTCTGAGATAAACAAGCGGAAAATCGGAGCTGTTTATCTCACATAAATGAGAAGGAAAAAACAGAAGTGAGAGAAAAGAAAGTAAACACTAATGAAGCGTGATACCAATACCAACTACTTGTAGCAAGAGTGTGAGGTACAGGTAGGTAGAGTCAAGCATAGGACTTAGATGCTGTGGACGAAATGTTCAAACGCTCTGGTGCCTGGCGAGACCGTTGGCTACGACGAGGCTGCTGCACACAAGGCTGCTGCGGTGCTGCGGGCTCAGCTGGGGAGGTGTCTGCAGGCGGAGCGGGAGGGGCTACGGCAGGGGCAGGCTTGAGAAGGCGACGGTTGCGCCAGTAAACACGGCCGCTGGGTAACTTCACCATATAGTCCCGGTTGCGACCAATGGCGACGACCACGCCGGTGGTGCGCCAGAGTTTGGTGCGCGGATCTTGGATGTCAACCCGCATGCCAATGCGAAGTGGGGACAGTGATCTGGCAGACTCATCATAATGCTGTTCTTGGGTGGCAGACTGAGCGGCAGAGCGCTTGTCAACATCGGTGGCTTTGGCTTGCCAATCAGGAGCAAAGCTGAGATGATGAGCTGTCACGAAGGAGGACAATGGTCCACCAAACAGTGCTTGGGCTGGGCTCTGACCATTTTCTCGGGGGGTGTTGCGCCATTCTAACAATGCGCGTCTGAACTCATCGACGTCCAAGTTACCGTCGGACGTGGTCTTCAACACAAGTGATTTCATCGCTTTCACGGCGGCTTCGGCATGGCCATTAGATTGAGGATAATGAGGTGAAGACGTGGAGTGCTGAACTTGCCATCGGGTGCAAAATTCAGCGAAGCGACGTGATGAAAATTGCGGACCACCATCAGTGGTGAGGATGCTGGGGACACCGACGTCGGCGAACCAGCCACGGAACACACGGATCACATCGGCAGAAGATGCAGTGCGGCCGATCTTGGCGATGCAAGGCCAGCCAGTGTGGCGGTCGACGTAAACCAGGTATTCCCAGCCTTGACAGGAAAATAAGTCGGCACTGGTTGACTGGAATGGCAGGGTGGGACGGCGGTCAGTGGTGACACGCATCGGTTCCTTACACTGAGACGGAGCGTGCAAGCGACACTGTTCGCAACTGCGAACGACTTGGGCGATGTCATTAGACAAGTGTGGCCAGTATACGACTTGTCGAGCTCGACGCTGTGTGCGGTTGAGGCCTTGGTGGGAGGCATGAAGATCCTGGAGCACACGTGGGCGGAGGGTACGCGGGACCACAACACGTTGGCCTTTCAGGACAAGATCACCGTCGACTGAAAGATGCTCGCGGATAGTGAAGTACGGTTTCACAGCTGAGTGGACGGCGCGCTGATCATCAGGGAAGCCTTCACGAACGGCTTGGAGAAGGGCCTGATAGTCATCATCGGCACGGGCAGCGTCCAAGAGCTCGCAGTGCCGGAGGTCTGCAATTCGGCCATCCTCGTCCTGGCGGAGACATGCTCTGATGGCTGGTGCTGAGAGCGTTGAGCTTTCACCGAATTCTTCCTCACTGGTCGGCTTGTCGACCGGGTTACGGGACAGTGCATCAGCAAACGCATTCTCTTTGCCCTTGCGCCAGTGCGACGAGTTGAAACGACCGGAGTTTCAGTGCGAGGCGTAGCAGACGTGGATTTTCTATCTGATCCAGGGTGTACTTGTTCAGAATCGGGACCAATGAACGGTGGTCAGTGAACAAATCGAATCGGCTGCCGGACAGAAAGAGGGAGCACTTGTGGACAGCCCAAACCACAGCAAGTAACTCCAGTTCTATGACGGCATAACGTGTCTCTGCGTCGGTGAGAAAGCGGCTGCCACACTGCAGCATGCGCCACTGGTTATCTTGGCGTTGCCATAACACCAACCCAAGTCCGTTCAGGGCAGAGGCGTCGGTCTCTAGCCGAAGGTCGTCACCAGCACGGTAGTACGAGAGAGTCGGCGGCGATATCAGTTCAGACTTTGTGGCGTTGAAAGCCGCGGTGTGGACATCATCCCACACGAACTCATTCGTGGTCTTCAATAACGGACGTAGCGGAGCTGCGAGCTCGGATATCCGTGGGGTGAATTCTCCACACTGATTCACCAGACCGAGGAAGGAACGGAGGTCGGTACGATTGGTGGGTAGGTTGAAGTGCTGAAGAGCGGATGTCTTGTCAGCTGGCACGGTATATCCGTTGGACGACACATGAAACCCACAGAATTCGACTTCAGCAGCGGCGAAGACAAACTTCTTTTGACTGAGAGTAATTCCGTGTTCGCGTGCACGGGTCAGGACGGCACGGACGTGAGCGACATGGTCCGAGAATGACTCATCGTGAACGAGGCCGTCGTCCACCACCTTGATAAGATGGGTCAAACGGTCGAAAGCTGCGTCGGTGCGGCGGTTGTACTCATCGCCGGCGGACACAAGACCTTGTGGATTCCGGCAGAATCGGTATCTACCCCACGGCGTGATGAACGTAGTGAGAGACTTGGCAGACTCAGACAGGGGCACCTGCCAATAGCCATGACGGGCGTCAAACTTGGTGAACCATCGGGCTGTGCCGATGCCAGAGAGAGCATCACGTGCGTTCTGCATGGGGTGGGTGGGACGCTTCACTTGTCGGTTGAGAGACTGAAGGTCCACAGTCAGACGTTTCTCACTAGAATTCTTCTTGTCGACTACAACAATGGGGTGGCACCAGTCGCACGGCTCTGACACTGTCTCGATGATGCCTTCCTCAACCATATTGTCGAGCTGGGTTTTCACCTGCTCACGGTAGGCATGTGCGATAGGACGAGCTGTGTAGACTCGGTGAGGTTTCGCATCATCTTCGAGAATGATGTCCATTGGCTTGCCACACATGGGTTTCAATGTCGTGTCGTCGAAGACGTCTGCGAACTCTCGCAGTAGGTCAGCACGGATCTGCGCCAGCTTGCTAGGGTCAGGTGTGTTCACGAGACCGGTCGTCACAACGGGAGCCGTTGGAGGTGGTGTGCTGCTGGTACTAACACGCGCAACTTGCTTGGGCCAGCCGTCTGGTAAGAGGCCTAAGGCGTATAGCGATTGGCGTGACAACAGGGGTTCACGCAGTCCACGGTACACATGGATGGTGCTATCATGCTTGAGCGAGCCGATGGTGAGAGTGGCAGAGATCTTGCCAGCTGAAACGAGACGTTCACCATTGGCAGCATGCACATTATCATGGTCTGTGGCCAGATTCTCCACAAAACCACCGAGATGCGCTAACTGATCGACGCCAATAGCGTCAATGTCACTTCCCGTATCGGGGATCCATTCTAGGGAGGTAGCGTCAGGTTCAGTGCACAATTGCGTGTCGACTGGCACCGTAGGGGATGCATCACACTGAGCGCGGCGGAGCTGTAGTCGTCCCAGCGTGCGCTGCGAGGACTGGTCAGCCGGTTTGCGGGATTTTCTGCACACCGCTTGGAAATGTCCAATAATCTTGCAGCCGCTACACTTTTTGCCATGTGCAGGACACTGCGACTTGCTGGCATGGGGAGTGCGACCACAATTCGGACATTGCGATGGCGTGGCGGACGCCTGTTGCTGTCGCGGGTTATTGCCGTGTTTTGACCGCTGATAATTTGTTTTCCGAGCGGCATTGATGGAGCTAGTGCCGGGGATACTGCTGCTCGTCCGAGAGGCTGCCTCCTCCGCTCGACACAATTTAATGACCTTCTCCAACGTTAGATCGGTAGTGGCAAGGAGCTTATGGCGTGTCTCCGTGTCGAGAATGCCAGTAACCAGGCGATCACGCATGGTCTCGTCGTACCTGGTACGCTGTCCCTGCTGGCATTGGCGGCATACTCTGCTTGAACAGAAATTGCAGAGTGCAGCTTCGCTGAAATCGCAGCAATTGTGGATCTCCCTGAGGGAAGTCAGGTACTGATCGAAGGACTCTCCATGCTGCTGTTGGCGGGCATAGAAGGCGATCCGGTCCAGCAGAGGGTTACGCTGGCCGCGAATGTATGCCTGTACAGCCTTGATGAGATCGTCGTCGTCGTGGTTGTCAGCCAGAGGAATTGTGCCCTCACAAAGAAATCTCCGGAGGTCCTCGTCCAGGCACTGACGAACCGTTGCCACTCTGGTGGCATTGTCCTGGGAATCCAGGTGCTGGCACCGGGCGTAGTCCCGCCAAAGACCTTCCCATGCGGCAAACTCTGCGAGAGAGGCAGAGGCAAGTAACATAGGGCGATCGACCGAAACTGGTCTCGCCGCAGGTACATGTTCTCGTGCCGGTGGGGCTGGGGGTGGACGTTGCGGTGGTGGAGGTTGAGAAATGCTCCTCAAAGTTCGCTCCACGAGCTGTGTCAGGTGTTGCTCGCGGGTGGCGGCGGTCTCCATCTGCTGTCTCATGAGCTGGGCGAGGGCAGCAATGTCAGGGCTGAGTACTGGTGTGTCTGATTCCGCCATGCCGAAACGGAAATTTCAAATAATTATTTCACTATATTTGAGAGACGAAACGCCAGAGGTACTAGCAAGACCCAGGAGTAGAAAGACTGATGGAAACTGCTACTAAAACAAGTTCACTGCGCCATGTGGTATCATCAAGTCTATGTGATGATTAGTTATATTGAAATAGAATAATGCAACGAAGGACTGAGAGAGGACGACTATTCAGGAAACTACCAAGGAAAGACTGAACAGCAACAAGAGGCATGCACTGTCGATTATGGGCACGGAGTACACACATGCACGCATAGTATGAGTAGTATGCTGTAAGGTTGTACGCACGTCCATGCAAGGAGATGCAGTAGCATAATAAGAAACATGAGAGTGCAAATATGTACGATGTACACGGGTACACCACACGCACAAACAGCATTTTTTTTGGACAACTTTGCAGCAAGATGTATCAACATAGACAGTTCCAAAATGCAGCAAAACCCAGTCCATATGCCTATGCAGGGAATGAACTACAATGAACTCTATCTGACAGGTATTACTACCCCAAATGCAGAGACAAAACAGGACGAGCCGCAAAACGCGTAAAATAGAAGGCACTGTGGGAGCTCAAAATCCAATGTAAAAGGTCCTATGATCACCATTGTAGTTCAATCCCTGCGCAACAAGTCACTGATTCCAAAAATGTATGGGTTGATAGGTCTAAAATAAACACACTAGCCGCAATCATGTCCAAGAAGGCAGAAAAAGGCCAAAAAGCACAAACATTTAGGTGTCCTTTTCATAGATTCTAAGACTATTGTTCCAACTAAAACCCACCAGCCTCGTATGTGACACCCTCAGCTTCCACAATCTGCTCCTCAATTCCCTTCCTGCACCTCCTCCTTTGTTTCCTTCGCTGTTTTTCCTCCTGCTTCATCTTCTTCTCAGCCTTGGCCACTCTAATACTATCCAACATGAGCTGGCGTTCTGCAAAAACGCCAGGTGCGGTTGCAGAGAGGGATATGGCCCGACTTCCACTTCTCATACTCGTCAGCTGTGACTTCACTATGCGCCTGGCGAGCTTTCCACAAGCTGAAGCCATGGCAGTACTTGGAAGCTAGATGCACATCAAGGACCTTCCCGACTTGCCAGTCAATTGCCGTAAACGCACCGTGTAGGGAGGAAAACCCGCGCTTCATTCACGTACCATCATAGGTGACAGCAGTTATATGCTTAGGCCTGTCCATTGTCTTGTTCATCTGCTGCTTCGTTCATGCTGATTTGCGCAACTGACCTTGCCGCCTTGCACAATGCTCGCTGGTGCCGCTGGAATGCAGATAGCTGAACAGGTGGGGCAAATTCATGAGGCCGCAAAAAATTTGCCAGCCAACATGGCCAATTCCCAGCGTGCGCAATGCCAGAACACTGCGGCGATTGCACTCATAAAACTGTCCTGACTTCTCCACCACTGGCAGGCTGGTGCCTGCTGAACACTGGCTCTTCATTGCAACATGTGATTCTGACAGTGGATGCAAGGCCAGAACGTGCAGTTTCAGCAATGGTCAGCTCACCTCCACAGTATTTTACACGAGCAAGCAGAGAAAATCAAATTTCGTAAACAATTCAAGTCCAGTGGCGTCTGAATCACAACTTTCAGCGATTGGGCCATGACAGTCTTCAGAGAACGAGGAATCACTTGAGGGAGCAACTGTCTGAGTTCGAGGCCAGCGTACATCCATCAAAGCTCTCCTCCGAATCCGATCCACCATCGCTCAGTTGAATCCATTAATTTTTTATTATGATCACTGTATTCTTATTTTTGGAACGCCATCGTACAACTTGCGCTTCGAGGCGGACTCTGGCACTGCTTCAGCTTCATAAACTCCCTCAGCCGCTTCCTGGACAGGTGCTGCGTGCAGTGAGAATCTTCTCTTTGCAGGACGCTTGCACGACCTGCTCTTCTTGTTCCCCATTGTGCATCGCGCTCGAAACTGCAACAGCAAAGAAGTCCTTTGGGAAAGAATTTTTTGCACTTTTTTTGCACGTGGCACGGGTCACTGCTGCCATGGCAACAAAATTTGGAAGTAAAAGCGCTTCAAAACTCCCAAACTCCACGGCCACAATCTTGACAGCTCGTTTAGTGCACGAGCATCGCGATGTGTACAATTAATATTTTTTTTCAACTTTTTAGTGTACGAACATCGATGTGTACAAATTTTTCAAATATTTTCAAATTTCAAACGGTCATATGACCATGATGACTGCAACGGTTGGTCCGAATCGCTTCAAATTTGGAATACTGACACCTCAGGGCATATGCTTTGATTTCCAAAAGCAAAAAGATGACAAATCGAAAGTTGATTTTTTGACCCCTGGAAGGTGGTGTCCCACCTTAAGGCAAAAATTAAAATTTCACCAGTTGTAGTCTTCGGGGTGCTGAGTCGAATGGTCGTGGTCCGAGGAAGCTGAGACGCTCCCTTCCTACTTGAATCCCAATCGAACTCGCGCACTTCCACCGAAACTGGGTGACTGCGCCCTACGAGATGGGGATTTGTATGCAAAATGTCACTAAAAGCGCCATTTCCTTCTTATAAAAGCACGGATGACCGCGATTGGCCCATATGTTGTAGTCTTTTGGACGCTGAGTCGACTGGTTTTGGTCCGAAAAGGCTGCGATACAGCGTTCCGCCGTTATTCCCAATCGAACATGGTTGAACAAGCTGTCACGTGCTCCTGCGTACGCCAGTCACCTGGTCACCGTGCCTGCAGGGTACAACTTACTACTACTAGCCTGTTTGACCTTTTTTGGGTGCAGTCCTGTCACTCGAGTTGAACTCGAGTTGAACCTTGGTGTGAAAGTTGTCACCTGCTGGCGTGGTGACCACTGACCAGGTGATTTGGGCACCCAGGAGCACGTGACCATTTGCTCAACCATGTTCGATTGGGAATAAAGGAGGAACGCTGCATCGCAGCCTTTTCGGACCAAAACCAGTCGACTCAGCGTCCCAAAGACTACAACATATGGGCCAATCGCGGTCATCCGTGCTTTTATAAGAACGAAATGGCGCTTTTAGTGACATTTTGCATACAAATCCCCATCTAGTAGGGCGCAGTCACCCAGTTTCGGTGGAAGTGCGCGAGTTCGATTGGGATTCAAGTAGGAAGGGAGCGTCTCAGCTTCCTCGGACCAAGACCATTCGACTCAGCACCCCGAAGACTACAACTGGTGAAATTTTAATTTTTCCCCTTTAATCTGGAACGAGGCAATCACTCTCAACCGGACGGTCACTTCCAAGTAAGTCTCGCCAGTCTGCCGGTGGTCGTATCGAGTAGACTCTACTACCAGCACAAGGGATGCAGCAGTCGTAGGTCTACCAGTACCACCAAGAGTACATAAACCAGAGTGTGCAACTCGGGATGGTTCCTGTGGGAGCGTAATTCGTGCACTACGTCATTTCTGACGGCATGGTAAGCCACAGGTACGGTGAAAAGTTGCGTAACCAGTCGCGGTGGTGCAGTTCACTGAGTTTGTCCTGATTTCGGTTTTTTGAGACGGATAGCCTGGTGACTTTACTTGTCGGTGGATGTACGCAGCGTACACAGTCACACAAAACACCGAAATCCTGAAACAGGACGTCTAAAATCAAGCAAACTTGGCTGATTTCCGGGCTATGAAACATGAAAATTTGAGCTCTACGCAAGTCGCGGCTTGGCTGATCTCATCAGGGTGACGTAGTGCACGAACTGCGCTGTTTCAGATCTGATATGCACAGTTGCACACTCTGGTTTATGTACTCTTGGTACCACTCACTGCACTGCACTGCAGTACAAACTACAAGTCAAGTCCAAAAGGAGCCGCCTGCGTCCGCAGACTCACGCTGCACAGCACATGAGCACGTAGACGTGGACGTGTTCAGTCCACGTACGTCAGTCACACGACAGCCCGCCGAAAAAAAGTTACGGTCGGGCTGAAAAATGTACGGTCGGTCGGGTGAGTCGAACCACACAGACCTTCTTCAGTGTGGCCTAATTATTTTATTCATGCAATGTAAAAACGGTGCAGGCCCCGGTACCGGTGGAGACGATGTGCAATAAAACGATGAAAATAATGAAGAAATGGTATAGGGAAAAATATATGCATTCAAACAATTGTTAAAATTCACACTTGTAAATTTCACTGCTGTTGCTCTTATATATAGCTTAGTGTTATTTCTCTAACTTAGATTTTCTATAATAGTTCAATTTTTGTTTCAGTGTCCTTTAGTACAACGACGATTCCTGATGAGTGTTGTACGAAAACTTGTTTGAATCCATATTTTTCCCTACACCATTTCTTCATATTTTCATCGTTTTATTGGTAAATATTTTCTCCGGATTTGTGTCACTTGAACTGCCTCGGTCTCGGTTGGGCATGCTTCACAAATGGCTTGTATACATTTACCTGATCAGACGGACAGTAGCTGCCCTAGCTTGTTTATACAAGCTACAAGTAATTACGGGCCCACCTCAACTTCTCGCGGTTCTGCCAGCTCGCCGTCAGCAGTCGGTCAACCCGCGAACCCGGAGCGACCATGCCAGCGCTGCTGGCCACCGGTTTCAACTGGACGCCAGCCTGCCAGCCTCTACCCCGTTAGTCCTGAAGCGATCATTTCCCCACTGTGTGCTCCACCAGTGGAATGCATTGCCCTGTGATCTGCTCCTGCATCCTCCCCATCGCAGCCGAATGAAGGCATTCAAGACGCAGGTATACCGCTACCTGCGCGCCGAGAACTGGATGTGGGTTACTGACTCAGTCTAAACTCAGTATCTACATGTAGGTATTGCTCTCTTTTTCCTTGTTTTCCTCTACTCTCTGTCTCTCTCTCTCTGTCTCTTCTCTGTCTCTGTCTCTCTCTCCTTCTCTTCTCTCTCTTCTCTCTCTCTCTCTCTCTCTCTCTCTCTCTCTCTCTCTCTCTCTCTCTCTCTTCTCTCTCTCTCTCTCTCTCTCTCTCTCTCTCTCTTCTCTCTCTCTCTCCTCTCTCGTCTCTCTCTCTCTCGTCTCTCTCTCTCTCCGTCTCTCTCTCTCTCCGTCTCTTCTCTCTCTCTCTCTCTCTCTCTCTCTCTCTCTCTCTCTCTCTCTCTCTCTCTCTCTCTCTCTCTCTCTCTCTCTCTCTCTCTCTCTCTCTCTCTCTCTCTCTCTCTCTCTCTCTTTCTCTCTCTCTCTCTCCTCTCTCTCTCTCTCTCTCTCTCTCTCTCTCTCTCTTCTCTCTCTCTCTCTCTCTCTCTCTCTCTCTCTCTCTCTCTCTCTCTCTCTCTCTCTCTCTCTCTCTCTCTCTCTCTCTCTCTCTCTCTCTCTCTCTCTCTCTCTCTCTCCTCTCTCTCTCTCTCTCTCTCTCTCTCTCCTCTCTCTCTCTCTCTCTCTCTCTCTCTCTCTCTCTCTCTCTCTCTCTCTCTCTCTCTCTCTCTCTCTCTCCACACTATACTTTTCGCTATATATATTTTTCAATCGTTTTTGTTTCTCTTCTTCTCCCGATTTTCTGATGCGTGAAGTAGGCGCGGATGCCGAGACCATTGGTCGGCGGAGCCTGCAGCACCTCATCACCACCGCTAAGTGGCATTTGCAGCCCCATTCAGTCAATGTCTTGTTACAGGTCTACTCTCCATATAACGTAATCTCTGGGACCACGCAAAAAGTATGTTATATTGAGAGTTATGTTATGTAGGAAACCATGTGTAAAATACAAGATGCACCTCAAAATGAAGGGTATTACAAGGCGGGTTCAACCGTGCAAACATATACACACTGTACCACCATCGACATCAGATACCATCAATGCCGCAGAATATATGCACAATAAGACTAAACTGGCTAGCTACGGCTACAGCTTGATTGTACCGCGCACGTGAATCTACGTTGTATCGAGAGTGCACACGTCGGGGACTGCGCCGTAGGGTGCGTTATGCCGAGGTTTACGTTATGTAGGACTAAACTGGCCTAAACTGCCTAGCTACAGCTACCGCTTGATCGTACCGTGCAAGTGAATTTATGTTGTATCGAGAGTTCGCACGTCGGGGACCGCCGTAGCGTGTGTTATGTCGAGGTTTATGTTATGTAGAATTATGTTCCTGTCCCACATGTCTAAGCTACTGGAACATATTGTACACGACCAACTAATGTACTATATCTATAATGCACCACCACCACTGTTACCCCTACCTGCTGAGCAATTTGCCTACCGCAGAGGCCACTCCTGCGAGGACTTGCTCACTCCCGTGATCAACGACTGGATGCTCTCCTTGGACAATGGTGATTATGTCGTAGCTGCCTTTCTAGACATGTCTAAGGCATTCGACACAGTTAGTCATGAAGTTCTACTGAGTGAACTTCTGGAAATCGGTGTCGGTGGTACTGCCTTGCAGTGGTTCTGTAGCTACCTTACCCACAGGAAGCAACGTGTGGTCACCAAGACACAGCAAGGCCTTACATATAGCAGCAACAGGGGGGTTCCGCAAGGCTCCGTCTTGGGGCCCTCTCTCTTCAATCTGTCAGTCAGAAAGCTCCCATCTGTACCCCAGCACTGCAAGGCTCGACAGTACGCGGACGACGTCTCCCTGTACAAAGCTGGCAAGAACGTCAAACGATTGTGCAAGGAGTTGACAGAAGACATTGTGAAAGTGAAAGAGTTCTTGGCGGCCAGAGGCTTACTGCTGAATCCTTCCAAGACGCAGTTTGTCGTGTTCAGGTCAAAGTGCAAGCCCCTTGACCCTAGCGTCGCTCTACAGCTGGGTGAGGTCACAATCAACCCTAGTGCACACATTCGATACCTTGGCATTATACTCGACGAACATCTCTCCTTTGGAGAGCACGTTAGGCAACTAGAGCGGAAAGTTGGAAGTAAGTTAGCCATGTTCAGAAAGGTCCGAGATCAC
Organism: Sycon ciliatum; assembly: GCF_964019385.1. Taxonomy (NCBI): domain Eukaryota; kingdom Metazoa; phylum Porifera; class Calcarea; order Leucosolenida; family Sycettidae; genus Sycon; species Sycon ciliatum. The sequence goes on from NC_088646.1 coordinate 1,747,187, forward strand.
ATGACGGTAACTGCAAAGCGTGCATTTTACATTTGTTCCATTCAGACAGTACTCGAGTATGGGAGCAACTCATTTGCTCACTGCTTGTCAGTAACTCTGCATGACCGTCTAGTCCGTCTTAGTAATAGAGCTCTACGCATTGTGTTCAGTATGCCTCGTTTTTCTGACGTATCCCTTATTAATGCACGCCATCACATTCTCCCTTTGTCTGTGCGCTATCAGTTCAAACTCTATATCTTAGTGTTTCGTGTCCTGAATCAGTTAACTACTACTCTCCTTACTGATTGCTTTTGCCTTCGTTCTACTTCTACTCGTACCAATTCCTGCACTCGCTCCCAGGTATCTTCGTCTGTGACTCTACCCACGGCTAAAACTCGTTTCGGTCTCTTTTCAGTTTCTTTCATCGGTTCCGACCGTTGGAATGCCCTCCCCGCTGCAGTCCGCTTATGCTCTTCCCTGCATCTATTCCGTAATTCAGTACTTTCATTTCTAGGGTACCCTGTAAGAAGGCCTTAGGCCTGTGGGGATTGCCCTATCAAAAATTTGATAATAATAATAATAATAATGTTGTGTAGAACAAAACTTGTATGGGAGTGATGCTGTTTCGGCGCGGGATTTGATTTTTTTATGTACTAGCGAGGTTTATGTACAAGTGAGAGTTGTTATATCGAGAGCAGACCTGTAGTCTGTTGTTTTGTCATTTCCTGCTTCTTTCTTCTTTTACGAATTGGGTGCGTGGTTTCAAGTAAAAAAAAAAAAAAAAAAAAAAAAAAAAAAAAAAACATCGCTACAATCATAACGTTTTTATGTAGCATAGGGAGGTTCTGCTCTACGTTTTGGGAACGCGACGCAAAGAATCACGCGAACTTTCTTCGCGTTCCCGTATTACGTAAAGAAATGCTGTTCTGCTCTACGTTTCACCTAGAGAAGTCACGTGGAATGTGTACTGGGATTTTCCCCTTCCATATTTGGCAGTTTTCTGCATGCAGTTGATCGATACCCAGCAAATCCGTACGCATTTTCTCTGCGTGTGCCACAACGTAGAGAACCCCATCTCCGCGTAGAAATCTGGAGCCAAAACACGCGAAGCCGTAGACTCTAACCCAGACACCTGCTCTCTACGTGATTTCTCTACGTTTCACGTATAGCAGAACCTCCCTAATAGCTATGTAGCGTTAGTGCTTAAAGGTGTTACGTGTCTACACAATCACAAAGTCATGCGCCGGTACATGTACAATGCATATAGTGCTTAAACGCCCGGAATGGGCGGAGCGTAGTACGCAAGAGGTACACAAAAGGAGTAAAATAGGGCTGTTTCGTTGTTACTCAGAGTTTCATGGCAAAAACCAATCATCAGACAACATCTCATGATCATGATTGTAGCCGATTGTTGCCAAAAACATGGGATTTCCCGATATTATCCACTATGAAACTCGGGAATATGCTGCTCAAACCTCACATAATGCTCGTTTTGTTCCTTTCTAATGCTCCATAATGCTCTGATGCTCGGATAGTCGTATAATGCCGAATATAATGCCGGCATTATCCGCTGGACCCTACCAAGGATGCTATTTCCAGCCAAATGACCCTGGATAAGGAGACCACCGGTGCACCTGGTAACAGAGACCGTGTTTTGAAGGTCCCTTGAGCAGTCGTCTTAGACAGGTTTCACTGTAGTAGTAGTAGTAGATACAATGATTTAGAAAAGCGATCCTGTCAGCTTTTCTATTATTGTGTTCACACGGCGCTACCTAACGACACCGCTATTCAGACACGTTGTCTACGTAGCTACGTAAGTTTCTACGTGAGATGCTCGGTACCTGGTCCTGGACCAGGGAGCTAGCTACTCCATGGCTCCTACCATCGCGCGGCCGACTGGCCGCATGCGTGTGCATTGCAGACTTTTTGTTGTTGCCTTTTCGGATGTGCATGCACGAGGAACTTCAGGGCTGGTATTTGGGATCACAAAACGGCAAACACGTCAGAGGCCATCTTGAATCACTCTACGTCATCAGATACCCACACGTGATGCGGGGCCGCGAGATCGCGACTGTGCAAAAGTGTACTTGCCAGTGCAGTCTTTGACCTAGCTGCAAGAGCAAGTGCTAGTTTATTTTTATTTTTTGGTGGTGCTTGAACTACGAAGTAGTGGTTGCGACTTCGGCGATGAACTAGTTCGAACTGCTTCCCTTCGACTTTCTTTGACAGAGCGGGTGCTGTTAAGGTTTCCTGTTGTCAGTTTGTATCCACCACCGGTCTTGTATGTCAGTGCTTGTACAAGGAGGTGTTCAGTAGCTATTTTCAGTCCGCGCCATGGGTAGCATCCAGGGTAGGAAAAAGTCGCACTCTGACCGGCTTGATTATCCCGAGTCGAGAAAGAAGCGAACTAGTGGCCAGTTCGGCTCAGTATCATGGCCAGCTGGACGTAGATCAGATCGCCCAGAGGTCGAACAAACCGACAGTAGTCCTGAAATCCTTACCTCGCAGAACATTGACGATGTGGAGCGCGGTGTTCAAGAACAAGGAACCATGGTAATAATTGGATTCGCTCCAGAAAATTATTCTCGTGGTTCCCGGTTCCTTTCCCATGACTCTAATATTTCCTATGGTCTGGATACGTGCATCACGCTGAAGCCTAGATGAATCAGATTGTAAGTCAGTCTTCTCTCTAGCTCAAGATTGTGCGAACATGTTATCAGTGAACAATAAAAGCAAAGGACACAGTGCAACAAATGGAAAATGCACGTCTCCTTCTTTTCCTTGCCGTGCGTACTGCACTGTCACAGTCTGCAGTTCTGACTGGAAGGTGTCTTCCGTTTGTGAAAGAACCAGCGCAAATCGCGCGTGGCGCGGCGTCCTTCAAAACGACACAAGTGAGCTCCACATGAGCCGATTTTGACAATCGATGGCTCAAAATTTTCAGTAGGAGATGCTCCATACTTTGACCGAAGCGAATTTCGCCAAAACGATCCTAGAGGTGGGACACGTTTACCGAGTTTGAGGGTGTTATTTGAGGTCCAAATTGCGAATATCGAAAAATCCTTCGGTGAATCCCTTTGCCCACATCTGAACTCGGTGCCTGCAAAATCTCAGCCTGCTAGAGAGAACTGTGGCTCACTTGCGTGGATTTGAACAGGCCAGAGTCGACGCGAAGTACGGCAAGACAGTCCGTGCGCCAGATTCAAAAAAGTCGTCTAAAAGTTGACTTTTCATTTTCCGCACTGGGCAGTTTGCGGGTACTTTTTGAGTCGCATTCTCAATGGTGGACAATTTTGGAAAATGGTTTTGTGTCTATGGCTCGTTTGTTTTAGCATTTCGCTACCTGTGTGGTGAGCCTAAAAATTGCGCTTAGCCGTGGCAACGTAATGGTGTATTCCGTTTTTCAGCCAGATGACTTGTTTCGCTGTGGTCCGGCATCTTCCTAGATTCTCAGCCGTCGTCGAATTTGAGTATTTTCGAAACATTTTTTAGGGTGCAGGCGTGGGGCAAGGCTTTCACTCCCAGCCAATGGCACCATTTGGCATAACTCAGCCCTATGAACACGTCACCAGGCCCTCGTTAGTGTCCAGCCCATATTTCCAAAAATGGACTGGACTTGAAACTTGAGTGTACAGACAGTACTATGCATTATCCACGTAATGACAGTATGCAATAACTTTCGCAAGCTACACGACAATGACTCGCTGCAGAATAACATAATGATATTCACACCATATGCCATTGTGGTGCACCGTGATACCAATGACAGTATATTTATCGGTGATCAATTGCCTACTGGGTCGCTCCGTTGCCGAGAACATCAACTTTGCGGACTGTGGAATGACCCGCGACACCGCCAACCACCCCTGACACAAAGCCAAATGCTAAAAGAGCTGACTGATACGGTACCTAGCAAGTTAACTGGATAATGCTTATCTTCAACAAAACCAGGACATAAAACAGTGCTATGATAAACTACCTCCAGTCACCGGAAACAAATACAGTGCATTACGCATATGGATAGAGATTGCACTAGTACATGTATAATTGTATACCAATCTTAGAGTAAGAAAACAAGTTATCGGGTCTATACCATCAGAGTTGGCAGCTATATGTATTGGATTCTCCTGGTGTGCAGAATGATGCTGGTGGCGTGGTTCATATCCACTGTTGGCTTGCTGTCGGCAGTGCCTTCACTATCTCACGTCTAAGGCATTTTATAGTCTGCATGACTTGGATCACAACGCCATAGTTATCCACACGAGAATGGTAATAAATCCAGATCACTAAGGCCTTCTTCATTGCAGTTGGCGCAATACGTTCACGGGATCGCGTCTCCGACCTCCAAATTGTAATTATAGCTGGCTAGTCTGTTGTTTATTGGCAGACAAGAATTGCGATGCTTCTTCGAAAGAGGCAGTTTAGCAATGTCTGTCCATGACATATTCCGCATTGCTGTGTGTGGAAAGAAAGGTGCAACAACATTAGATTGCTGCTGGCCATAGACATCAAACTGCTACATCTGGCTTCAGCTGTCACAGGTCCATTGACAGAGAGACTGCCGCATATTGCACATACTGCAAACTATGCCATCGCCTCATGGATCAGAAGTCACCACACTGAAAGAAGAACAGCAGAGGAAAACAGAACTGATGCAGTTAATTGATGCAGTTAATTGGCAGCAACAAATTTACTCCTTCATTTCATTCGACGAATTTGAGTCGTGCAATGCAAGAAAATTAATAAAGTCAGAGAGCAGGATCTAGGAGAGGGCATGCACCAGTGCTGTTGTGCCTATAATAATTAGATGCTCAGAATTTCACCACAATAATGCACATAATACTGACATATTTACACTATGCAACCTAGTAGTCAACAAATTCAGAAAAAAAATCTAGTACTTCAGCTGGTGAAATATCCCACCTCTATCCCCTAAGCTCAAGTGTCCCTGTAAAATTGATAAAGGATTGGTAGATGCTCACTTGGAGTGGTGTTTGAAAAGTAACACAACAGGTCATGACGATTTAGAGCATGCTCAATTGTCTCTTCTCACAAAATCACAATATTGCCTGTGCGTGGTTTATTTCGGGTGCAATTGTGGGGCACATAGGTATCACTCTAATTTCTCGTGCATTCGAAAGATAAAGCTTTGGTCTATCACCCCACAAAGCGGCTTTAGTGTCCGCGATAGGTAAATGCCTTACCTGGTGTGAAATTGGTGACCATATTCCTCGTTTCAGCAATTACAAAAATGAGACATTCGTCCTTGGTGGCTGCTCACGAACTGCAAGCTCCAAAATAATTTTCCAGGGTACGGCCATAGGTGTCTACATCACTCCGAGCCATCTCTCCAGTGTAGGAAAGATCTCCTGACGAGACTAGAAGGGCTCTAAGCAGCAAATTTCATTGAAATATTCACCATTCGGAGATAGGCGAAATCAACAGAAAACAAGCCCGCAGGTGCGGCGCCTTGGAGGCTACGATTCCCGCGAGAAAATGAAAATCGGTCTCTCAAGGGCCTTGGCGCACGGACTGAAGATTCCCTGTACACAGCATGGTGTGGCACATGTCACGTGAACCAAAATGGCGCCCACGTGTTTCTGTACAAATACTAGCCCTGAACTTCCTTCTTTGGAACTGCTTCTTGCATGAACTGTTTCGGATATTTCGTCTCCTGGCCTGGCTTATTTCGTTTCGGCGCTGCCGAGACCTCCTTTCGCGGAATATTACTCAATGACAGGTGAGTTGACCAGTTCCCTTTGATTCATTTGCTTGTGTTGACTCTTTCATTTACGAAAAGTGTTCTGATTTTGGGCGGAATGCAATAAATAATGGAAAAGCTGACAGGATCTCTTTTCTAAATTTAGCTTTTCCGCTGCCGAGGCCTCCTTTTACGGAATATTCAGTGACAGGTGATCTCTGAGTTGACCGGTTTCCTTCGATTCATTTGCTTATGCTCACCCTTTCATTTACGGACACGTGTGCTGATTTTATTCGGATTTAGATCCATTTTTATCTCTTTGCCCTTGCCTACAGTGTGCGAAGAACGCGAGTTCACCTTCTTGACGGTAAGGCTTATGTTAGATGTGTTGTCGAAATACTCATATTCATTGCACATAAGTACGTTACAAGTAAGGCACTGGTCAGTGGCAGTTCCCAATCTGGAGGGAAAGATTCAAGAACTCATTGACCGAGTTTGCCAAATAAAGTCGCATATCAGGGAAAATCTCCATCGTGGAGAGGTTCAGTAACTTGTTTGCTTCATACGAAACAAGCCAATGGGTGCAGTCTCGTCTCGTGAAAATCTTGTACTTGTATGTTTGGATTTGTTTACTCGAGTCTGGGCTGTTTGATTTGTGAGTACCGCCGAGATTGCACTGCCCCAAATAAAGTTTCGTGCCGCCAAAGCAAGAATTACGATCTGCAATCTGTTTGTAGTGCCTCTAGTACCTGCAAGAATGTGCAGTACATGTATCGTACTTTCTCTGTTGCTGTTTCAGTTGCCGTCATGTTGCTAAAGAAAGGCTCAGTAGAGAGGTTCTGCAAAACGAAAATTCGAACGAAGTTTCGCGACGTCCTTACGAAAGTCTGTACGAATTTTTGCACGAACTTTGCGTTCTGCACATTTTCGTAGTTTGCGCGGGCCAAGTGCATGTACGCCATGACCCGATCTCACGAAATTTCCTACGACAGTTCATTTCGCCTTCCCTGCAAGTTTCGCGTCCAAAGTTGCGAAAGTTCGTGCGACGTTTCGCACTTCATGATGTAGAAACGAAAGTTTGTACGCATTTTCGTTTTGCAGAACCTCTCTAGTGGCTCTTTTGTTTCATACGAGACGAGTCAATGAGTCGGTGTGGCTTAGAATCTTTCGCTGTAGAAGAAATCTATTCGTATGTCTATTGGAGAAATAATTGTATTCACTGGTTATAAAATAGGTTAAACTCACAGAATAAATACCATCGGTCCCCTTGGTGTTCGTCCTAAAGAGGTTCGACTGGATATCATTCATACTCACCAAAAGATGTGTAAGATTTTATTATCATGGAATGCCTTGTTTATCTCTCAGTATCAGTACCTCCAACTATAGCCTTTACCCTTTTATCCTCAGGATCAGTGTAGTTGTTGGAACGAGGTGTCGGACTCAGCAATGTATTTGTTTACATTTTAATACATGTTTATTGTTCCTCCTTTGCTGTGTTGTTTTAGAAAATCGTGGACTAACAGTTTGAAGTCATTGAACTATTTCCAAAAGTTGTATCGACATAAACAGGATTACGATTTCAGTGCAATATGATGCTGGATGACCTTATCACGATAACCCATGATTATAAACCATTATAAACACAGAATCAACAAAAACATCTGCGACATGCACCTGGCGCATGGCTACATTTCTCAAATAAATCTGATCGAGTCATGAAATTCTGCAACAGCAACATGCACAGAATGACCTCCGTATAAAAAAATATCACCACCACTACTCGTACTCACATGTTTCCCCGCAGAAGAACATGCATTATGCTAGTGCCATTTTCTGCAAGAAAAGGCTTGCACATCAATGCGTATAATACGGTATTGATATGATCAAGAGTACATAAACCTCTTGATACACACACAACAGAGGCGAAAGGCTGTGTTAGCTGTAACTTAAAGTTTCACGCATCGGAGCGATCATCAGACAGCAGCATTCACCTCTGTTGTGTGTGTATACTGCTCTGTACATTCGTACATTGAGCACTCTGCTTCGAGCTTCCTGGCCTGGACCGGTCTTGTTTGTTTAAACCTCTTGATATGATCAAGAGTACATAACCCCCCAGAGTGTGCAACTCCACCATGGGTGCTGTCCCGACAGAATTTCAAGTTGACGTCATTTTGATGATGCAATGCGCACTGTACATGGATTATCAGACGAATCCGGAACCTGTGGTTGACCGAAGCCGATCGATCCTGTACAAATTATTGCAAAGAAAAATGTGTGATGCGTTGACACCCGTACACATGTTGTAAATCACTGGTGCAAGGAGCATTGCGTCATAAATAATGACGTCAACTTGAAATTCTGTCGGGACAGCAGGGTATGTGGGAGTTGCACACTCTGGGGGGTTATGTACTCTTGATATGATGTGAAGGCCATCATTAACATTTTGGTATAGGGCATTCCATTGATTGGTGACAGAAAAACAAAAGAAATTATAGCAATAAAAACTGCTTTATGGCAGTTTTCTAAAAAAAGTTATTGTGTTCTTGTCCATGGACCCCGTCTAAAAAGTAAGAAATTAACGAAATGTGATAGCTGAAAATTAAAATTTCACACAAAACCTCACAATAATCACACACAGAATGAAAAGCTTCATGTAGAAGACCTTTTCCCCTCGTGATCCTCTTTCCTATGCATGCATGGTGCCAATTGTTGGTGCAGTACAGGTTAAAGTTGAAAGCAGCATTTCAAGTGTTGTGATTATTGTGAGGTTTTGTGTGAAATTTTAATTTTCAGCTATCACATTTCGTTAATTTCTTACTTTTTAGACGGGGTCCATGGACAAGAACACAATAACTTTTTTTAGAAAACTGCCATAAAGCAGTTTTTATTGCTATAATTATGTACTAGTACTGTGCCTACATTGTACTTGTAGTGCCTGCACTAGTACTGCCGTAGTGCCAGTGGCGGGAGATGTTGCCACAGCTACAAAGTACAATGACATACATGTATGTATGTCAGAGGCAGATTGAAATGTTCAGGCCTTCCTGATCCTAGCGATCCTGGACGTTTTAAACAGTCATGTAGATCTACATTTTACTTGTACATGCATGTTCAGCTCTTCTCCTCTCTTGACTTTAGTCCCAAACCAAGAGCAGTATGCCAGGAAGCTGATAGCTCCCTCTGAAGCACTATCAGCAGCATCATGAGGTAGTTTTGGAGCATATTGGTTAGATACAAACATTTTCGGAGCATTATCCGCTGGACCCGCAGTCCAAGAAAGAAATCGAGTCCTTGCAGCAACAACTCACTAATACAGTATGGCCACACTTTGTTTTTTCTATGTTTCTTGTCGGTAAATTTTGACAAAAGGTATGCGGGCGGGCGGAAAAAAAAACAAAAGCCAAGGAAAACTGTATACATTTTAGGGACCATCGCAAAAGTTCGCAGAAGCCCCTGAAACGAAGAGCATACGTTTGGGGGGGGGGGGGGGGGAGGGAGTCGGTGCGAAAATCGCAAACCGGGCTTCAATTCAAAAAAGTATTGACGACATAATAATAGGAGCTGTAGGATTAGCATGCCATCACAGCCGGCGTAGATCGCTTGAATGTGAAAGCAATATACACCAATCAACGTTCATTGTAATGCTCAAAGGATACAACTGCATAGCTCTAGCTGTTCTCGTTCTTAGATCACCCACTGCAAGGTGATATCATCGTTGCATTTATAAAGTGCTGTACATTGTAAATGTTACACACTGATACAACGATGCTTGTGTAGTACGAGTGTCGTATATTATAATAATTATTATGTGTGAGCATCCAAGTGAAAAAATGAAGCCCATATTGTGACTGTCGTTTCGTTTGAGGGGGGAGGGAGGGGGGTCAGGCCCGAAACTCACGGTCTTCGTTTCAGGGGCTTCTGCGAACTTTTGCGATGGTCCCTTACATACTAGTATACAGTGTATGCGTGATTCATACAAGACGCTGCGTATACCATGTACATGTATATAGTACTACATTGTACAATCATGTACATGTAGTCCCATACATGATTGCACTACGTCATCACATCAGCCCACGAATATCAGAAAAACTGCAACAATACGGAGCATCAGCAAATCGAATTTTCGATTTGATTATTCGAATGGCAAAAAGAAAATCAGAATGAAAAAGAGGTTCAGCATGTAGCGCAGTCCAGTATTTTCGAATCGAGTTTTTTTTAGCTTGAGCAGTTGAGGACTGGGATTTTGGGATGTGCAATGAACGGAGTTGCTGTTGTTTCTCATTGCCTTTGGGGATGACGCGAAGCGGCGGATGCTTCATCCGATTCAGGCTATTGGCGATAGGATCTCTCTTGGAGACCCCTTGAAAAGGCGGATCTCGGCCGAGCTCCTCCGCTATCCCTTGCATATCAGGAGATTTGCGGACGAATAGGTGAGGGTGGGCCCTACACTGCCTCAGCAGAATGAGATCCATGGTAAGGTCGACCCTCAAATATTTGGCACACTTTGAGTTGCCCTCTCCCTGCGGGGAACTCACGATAGACGCAGATGCCGAGACAACGCCAGCAGGGCTACTGCAGTACTGGGAGCAGGAGGCATACTGGGGCTGGTACATGTAGTTGGTGACAAAGCCATGATTCCAGGATACTTGAAATGAAACAAAATGCACACTTGATAAAACGTTTCACAGTTCGAGAGAGAGGAAAGCGTCAAGATTGACAAGAAGTCCTGACTAGTACTTTAGTAAGAACTAGTAGCTACATGTACATGCGCAAGAATGAGTACTCGTAGTGCGCCGTGTACTAGAGCAGGCGCGGAGCATTCGAAAAGTATTCGAAAAGTATTTTCTGTTTGCGGGCATTTTTCAGTCGAACAAAGCCCTAGTTTCGACTGATTGAGTGCTTTTCGTGACGATTCTCGAATTTCATTCGAATACCCGGTATTCGATTTGCTGATGCTCCGTAATGAGAGTATAAAGTTAGTTTGATGAATACGAGATGGCGAAGAGAATTTATCAGCTATCGCATCAACAAACGTTTTCCCACTCGTCATTTTTGGTTTTGTTACTTCAACATTACGTTCTTGTGTCCGCTTATCAAACTCTTGTCCCCACGCTGCTCATATTTTCCTCGCCATGCGTCTATTGCTTGGATATTCTGCCCACGACATCATCCCACAGACGCCAGTTGCCACGGAACTCGTCCAACTTACGGTATTCCTGGGACCCGCGAGGCTCAGGCAGTGCACGACTGAAAGCTTCGTCATGGCAGCCTTCATCGCAGAGAACGGACGGGGAGCGCTCCTTTGCTGCTGTGGTGCAAACCAGGGAGTCGTAAAAGCCCGGGAGAGGACACGGGATGCGCGCACGCGGACGATGTTTGCCTCGGCCAGAAAGTGAAGCACGCTAGGCCGGCGCGGCCGGATCTGCTCGATCCACGGCGCTGTGCTCGTCTTCAGGGCAGGGAGTCCTAAAATACCAATATTTTACAACTCGTTGTTGAGACCATTATCCGAAACTGGTGGAGAAGGAAGCATAATCATGATTGTGTGTCTGTCTGTCAGACTCAGTACACATGGTACAGGGGGTGGGGAGTTGAGTGTGTGTGTGTATGGGGGGGGGGGGGGGAGGCGTGTGTATGTGCACATGTGCTTGTACTTTTGTGTGTGTTCGTACAGTGTTTGTGTGTGTGTGTGCGCGCACGCATGCGTGCGCATTTTTGTGCACAATTCCGTTATGAAGTACAAATCATCATGATAGGTTTACCTTTTGTAGACTCGCCAAGACTTCGGTTAGATTCACTGAGAACCTTTCTGGCCAACCTGGAGGCTGAGCCTTCCGTTTCCTAAACGGCTAAAGTACTCAGTATACGAGTAGAAGAGTGTAGAAAATTTTAACAAGATCTATAAATAACGACCTGCAACCATGTACAATGTAGATAGATAGGGAACACACATTGATTGTTTTTAAAAGAATCCAGGCAATATCATGAATCAAGGAACGAGTGCGTAATAATGCTCCATGTTGCGTTTTGACGATGCTGAAGGAAGGGAGCCTTTGCGATTAACTCACAACACACGCACAGAAGTCCACTCGACTGCAATTTTAGTGCAATTTCTGCCACAAATTTAACTCCACGAGTACGAGGAAGCTCAGCGGATCTCCACAAGAACTTTCGCCCATCAACTGCAATGGAATATGGGCTGTATGATACGACCAGCGGCTAACACGGGAAGTGGCGTCATTTTCCACAAATCTCGTTTCATTCACAACCATTTGACTGCAATTCAGTGCAATTTCTGCCACAAATTCAACTCCACGAGTACGAGGAAGCTCAGCGGATCTCAACACGAACGTTCGCCCATCACCTGCAATGGAATATGGGCTGTATGATACGACCAGCGGCTAACACGGGAAGTGGCGTCATTTTCCACAAATCTCATTAATTTTCGTTCACCCCAACTCAAATAAAATTGAAGTACAATTAGGGATTTATCTTGCATTTCCATCGCCTCAGAATAAATTAACTTCGATATAAAACTGAGAGAGAATGAGTGAGGCAGCTGGAAGAATTGAGGATGAAAATAGAGATCAGAAGACTCGACGGAGCAATCGTCTCCGTGCTCTAAGAGAAATCTGAGAATGTCCCAATTTGTATTTCAAGAAGACATCACAATTTTCGAAAATAATAATTTCCTTGCCTCGCGACAACGTTCCCTGGCAGCGTTCCCCGGCAGCGCGAGGCAAAGATGTTTTCTGGGAATGTGTGTCGTGTCCTCTCCCGGGCTTTTACGACTCCCTGGTGCAAACGTTTACGATTTTGATTGACTCAGATCATCTAGCTGCTGCATGCAGCATGTGCAGCGTACATACATGTACGTAGTATGAACTCTTTTTTTTCTTCCGAAATTTCTGAAAACCTACGCGGGCGATGACGAGAAACATAGAAAAAACAAAGTGCGGCCACTATGCACTACAACAACGTGCACAAGTGCACTGGTGTTTAGACTCATACTCATAATACTCATCTTCACTTCAACAGATGCAGAGCCTAGCCCTCACCATGCTCACTGGGCCAGACAGTCATAATTATAGTCATATCAGACTCAGAGTCAGACTCAGGTTACGTTTGGTTGGTCACATTCCCAAATGGGAATCACTTGGAATCACTCGGAATCATTGTCGCGCGTTTGGTTGGTCAAAAAAGTGTGTTAGGTTGGTCACATTCCACATGATTCTAGAATGGGAATCGCTGAGAATGATTCTTTTTGGAGAATGATCATTCCACCTCACATGCTGGAATGAGCATTCTCATTCCGGAATCAAAAATGATAATGGCTGCGACGAGCCAAACAATGACAGTATGTAGCAACAGGTTCAAGTGCCTCAAATCATGCACAGAGAAGTACCTTGACTCTCTCAAGGAAACTAGAGTCGGGTAAAAGAAAAGACAGCCGCCGTTCCACAACGACATTAGAACGCTAACGTAAACGCAAACCTTTCCGTACTTCGGATCGTTCAAGCTGACTTTTCCCTTAGCACAAAGTACGTTATAGTTGAGACGAAGTAGTCGTGACAACCATGGCGATATGAATTTTCGTGGAAACAGGTGCGGGAAATTCAAAATTTTGAACCAGGGATTAGTTTGCTGTCGTTCCGAAAGAATACCTTGGCGAGGTCTTTTACTCTGGAATAGCAAAAGCACGGCGAAAATGAGTTTTCGCTGTTCCCAGGTCCTTGGAAACCCTTTCCTAAACGCAGCACCGAAGACTGTAAGGGTTCTCCAGCTCCAGCACGTCTGGGAGAGGCCGATGAATTTCTTCCTCAGGAGTGCCGTGGAACTGGTCCTTTGTTTCCCACATGGGATAGAGGGGAAAGGCACGAAGCAGAGGACGCAGAAATTGTCAACTGAAACTGAAAGGCAAAACTCGCCAAAAAAAGCTAAATGTCACAAGAGGAAGCAATCTCGACTCTCGATCTCATCTCGATCTGCACGACGTGCTTTTTATCTCCCGCCAGTTACAAAACAATGCGAGTTTTTGCATTTTTTGCAGAATTTCCATAACGAACGTCGGCCCGTTATTATGAGCTCTGTAACGTTTTTCCGTTATCCGATAACGTCTTTTGTCACGGCTGGGAGTGAGTACCGTAAAGGTTAGCGTTATCGTACTTTTGCTAAGGATGTCTATTATGGAATAGACCCTTTGCACAATAACGGTCACGTGATCCGAGACGGGGCATCCTCTTCGATTTTTGTGCAGAGTATCAGTTGTTTAGCATGGTGAAACACTGTATTTTTCCATTTTGGAGATGGAGGAGAGAGTGTCGAGTGGCATGCCATCGATGGCTGTGGAACCCGTGGACGAGCTGTCAAATAAAGAATGGTCTGTGAAGGAACTGAACAGTTTTCTGCTGAATGAGGGTGCATATCTGTCTAGAAAAAGAAGGAGTTATTGGAGCGGTAAGTTTTCCGCATTCAGTGGATATTTCGGATTACTGTAGATTGAAATTTATTTTTATTTTCTCTACCTTCTCTCCTCTGTCGATGTAGAGAACGCTTCTCTATGGAGAACCCTGATGCTCCTAGAACTAAGAGGGGCACCAGTCTTCCTCGAGTGTACCTTCATCATGCCCAACATTTCATGCGTCCCAGTGGATGAGTGATGAACTCGTGTTTCCCAGAGTGAGTGCCACACCATGCGTGCTCATCTCCAACGCAGGGGCAAGTCGCCGACGACAGTGAAGAGGGAGCTGATGTAGTAGTGCTGGTGAGGAAGCCCGTGGATAGTGTCCAGGAGTTTTACTTTGGTGGCTATGTGCATAATGTGAAAGCCTGTCATATCGTGCACACAGTCACAGCTCGAACTCAGAATACTTTCTCCGCACACCGGAGCGATGAGGCTGCGTCTTTCTGCACTTCAACATCAGCAGCTTGAGCAGCGTCAGCAAGCAGTCGATCTTCCTTGCAAAGACAGGGGTGGGTCATGCCTTTTTCTCAAGCTCCAGAGTCTCTTGGCAGGGCGTTCAGCGTCTTCGCAAAAGCAAGGATGAAAGTCGTCATCGACAAAGTGTTCCGAGCACAACACTGTCAACGATGTCGCAGCAAACTGCGGCCCTCTTCTCGCCAGATAGCTAGGTTTCAAGAGTGTGGAATGCCAGCATAACCAGGGAATGCATGGAAAGACAAGTGGGTTTCTTAGACTAGCCACTAGGGATGACGGTTGCTGCAAACAAGAACCCAGCAGTGGTCCTTGGAAAGCATTTCGGAACTTCTTCCTTGGCATCAGAACTAAAAAAACTTCAAATCAAAAAGGCTGGGAAGTACATACATGAACATCGCGTCTGGACCGTGAAAACACAGCCTGTCACAGGAAACTTGATCACGTCCTGCAGCAAACCATGTATGCTGGTTGCATGCCAAGTGTGCAGCGCGTGCACAGCATGCCCCGTCTCGACCCCTTTCGCTTATTGTGCAAAGGGTCTATTGCTATGTCAAGTGATTCTGGCGCGTTAGTTTGGTCAGGTGATTCTTGCCGATTCCCATTCCAGAATGGTTCTCATTTACATTCTGAAAATGCCCAACCAAACGCAACCTGAGTCAGAGTCAGAGGTGTAGCGCATGCATGCACTACATGCAGCACCGCCACTGCACTGCCACTGGTCCGCCAGCACTCAGCTACAGCAGCTGAGTGTTGCACAGACTAACACTCAGTGCACTTGCCACTTGTGCCAGGCCAGCGCCGTTGCATGCACGTGACCTCAATCATGCCTGGCCGAGCTGTGTTGTCGGATGTTGATGTTGATGGCTGATGCCGAGGCCGAGCTAGGGATGGCTCCTGAGGCTGAAGCCTCCTGTAGAGTCTACCATGTGTACTATTGCCATCGAAATGGTTGTTGGTCGCACGATGTGCCGTGTTGTTTTACTGCTCGTAGCCGGCCGCATGGCAGGACGCGAAAGCGAAGAGCCGAGCCCGTAATTGCAGTACGAGTATGAATCGTGAAAAGGACAAAGGAGATACTAGTACTCGGAAACAAAGCGTCTGGTTGTTCTTGTAGGGACGCTTCCTTCTCCTGTGCAAGCAGCCTAGCGTACCTGTCTTGACTCGTTTTACTGAAGCATTTACACAACTGTATTAGTTATTTTATAAAACAGGACAAGAGAACTTTTCCGCTTTTTTGTGACTGTGTTGTACGGAGAAAGTGTTCGGTATGGCGGACAGCGACGCTGGCCCGATGTTGAGACGGTATGACACGCTAGTGAAGATGATGTTTCTCGGTGATAGCGGAGTGGGCAAGACGTGCCTGATGAGTAGCTATGCTGGTCAGCCCGTTAGCGATAGCCACATCTCTACCATAGGCAAGTGACTAGTAACTGTTAGTTTATTGAGTGGGCAGTCAGTGTGCTGTCAGCTAGTGAGTCGAGTCCGATGCTAGGTTGTAGAGCTGGAGTACGAGTCGAGCCTGCAGACTGTGCAGTAACACGTGTCGTTGCAGAGTCAATCTGATGCTAGGTGGAGTGTGCGAATGCTGTACATCATGCACACAATAATAATTACCCCGAAGATAATGCTGTGACGTTAGTAATAAAGATTGACCATGGCATAGGCATACTGCATAGACATACCGGTAGTCCCTTCTACTCCCCACCCCCCCCCCCCCCCCCCCCCCCCGCGTGGCCACAGGGGCTGGGCAGGGGAACCTTGCATTTGAATCAGAGTAAAGCCTAGGGGGCCGTTCATAAATTTTGCCATTGCGACGACCATCAAAACGCTCACTGCGGGGGGGGGGGGGGGGAAGAGGGCAGTTTTGTTATGCTTCAGGATCCAGGTGCGAATGAGTGGATCGCCAGTACACATGTTGTGTACCTAGGGGTGAAACAACTGCAAATTCCTTATCGACTAGAGTCAATGCTATCGACTGCCTATCGACTGCCGTTACCCTCATGCATGACACACAAACACAGCATACTTACACATCCATACCTGCACATGTACATGCATGTTCATCCACCCATACCGGCAGAAGCACAATAGGAGGACATTGTAGGGTTCGCCGGACTGTCAAACAGACCCATGTTGTATGATTGTGCTTTTCACCGGCTATGCTTGTACTGGGCTGCTCAGGGTGTGTAACAGCGAAATGGACTCTAAGTATTAGCTATGCATGGTACAATACCGTTCTGCCCCGGTGGTTGGAATAACACCACCGGACCAATCCTCCCGCAGACTTTAGGCTGCACTGCTGTGTAGCCCTTGGCGGATTATGCTGGCATAATTTCTGGCATATTAAATATTCGGATTTTGTCTAAAATTGTAGCCTAGCATAAAAGGACTTCTGAGACCAGACGGTCGGCATAACCTTACGATGCTGGCTGAAGATTAATGCTATAGGCATATTTAGGCATTTTACAGGGAAAAGCCTGGTGAATGTTACGTGCTGTCATGGTGCCGGAGTGGTTGTAACGTTGCAAAGTGCAACAACGTTGCAAAGTGCAACAAGAGTGCAAGGGTACAGTCTACAGAGGTCATGTTTCAGGTACAGAAACCTGCGCAGAAATAATTCGGAAATATGGCAGAAAAAGTTGCGAGGTAAAATGCCACAAAGTGCGTGGAATACTAGTATTGCGCATTGTGTCAAAAATTGCGGGAATATTGTGGTACAATTGCGTAAATTGGGTCCGATTTTGGCACCATCATTGGCATAATTCCAGCATAATGTAGCATAATCGCTGGCATAATTTGGGCATAAGGGAAAGCATAATTCAGCAATTTACCGAGCGTAATCCGCCATGGGCTACTGCTGTGCGTAGGATCAGCACTGCAGCACTGCAGCCACAGAAGCGCCGGAGACCACAATAAGTCAGGACTCATATCTGTGCTGCACTACTTACCTACTGAAGTAGACTACACTGATCATCATCGGCAGCTGATGAAGTGTGTGTGTGTGTGTATGTGTGTGTGTGTGTGTATGTGTGTGTGTGTGTGTGTGTGTGTGTGTGTGTGTGTGTGTGTGTGTGTGTGTGTGTGTGTGTGTATGTGTGTATGTGTGTGTGTGTCACGTGTGTGTGTGTATGTGTGTGTGTGTGTATGTGTGTGTGTGTGTGTGTGTGTGTATGTGTGTGTTATTATTAATATTATTATTGCATCATGTGGCAAGCAATGCCAATATTGAATGAGAGAGGGGTGATAGCCAACCACGGCCAAATCAACAAAAGAAAAGTAGTAGACATACATGTATAAGAAAGAAGATAATGTGTGTGCGCGCGCGCACGCGCAAACCGCTAGCCTGCCCTTCACTTCCTGTAGTTGCTGATGTCACTGCTGATGCCCGTTGGCGTCCCGGTTGGGACCGTGACTGATTGGTCATGAATTAGCAGCAACCTGCATGCCGTGACCATCTGTTCCATACATGTGCTGAGTTGAACAGCACCAGACTGCAGTGCAGCGAATATGATTGATGGCTAGGAACCATTGTTGTCACTGTGGTGGCCCAAAGGACAAACAAGCTACTCTGCTATTAGTCTATTATTACCTATCGCCTTATGCATATCCGAAATCATGCCTACCGCTTAGGTATACACCCAGAACGCACCAATTTTCCCTACTACAGCTTTCCGCCGATTTCAACAATAAGCAACGCCACAATTGAATAGCGCTTGTTAAACATACTGTTGTGCGTTCTTCATGCCAGCAGCTACACTCAGGTGTAGACATCGATCAACAGAACTATCAGCCTGACTGGCCGTACGGAGAACTTCTAGTAGATGGTGTCAGTGCAGCCTAACCCACTATTTGCATCCTTAGTCTCAGCTTCCCGACTTGAGCGGATCGTGCATGCGACAGCATGCAGGTACTAGGTGTCATGTGACAGAGTGATAGGCAAGATTTCTGTGCAGAGATACGTGCGATGATCTAACGAATTTCCCCGGATATAAATCGCAATTTTTTTGCACTAACTTACAGGGCAAGGAAGGGGGTCACGGCGACTTACGCAGTGTGACATCCTACCTACATGACTCTATTGAAACATTTTGGATCAAACCTGAAAAGGGGTGCGAGTTATAATCGAGTGCTACTTATAAGCGGGGGAAATGCGGTGCTATCAAAAACTTTTATTGCAAGTTATGCGGTGCGAAACAAATCGACGCCATATTTTTCGGGTATAAGCCGCACTTCAGGTTCGGAGACATAGCCTGAAGCCATCGTGTGGCTTATTATGGTTACATTGGTTAGGCATTCGTCTTAGTACAAACAAATACAATCTACGCTGGAAGGTGACATTTTGCTTGTGGAGGGGGGGGGGCAATACCCTGGGGCAGGCAATACCCCGGTGCGGGCAATACCCCGGAAAGATGAAGTATGTCAGCTTCAGTTTTCTTATCATTCCAAACAGGGCCGGCTGGCTGGTCTTTAGACAGCCAACACGTGACTATATTTGTGAGGTGTGTGCGTGCTTCACTATTCTATACCCTCCGGCGATGCTATTGCTGCTAGATTAGAAATTTACTTGCATGGTTTACATCCTAATTGCAACTGATCCCTGCAGGAATTGACTTCAAGATGCACACGGTTGACATTGACGGACACATAGCGCGTATTCAAATGTGGGACACGGCAGGCCAGGAAAGGTTTCACACGCTCTGCACGCAGTATTACAGGAGAGCAGAGGTAGGATGTTTTCTGTGTGCGCGCGCGTGTGTGTGTGTGTGTGTGTGTGTGTGTGTGTGTGTGTGTGTGTGTGTGTGCGTGCGCGTGCATGTGTTCACCTGGACTGCCTGCACGTTACCATCATACGTACATGGAAACCATGCAGCTTGGTTTTGTCCCATCATTAGCTATGGGTATGCACACAATGCATACACTACATACCCTGTTGTCGATTCAGCTGATCGGCGGCTTTGTCAGTGTAAGCAGCTGATTATACGGTATGCAGCAGGTGCTGGGCAGGCACGATCTAGACATAATCATCAGAATCTTCTTTCATCATGTGTTCTTACCTGTATGTAGGGAGCAACACACTCTGCTCCTACCTGTAACTGTCTAATCTACTGCACGGGTTATGCTTTGAATGAGTGGTACATTACTGGATTCATCAGGGACTATTCAATGTACAATGTCACCAATGAATACACTGCTCCACACGCGTGTGTGTACGGGCGGGGGGGGGGGGGGTACATTTATTTATTTATTTACTGTAAGACATGTATATATAACGAGGAAGCAAATCTAACGTTTTAACGGATGACATTTCTTCGTTATAATAAGATCCGTTGAGGCCGTACTGCTTCATATATGCTGTGTGTGGATACGGTAGAATACTGCAAGATCGTTAACATATCTTCTCGTTAACCTTTGAATTTTGGACAATCGTTAAATTTGCGACTCGTTATAATAACATGTCTTACAGTATTCAACATCGTATGGCTTCCGATGGCAGCCAAAACGGGAAGATGTGGGTGATAGCCAACCATGGTAAAAGAAGGAGAAGATTGTATACATTTACCCATCAATAACCACCCTTTTGCACTGTGCTTGCTCACTCTAATGTCCTCTGCAGGGCGTGATGCTGGTGTTCGACATCACCAATGAGGAGTCTTTTCGGAACGTACGCATGTGGCTGCAGTCGGTGGAGGATGTGAGTATTCTCTGTTTGTGTGTGTGTGTGTGTGTGTGTGTGTGTGCGTGCGTACGTGTGTGTGTGTGTGTGTGTGTGTGTGCGCCCGGCTATGCTGACAGCAAACAATAGGAGGACAGAGGAAGTGTTTTTACTCAGAGTTTCACGCACTAAGCGATCATCAGAAAACAGCATATGCTGACAGCATGGTGTAATAATGGCAATGGCATGAAAAGCCAGTAAGAGAGTCAGTTATATAAAAATTAGTCACCCAACGTGTCTATACGACACGTATATTACAGGAAGTACGATTCCACCAATTTTGTCACTCGGCTTACGGCTAGGAAAGCTGTATGTATGGCTAAAGAGAGCTTGTGCATTATATGGTAGTGCCACACTGAACCTTGCTAAGTCGGCACCATGCACACCGCCATCATGGAGACAAGAACGGACCATAGGATAACAGTTGGTCTTTGACAAGAGGTCTGTCTTCACGGCCCAAGTGCGGATTTCGTCGCCACACCATGGGCAGATTGTGTGTTTCTAGCTCTTTGTCCTGCCAAACACACTCCCACACCCAACTTGGGCGTAGGATTTGTTAGGTACTTTCTGCGCTGCTTGTCGCCAGTTGTCAGCAATATATGTTGATGTTGTGGAGCTGGCCGAGCATCACAATGCTAGCGTTGTGTTTGATGCTATATGATAGACGGCCACAGTGATTGGGACATTTTGTTTCTGTGAGCTTGAACTGCACTAGCTGTTTCATGATTTCTCCCAATTCCAGTTTCTTTATTGACTTTAGCGTCTTGTTTATTCCATTTAGAAAGATATATTAATTTGATCATCAGGGTTTGTAATTTGGATTCCGATGCAAATTTCTTCTTAGGTTTGGTGCAGTCACGGTCCTATTGGAGCAGCATGGAGTACAGGAAGTTGTTGGGCTCCACTGATCCGCTGTTCTTGAACTCATCGTTCACGTCCGACGATGGTGACAACGACCAGAGCTCAACAGAGACGACGCCGCAGCCGGCCTGGTCATTGCCGGCACGCAGCCGCACTGATAGGCCCAGACAACAACAATGTGTGTCCACTCCGTCAAGAGTCCCACGCCGATATTCGGTCACGTGCACGCCGACCAAGAAGTCCTCTGTCTCCGATCTCGCCCGGTCCCTGCCCGCGTCTCCATGGAGAAGAAGTTTCCGTTCGTGCTACGCCAAGCCACAGCAGCCTATCGCAGTGTATCCTCGTGCAGTATCTCGCCTTAGCTCGTGTACCGTTGCAAGTGGCTTGGGACCTGTCAACGACGCTGATATGGCTGCGAGTGGTCGTGGTGGTCGTGTATCGGCTATGGAAGGCTGTGAAGCAAGCCAGTTGGAATCACTACGCTTACTGTACTATCCCGGACTGGCGGAGACACCTGCAAACAGGAGCGAGGCATCCAGGAGAACTCTAGACCAGTCGTTGACTAGCGGTGGACACAGTAGTAAGGCACATGTACGGGCCACACCTCAAGATCAGACTAATGGACATGAGCAGCAGCAAACAGCCAGTGGCACCACTGATCCGGGTAGGGATGACCTGGTCGCGTACATACTGGAGACCCTGCGTATCAACGTACCGGATAACGATGACATTCTCTACTGGGATGGTGGTATTGTCTTCATTGGTAAGACTCACAAGAACATGCCCCACGGCAGCGGGACCATGGTTTGGCCGAGCATAGCGGGAACGTATCACCAGTACTTTGGACAGTTCGTAGAGGGACGATTGTGCGGATTTGGCGAGATGATCTGGTGCAACGGGAAGCGAGCTACGGGATGCTGGCGTGATAGCAGACTGAGCGGTGTCGGGACAATCGTCTGGCCTTCGGGCAATCGGTACGATGGGCACATCGAGAGAAATGTAGCCCAAGGAGAAGGCGAGTACACCTGGTCGAATGGCAAAAGTCTTACATGCTCGGCATGGTCGAAAGGAGAGCCACACGGCGAATCTCGTTACACGTTCGCCGATGGTAGTGTGTACAAAGGGCAGCTACGCAATGGAGAGCGACATGGCAAGTGGGTGCATCGTGGCAAGGATTACCATCGGCAGGGTCTGTGGCAATGCGGTTCTCCGCAAGGTTACGAAGTGACCATGTTGGACAAGGCGCTGACTGCAGTCTAACGGAACCTGTTGGGTTGGTGACCGTGATGATCGTTGAAACTGCTAGCACAATCCTGACTTACTTATGCATGCACTTTCCGAGCTCTGCAGCCACCTTCAGCTTACACTATAGCCTAAGAAGTGCTTTGAAGGATCCATTGCAGGGAGTCGTGCGCACTGTCCCTGCTGCATCTGCTGTGATCATGCATGTTGTCACCCGTATGCAACTTGTCGCAATCATAATTACGCTTTCGCTCGATGAAATGAAATGTTAATGATGATAACTCAGTAGCGATTCAGCTGAGGTGTTGCCCGTCGTTGCTGTGTGTTGCTACGTATGTTCCGCTGTCTTCTGTGACTTGTGCTGGTGTGGCACAGTAAGCTTTGTCTGTGAAGATCACTGGTGCTCCTATTTACATGCTGGTTGTATGCTGGTTGTATGCTGGTTGTATGCTGGTTGTATGTTGACCTACACTGGACTTCTTGGCAGTTGCACTTTGCTTGAATTATTTAAAAAATTAAAAATCAGAAAAATGAGATATTTTCCGGTGGATACAATGTTAGGAACTCAGATGGTGAGCCAAGGAAAATATTTGTATCATAGAAATTGTGGGCACAAGTTATGCGATCGAGTCCACCAACTAAACCGCTCAAGCTGACTTTCATGGCGTGGACTGTTACAGTACTCCTTGTCAGGCCAGTTGTGCTAGATTGTGCACGTTTGCCTGTTCAAAATCTGGTTTAGTTGGTGGACTCGAGCGCATAACTTGTGCCCTCAATTTCCATGTTACAAATGGATACAATGTTCTCAAAAGTTTACCACGTGCCCACTATAGCCTTACACATAGTCATGATGCATGCATGCATGCGCAACAACAACAACAAGCTCGTGTTCGCATTGTGTGACTTGCACACATGCACAATAATTCCTCTTCAAATAAGATTGCCGCTGTTGCTGCTGCTGCCGCCGCCTCCGCTGGTGTGGTTGTCTGCATTCTTGTTGTTGTGACAGCATGCACCCCAAGATGTGTGTCAGGTTCTCATCGGTAACAAGAGTGACCTGGATGGGAATCGACGTGTCAGGAAAACAGATGCTTCAGCGGTAGGCAGCTACTTGTGTGTTCACATGTCCAGAGTGCTATGCATGCCATCACAAAACGACTTCAATGCATGAGGCATGAGGACTAACTTCACTACAGAGCCATACTTCGTTTTTTCTATGTCGTAACACATGCATTGTCTTATAGGTAAGGAAAAATGAGTTTGTAATGTAATTATGTTGACTCGCTTTTGGTGCAGCCCGTGCGCTCAAGACTCAGTTGCTGTGTTAATTTTAAAACATCTTTATTCTCGCGATGACCAGTGGCCAATAAGAGTTGTTGTTGTTGTTGTTGTCTTCATCATGAATAGCTTGCCGAAGAGTTTGGAATCACCTACTTTGAAACCAGTGCCAAGCTCACAACCAACAATAATATGAGTGAGGTAAGAGTGGAAAGCCCTCGGGTAGGAATACTGTACAGGGTGCATGATGAGCATGGAATGCAACGTCTGTGTGGTTCCTGAGCTCAGCTGTGAAATGATATGACAAGACGTTGAGAATCCCACGTCATTGCCCCCCCCCCCCCATCCGTTTTTTTAGTCCAGTATCACTGTATGGAAACTGTACAAGATATGTGTTTTGCTATATGGTTCATGTCCAGGCTATGGAGCTGCTGATCAGACAAATACTTGAAAAGGTAATGGTCCTGCACGCTATGGTCACATTAGTATAGTGTTTGTTTGCTTTGTGCATACACACGTGTGTGTGTGTGTGTGTGTGTGTGTGTGTTCGTGTGTGTGTGTGTGTGCATGCATGTGCACGTGCGTGTGTGTGCAGGCGAAGCTAATCATGCAACAATATGCCGATGACTTACCTAGGTTATTTACAGTCTGACAATTTCATCTTTGCTATCTATCTGCTTTACTGCATGCCTCTCCACATACCTGTCTGTTGCCACCATTTTAGAAAGGTGTATTCAACGATGAAGCAAACAAGGACGAGCACACTGCAAGTATCAGACTTGACGAGAACCCCGCATCAACCCAGTCAACGCAATCGAGTTATTGCTCCTGCTAAGCTCATCTTAGCCTGTGGGTTGAATAACTTGAAGTGAAGAGTTCAAAAAATGCCAGAGTATTTTCTAGCACTAACATGCCCATTGCATTCCTCAATTCCGAATCAACAATTTAGTATTCACACACAATTGACCTTGACTGAATTGCACCAGCCCTAGGAAAATGCCCCGTGAATACTTGCAAAGAGCTGATTTATTCAATCTATTTATTATTGCTCCCTCCCGGCTCTCGGGAGCTCTGCCCACTCGTATTTTCTGAACATCAGAGCTCCCCAGGACTGTCACAGCCACCCTCTGATCTCCTGTGATTTTTCTCCAACACAAGCGAGCACAGTGGCCCATTCTGCAGTGTGCGCCAACTTACTTGGCAGCAGTGCAGAGTAGAACAAGTCAAGAACAGTGAGATCTGCTGGCACCACTGGCTCCTCTGCCTAATCAACTTGACTGATCACGGGCCTAATCCCATAGGAACTAATGTCGTTCGACAGCAACAGCGCTTTCCTGTCATGGCTAGGCTGTAACTGTGGCCAACTGATGCTGACATGTTCACCAAACAATATGCTACTAGTGCTGTCAATTCCAAATTCTATTCAGTATAATTTCAGATCATGTTTTAGAATCTTGTATACCAGTGCTCTTCAAATTCAATTTCCGTTGTAGTCACCTGATCATTGGGGCGCAAGTTAGCCCTTCAACAAACATTTGTTCAGTCTTGATGATATTATCTTTTTATGGCTTGCCTTCAGCCCCATTTTATTTTTTATTTGTTAGAGTATGGTCTACCACTGCAGTACAGTACAAAAGGAAGATAAGGCAATGACTGTTCGGC
The DNA here is from genome assembly GCF_964019385.1 of Sycon ciliatum. Lineage (NCBI taxonomy): Eukaryota > Metazoa > Porifera > Calcarea > Leucosolenida > Sycettidae > Sycon > Sycon ciliatum. The sequence continues at coordinate 1,772,564 of NC_088646.1, forward strand.
GTGGAATGCACTTGTATCCTGGTAAACCTGGGTATGGTGAACGTAGCATCTGTAACCGTGGCCACTGGCCAAGTGCTTGTGCTCCATGGCTGTCAACTGATGAGTGTTGTGAACGTCTGCTGCCGTATTGGAGCAATGGTCTAGAATCAGTGCTTCGAAGTATTTGAGCAGGGTCCTGGAATCTGTATTTGAACAGGACCCTGGAATCAGTAGTTCAGCAGGGCCCTGGAATCAGTATTTGAGCTGGGTCCTAAGCTAGTACCCCGAAGTACAATGCACACACAGTCTCAATTGGCTATTGAGCTGGTGAACTTGGAATTGGAAATTATACCACTTACGGGCTCACCAAACCGCAGTGAGGGAGTGACACACACACACACACACGCACAAGTAACAGCCGGCTGATTCGTGGTACAGAAAGCGCCGATGCATATCAAAGCGGGGTTACGGTAATTACAAAAAAAAGAGAAATCCTGATAGATCAACCTGCCTAGCAGGCAGATAGTCCAGCTTCAATTACCAGGTCTCTACTATATACAGAAATCTTACAGGTCAGGAGTACACCTCCTGCTGCTAATGCAGCTGATAGCCTTCTAAAATCCTTTTCGGTAAAGGAACTCTTCAATCGCTTGTTTCACTTCAAACTTCTTCTCCCACAATGGGAAGACGTTGAGCTGTCCTGTCAGCTCGTTGACTTGAATTAAATCGATGCCGAGATCCTTTTTCAGTTCTGCTTTCAGGATCTGAGTGGAAGACACGCCGGATACACAGGAATGCACGCATGCAATCAGACACAGGTGGATACGATATGCACATGAATATACACATACCGTACATGCACCATACACGGCGGGCACAAGTGTTAGTTCAATATCGTCATACGCCGCAAAGTTTTAGGCGGCCGCCAGCTTCACGTGGTGCATGCACCACTGGTCTTTACAGATAGGTGGTCTTGCTTTCGAGCGTTGCGCAAAGCACGAGAGCAACGAGGACGTGTGTTGGATACGGTGTGGGTGGCAGACTGTATAATTATGTTATGACCTGGTATGTATTAAGATCATCTCAGTCGATCTTTCGCCTGGTGCATGTCAGTTGTAATTCTGAGATCCACTATGTAGCTTACCCATAGGTCACCGTCCACACGCCGGATATTGATTTTGCACACTTCACGCATGTTCAAGTAGCGCGTGTACACTGGCAGCTGTCCGAAACGCGTCCGCTTCACAACATAGCCCAAGTCCTTCGGCAGCTCAGCTGTATCGTAGAAACCACACGTGCACACACACAGACACACACACCATGCACACAGACACACACATTCAGTACTACATTGGTGTGCCAACTGGGACTAGGTTGGAGCCTCTTTCACGGGCAAAATGAACACAATGAATATTTCGTCCGAAGCGTTCGACAAACTTCCGACTAGGAATGATAGATACCATTTATGCTGGACTGCAGTACAGTCAGACCTGGTTTAACCGCACACATCCGTTTTCCACAAAAATATCCGGATAGGCGAGGGGACCGGATAACCGAACACCGGCTATGTTGGACGCATCACATATGCTATAAATCTGTAGCCAGCTATTTTCTTCCGGATGGCGAGGGATCCGGATAAAAGAGGACCGGATAAGCGAGGTCTGACTGTACTGCACAATTTGGATGCCCTACTTTGGGTTCAAAAGGTCCACTCAAAACCCTTTTTTTCATTATGAAATGTACCAACTACCCATACGTGCTCCATGTTTTCAAAAAAGAAAAAAAGAAGAGGCTGCGTATCTAACTCGGCCAGCAGCACATTTCGTAATCATTACGCTATGTAACATAACGGATCCTTCTATGGAATGCTACTGCTGGCTATTCGCCTGTGATGAACGAGAAGAACAACTCCTCGGCCCTTTCTGAGGGCCTAGTTCAGTGCAGTACCGTATGTACTACAGATCTGTGTTGGTCTGCTTTTTCCGCAGCATGCATATTATGTAACCATTCAGTGACTGAAGCCTTGAGGCCTAGGCAGTCTCATACAAAGGATACAGTGAGCACACTGTACGGTCAGGACACCCAAGTATGAAAATGCCTACGATGGTGCCTAAGCATGATATTTACCTGGTGGAGGTTGCCAGTTTTTAGGTCGAAGAGGCTCTTTTTCCTCCTCTTTAGCAAGCTCTTCGAGAGCGTCCAGGTCGTCCGTTCTTCCACGCATGGCTCTAAATCTTTTAACTCTCTCTTGAAGAGATTCGACTCTCTTGGCCTCCTTCTTGGAGTATTGTTCAAACATTTTCTCGCCATGCTTGTGAGGATCAAAGTCAAGCCACCATCTCATTCGATCTTTCGCTTGTCTGGCAACGTATGTTCTTGCGAAAACGGATCGCGGTGCTAACGTCGGCCTCAAGGCCGTACAGCACGATGCCAACATCATCAAAGAGCTACCTTTCCATCATCTATAAAATACAATTGTCACTGCTTCATTGCAGATCCTGTCTCGGATTTTACGATTGTTTTCATGTTTTCAATCATGAAATTTTCTCACTCAAACAGCAAATTAATATAAATAATTTTTGCGAACCAAAAAGATCAGAGCCGGCGACGTCACGTGCATAGCCATGCATGACGTAGCTGATCCACACCGTTTTATATTTTAGCGTTTTCCATTGATTGTCATTGATTCATCTCCCTGCTCCAGAACCGTGCCACTGACTTGATAGGTTTTTTTGTCTTTTCTCTCGTCCCTATTTTCGCACTTCCTTTTCCTATTATTTGCATTGAGTGTGTGCCAGCCACCAGAATCCGGCATGGCGGAGGAAGGCCACAGTATCGATGGTCTCGTGCAAGGCTACCCGAAGAAAGACGGTACTTTCGAGTATGGAACGGCTGGGTTCCGAAAAGAGTACGTCTGTGTTTGAAAGATCTGAATATTTATAGTGCAGCTGAATAGGAACGACAAATCCTATCAATCATTACGCCACCTTCTATTTGCTCGCTTTTTTTGCTGGCAAATTTGTGACACTTGAGGTTTCCCAATCAACCCCAACGTTGAGTTGAGATGATTAGAATTGAACACTGGAGATGGTTTTGAATATGTGCAAGAGTACGGGGGTTATGTACTCTTGATAATTACCGTATTATCTCTAATATAAGCACGGTCCTTTATTTTTTCAATGTACCTCCGCCCCGTGCTATTAATGGAGACGTTCCTTTATTGGAGACTGTTCCATTATTATTTCAACCTCATTTCAGAGGCATGTTGCCATGCCAAATTCATGTATGACACACACATTTCAGGGTTTTTTTCGCCGGTACAGATAATGAATTTACACAGTGTGCTTATAATGGAGACTGAGCACTTTATTTTTTGAATGGCGCCCCAAGGTGTTCTATTATTGGAGACGTGCTATTATTGGAGACTGTGCTTATATTAGAGATAATACGGTATAATTATGTAATGCAGTACAAATTGATATTGGGTTCTACACTAATACATGGCTCTATCAATGGTGTGGATAGCTGCGGGAAATGGCCTAGCTAGTTGTGACATGAATTGTGCTCAGAAAGCTCCTTTCCCTCTCTAGGTGTGAATCGTCACTGCCCTTCTATTTGCCACGATGATTCAGTGCGCAAATCTGTGACCTTGCGATGGATTTTTTCATAATATATTTTATCAGCAATGCATATCCATGTAGAAGGAGACAACTTCTTACCCCATGTGCAATCTGCAGTGACATTACCTGTTACACCCCATCCCGTATCATTTGCGCCGGCGAACGTGAACCTCTGAAGGGTCAAGCTCTGCAGTGCTTGTGTCGAACACTTTAACTGGCTGTTGTGGTTACTCTGTAAAGCAGTGAGGACAGTAGAATAATCACTGCGAGGGAAATGGGAAAAAGTACTAGTTGGAGAATGAAAATGCAGTCTGTGAGTTGCCCAACCAGGTCCTGCTTGCTGTGAGGTTCTCATCCGAGATTGGCCGTGCACCCCACTTCACACAAGCACTTCCTTACGTATGCACCCTGTGCCATTCTGTACTGATCGCTGAGCCCGCAGTTGTTTACCGTCATTGTGTAATTGTTTTCATCTGGGGGGGGGGGGGGGGGGGGGTGTTCCCTGTGTCCGATGTATTTATTATTATGATGCGTCACTCCAATTTGTTGTTCTCTTTTTGGTTGTTTTGCAGTGCGGAGGTCATGGATTTCATCGTCATGAGGATGGGACTGTTGGCTGCACTCAGGTCGAAAGTGTGTGGTGGAGGTAAGGCCTAAGGGGAGCGGATTAAGTTGCTGCAGTGCATGTAGCTGTACAAAACCCTGGCAAAGTACACATCATTATGTGTTCTCTTTACAAATGCAAATTGACAATGGCGGTAAGGATGTCTAGGTTATTACCATGACGATAAGGATGTCTAGGTTATAACCATGGCGATAAGGATGTCTAGGTTATAACCGTGGCGATTACAAGACAAGACGAGGGTACCGTTGCTTTGTATAATGTTCTCTGTAGAAGTTTGATTAGATTGGCTCGGGCTCACTCTTCTCCTAGTGCCATCCATACTTTAGTTAGTCTTGCAGGAAGTGGAAGGATTTTTCCAGCCGTGTTGCGACCCACAGTTAAATATAAATTGGAGGGCTACGAGCCTCCTCGTAGCATCCAGGAGCACTGCGCGGATCTGTGACTATTGCGTACCGAATATCTCAAGTAAGAACGTACTTACTGTGCATGACTTAGGCATGCACAGTGTGACTGGATGCGGAGAGGAGGTGAAGTAGAATTGAGAATTCGTGGCCTGGCACGAGGGAAGCATGGTTGCAGCGAATGGGATTTTCGGCCTTCGACCACTTTGGTGGTGGGTCTGATCTACTCACCTCCCACCGCTTTAGGAGCTGCATCTGTGCCTTGATCCACACAGGGTGGTGGCATTCCTACGGATGCAGAAAACTCGGTCTCTAAGCTGAGTCTCACACGAGCTGTGAAATATTTTGCAGGATATATTCCATTGCGAATGTGTGTTGCTAGAATTCGGATGTTTTGTCAGGCATCTTCCATGTATTTTGGTACATGATACTTGTATATTGATGTATGTTGATGCTTGTGTGGCTGTGCAGAAGTCGTCGGATTGGTCATAACTGCCTCTCACAATCCCGTCAAGGTAAGGCCGGACGTAGCCTGTCGGCTGACATATCCATGTACGTTACATGTATCATGTATTGTGTTTCATGTTGTATGATGATGATAATGATGACGACGACAGCATGTTGCAAGGCGGAGGACACCTTGTAACATGCTGTCATCGCCATACATACAGTCAACTTACTTTGCGTATAGCGACACTCGGCTTCCATTGGATACAGTGTCTCTCCTTCAGCCTTGCGACCGATTGCTGTGGACCGAGGTAAAACACTTCTACTGCCACACGGCGTGTGTTCATGCATTAAGTGTCACACCGGTCCTATGTTACATAGTGACAGTGGAGTGTTTTTAGCTGACGAAACTTACATGTTCTGTGTGTGTGTGTGTGTGTGTGTGTGTGTGTGCGTGCGTGTGTGTGCGTGCGCGCGTGCATGCGTATGCGTGTGTTTGTTTGTACATGTACCTGACTGCGGCCTGCAGGACAATGGTGTAAAGCTGGTCGACCCAGACGGCGGCATGATGGCTGAGGCTTGGGAGGAGATTGCGACACACTTGGTCAATGTCAAGTAAGCACTATGCCAAAGGTTCCCTTCATCACTGTATCAGTATCACACATACGTAACATAGCTGCAACTAGCTACTGCCTAGCCGCAACTAATGATAAGAATCCGTTGATTTCATTTGCAGCTCGGGATGACATGCTCCATGCGTACACCAACACACAGCACATGTTCATTGAATCTGCTTTCCTCACTTGTCCGGTGATTTGTGAGATCAAGTGCGTGCAGCTAGGCAAGGCCAGGCGGTTCTGTATGTATCAAGTGTGTGCAGCTAGGCAAGTCCAGGCGGTTCTGTATGTCTGGTTTCCTTTCTGCGTACATGTATGGCTGTTTGTGAAGGCATTCCATGGGGAAAACCCTGTGTGCTTTCTTTGTATCATGCGCTACAGTGGGGTACAGTGGAGCACTATGCTATGTGACATACTATGTTTGTGTGCTGCGATGGTGGAATGTTGTTTGTTGCAGTGACGGCGATGTGGCGGGAGCTGTGGGTGACATTGCAAAGCGTTTCAACGTTGACGATGCCGCTACTGGCTGTGTTTACATTGGCCGTGATACGAGGTGAGAAACAAACGAACTGACTGAAGGACGGACGGACAAACCCGGTGCAGCAGTGCATTTCAGTGTGCTTTCTCCTGACAGTTATTAGTAACCCATGCATTGACTGTAGTTCTTACTGTTATCCTCAAGTGTGTGCGATGACTTGACTTGGTGGACACGGGGTGTTCCATGATCTTTCACATCTTTTTTTGTGGCCTTGGACATGCTTGAATGTATGGGTACTCTGCGTACCTGGGCTTCATTTCTCCAGCCTTGGACATGCGTGGACGCACACCCCTAAATCAGTCCTGGTGATGTCCTAGATAGGACATCACGGAACCCAGCATGCCCCAGCATACATACTATGCTGTTCCCATAGTTATCGTGACACGTGACTCAAAACTTTGTGTCCCGTCCGAGGAAGATGAACATGTCGCACTCAAAACAAACGCAACGAAGGCCTTCCGTCTCAAAAGTAATTATTATTAGTTGTCGTTCTCCTGGCGGCTTGCCTCAAGCGAGTCGAGATTCGTATCTTGCCTATTGCCTTCACGAATTTTATTTTCCTCGTCGTGGAGTACGCCTGGACAAAGGAACTGGCAAGCGAATCGTTTTGGTCACATTGAAAATTGCAAGTGCACAAGAGGATTGGCGAAGCAATTTGTGTTCGCACTTTCAGCAGAGCAGTAGCTGCTGCTGCGATAAAGTTTTTACTTTCGCCATTGGCTTCAGGCAGCAGAAGGATCTGGCTGAAAGCGATGGCGATACGTCCATGACCACTACGTCCTGGGTTGATATCCAAGAAAGACCGTCCAAGGTCCAGTTTTAGCCAAGAGCTGTCGTATCCAAGAAATCAAAAACGCCGACAGCAAGCTTTGGCCAAATAATATCTTCCAGGCAGTGATTTACGGGCCTAGCGCCTGCTGGCTCGTCTTCCTCCTCTGCATGGCCAGGTTTGGGGCGAAATGAACGCACGGGGCATGAAGAAACATTCCAAAGGCAACATATTCAAAATAATTATTAGAACCAATCGTTTCCAAAGAAGCGCCGCGTGGCTACGAGAAACCCCACATGAAATCCCCAAACGAAAACGGCCATTCGGTCAGGTATTCGATGGAGAATCGAATATACACAACCTCAATCCCCGCCGATGTCTGATATTCTCCGCCTATTCCCTCAAACTTGACCAATTCGGAAAGAAATCCATCGCCATTACGATCGTGCATCCTCCACATACATTCAGAAATGGTCACGCAGCACTTCTTTTCATCGCATGTGCGCGACTGACGCTTCCATGACAACTCTGGGACAGGTAACCAATCAGACTCATTCAGAGTGCGACGTCCTAGATAGGACATCTCCCCGACTGTAAATGCCCTGTGCCAAGTGTACACCTGAACTACAAGTATGTACACTGCTGTGCAGTGTATGTGAGCCTTGCTTGATTGGTAGCATGTTGTTGAGGAGATCAGTAGGTAACTACTGACTTACTGTGCGTCCAGAACTCTACCAACCGGGTTATGGTTGTAGCCAGGAACACTGTTGCACTATTCTCAACACAGCGTGACCTCCGCCTTGTCACCTGCTGTTATCCCCTGAACAGTACAGTGTAGTGCAGTACATGTGCTGCTTGTTGTCTGTGTCCACTGTTGCTCCAGACCCAGCAGTGACCGATTGCTGCAAGCTGCTATGCAGGGTGTTTCCGGCATACCCAATGTGTCCAGTCAAGACTTTGGTGAGCAGTACGCATCAGTACGCACTGGTACATTGGTGCATTAGTGTGCTGGTATACTTGCACATTGTTACCTTGGTGCATTGGAACATTGCTGTCATCATTTGTCATCACTTGCATGTACCATTGTGCTATTCTCTGTGCGTGCACTGGTGGAAAAGCTCCACAGCCTCCAAGCAGTGTACGCTAGTATAGTGCTAACTGTTAGATCTTGTCTGGAAGCTGAAGTGCGTGTGTCGGTGCATGACCAGGCAGCATTTCAACTTAGGCACCTACAGTGCTGCTCAATGAAATCCAGCCGCGTCGCTCAAGTACACGCCGGTAGACCTGCGAACACTGGGCTGCGAAATGGTGCAAGGTGCAAACTTGAGTGACGTGACTGGATTTCATTGAGCAGCACTGTAGTAGTTTGTTGTAGTATCGTGCCATCGAGTATGACCTATGTACTAGTACACTTTTCCTCAACTGTGTACGCACAATTGTTCTCCACCGCCTTTGTCTGCAGGTGTTGTGTCGACGCCCCACCTACACTTTCTTGTGCGTGCACATAACCTCAAGCAGAGCTCAGACTACTGGAATGTTATCGGAGAGAACTACCAGCTAGTGGCCAAGTCCTTGCCGGTAAGTACATGTTTCGTGTGTAACCTGTGTGCTTTGCAGTATGACCAGCGTGCCTTTGCAGTATGACCAGTGTGCCCATGATCATTGACCGGTGTGTGTTTGAAGTATGACCAGTGTGCCCTTGCAGTATGACCAGTGTGCCCTTGCAGTATGACCAGTGTGCCCTTGCAGTATGACCAGTGTGCCCTTGCAAGTATACAGTACTGAGTACTAAGTAGGACTGTAAACTTGATTCATACGTTACGCTGGCTAGTGTCCAGGATAGGACTAGGTGAAAGATGGTAGGACTGTAAAAGCCCTACATGTAACGAAGTGCTAATTCTAACGAGATAACGAGGAGAAATCTGTCGTTAAAATAGAAAACGTTATACAGAAATCGATATTTATACTGTTGCTATTGAGCGTTGAGAATGAGTGAGAATTGCTACTTTTGGTACACGTAAACCGGTCAATTTAAGGAAATGGGTGTATACGTGGCTGGTTAGAATAATGGCTTTTACAGTACCTTTTACAGTGGCCTGTGTGCTGGATAATATAACCATGAATAGAGTGGCTCTATGCATAGCATTTAAATATTTTATGCTCTACCATTCTATGGTTATTGTAGTTTGCCAAGACTGTAAGCTTGCCTTCTGTGAGCAGACGTTTAGCGGGCCACTCGTGCGCACGTGTGTGTATGTGTAAGTTTGTTTATGTGTGTGTGTTTGTGTGTGTGTGTATGTGTGTTTCCATGCGTACGTGCGTACGTGCACGTGTGTGTGTGTGTGTGTGTGTGTGTGTGTGTGTGTGTGTATGTGTGTGTGTTCAGATATCCGATGGCAGTGCGTATACGGGAGATGTTCTTGTTGACGGTGCTAACGGTGTGGGTGCTGGCTGTGCAGTGCAGCTCAACAAAGCGTGTGGTGACTACTTGAACCTGAGCGTTATCAATGATGGCACCACAGGTGTGCTCAATCTCGATGTGAGTACCGTACCTGGTATACACGTTGTAACTATCATGGTATAACTGCAGGAGGCCAACATGTTAGTGCGTGTTGTTTTCAGGCATGTGTTCCAAACATGCTTCTATAAAATAGATGTTATGAGATAGCATGACACTTAACACAGCCAAGGGCATCTAGGGGGTCACTCACATGTACGTTCAAACAGGTACGTTCGGGCCTGGTTTATATCTGGCTTTGGAAAAATTTTCATTGCTATCAGGTTCGGCCTCATTTTCTCTGTGCTGCGCTGATGAGTCCACAAAGGACGAAGCAGTTCTGTCCGCATATTGAGTGTACGTTCAAACATGTTGTCCAAGGCTGGAGATGAAAGCTCATGTACAACAAGTGTTCATGTCTGCTGTGTATTTCCAGTGTGGTGCAGACTATGTCAAGTCCAATCAACGAGAGCCACCGAGTAAGTGTCTGAATGTCATGTCACTGTGCGAGACATATGCGCTGCAAGTTGCAAGCGTTAGTTTGTCAATCGCACTACTGTAGCTTGCTGTGATCATGTTGCTGTAGGCACCATTGTAGCTCTGCAGGACTACTAGCCTGGTCTTAAACTAGTGTATCTGTGTCAGTGTGATGCTCTCAGTAGAGCCCATGCGTGTGCTAGTAGTCTAGTACCCAGGAACACGTTCAAAGGTGTTGTGTATATCTACGGTTGTTGTCTACAATTTGACACGGACTGAAGTCAATAGATGCTTTGAGCTTGTTAAGACTTCTTTGTCCTCTTGTGTCTTGTGCATAGATCACGAGTTTCTTCCCAACCAGCGCTGTTGCTCGTTTGACGGTGATGCTGATCGTATTGTCTACTTTTCCAAAGGTACTTGCAACTCTTTCTTAGTGAGCATTGTACTCGTAATCGACGAGGAGACAACAATTTAAATGCCTTTTAAAATTAACGATATTTTAACTCGGATACTGAGCCAGTAATATTAGAATGTAAAAAAAGAGAAGAAAACACATGAGAACGAGTTATGCAGCAACTATCCACGACTGTAACAAGATGATAAACAGCCAGAAAGTGCGATAATAGGGCACACAGCTTGTGCACATTTTCGCTGCGCTCGCCTTCCCCTCTTCGGTCCTACGTAACCATGAACCTTTTAAGCTGGAAGGCTTTTGGTTTGCGCACTGGAGGTATGTTAGAGCTAGGTCTCAGGTCGCTCAATGTCTCAGCAGCCTGTCAGTTTTGTGCCCTATTATCGCACTTTCCGACTGTTTATCGTTTTCGTTCCCTTCTTCTCCAAATACTACTGTAGAACAGGGAATGATGGAAATAAGCTGAGAGACTACAACTATAAAGAAAAGAAGTTCAGAGATACATCACTCCAATTATGTGTAGAAGTGACACGAAAAAAATTAGATGTGAAAAGTCAAGAAAACAGCATGCAAATCCAATAAGTGACAAAAACGTACTAGTAGTGACAAGAACAAGAGAGAAAATATCAAGAGATCATGGGATCTGTTTCGCACCTTCACGACGAACAGTGCCAAACAACTGCAAAGACAACACATTCTCCTTCTGAAGACAAAGCTCAGGGTCTAACTTACGTATGTACAAAGCTTCCAACACGGCAAGATGTAACAAAGACCTACCACGCGACGAAACAGAGAATACATCATCGGAATACCACTCACGACAACTAGCACTGCCCGACAGGTGACACTTGATTGCCGATGTTCTGTTTCCCTGACCCGACGACTTGGCCGTTGTCACGTCCAATCCTGCCGCTTGCCGCTTTTATAATAAAGTAATGTATATAATATTATGTAATATGTACAGGCCGACTGCATCTTCACAGGTGGAGTCCTCACACCTTCAACCGTGCAACATGGTACTGTCGCGGTACAGCATTGGTACCAAACAAGACAGACTCGGACAACGAAAAATGACGAATCAAAAACATAGACAGATAACGAGCACACGAAAACAATGGTACACCACTGGACACAACAGACAGGACAGCACCATACTTCTCACCATGACTATGACTATCAAGCACACACACACACACTAGCACTGGACGAAACAACGAACAAGACGGTGAACGGGGTAGACACAACAACAGACATAGACATGTTGGATTTGCTGGTAGCAGCTGCACCCTGCCTTTCCTCCACCACAGACTCCCAACTTGAAGCAGTGGTGAGGAAGTGCTCCTTGGCGATGGCCACATCGATGCTTCCTTGGCCACAGCAGCTACAGCTTCCTCTACAGAGAAAAGGCCATCAAACTCTGTTGCATCGTAAACAGAGTTGCCTCTCGCCATGCAGTGGAGGTAACAGCCCTCAAAGCGCACATCCGGTGGTTGGCCGGCCTCCGGCAGCATCAGCTCTTGCCTAGAAGCAGCATCCTTCAACACCAAGGCAATCACTGTGCATACACTGCTGCCAGACCGTCCTCCAATGCGACTTTGACAGCACTAAGTAGGGAGGAAATACTCGGTGAAATCACCGGCTGAAACCATGGTTAGACTGGAGGGACAGCCAGTGGCAGTGGAGACAAAATGGTCACTAAGCTTCTGGATGGTGCCAGCATGCTTAAAGGGGAAGTTAAGGCAAAAATTAAAATTTCACCAGTTGTAGTCTTCGGGGTGCTGAGTCGAATGGTCGTGGTCCGAGGAAGCTGAGACGCTCCCTTCCTACTTGAATCCCAATCGAACTCGCGCACTTCCACCGAAACTGGGTGACTGCGCCCTACTAGATAGGGATTTGTATGCGAAATGTCACTAAAAGCGCCATTTCGTTCTTATAAAAGCACGGATGACCGCGATTGGCCCATATCTTGTAGTCTTTTGGACGCTGAGTCGACTGGTTTTGGTCCGAAAAGGCTGCGATGCAGCGTTCCTCCTTTATTCCCAATCGAACATGGTTGAACAAGCGGTCACGTGCTCCTGGGTGCCCAAATCACCTGGTCACCACGCGAGCAGGCGACAACTTTCACACCAAGGTTCAACTCGAGTTTAACTCGAGTGACAGGACTGCACCCAAAAAAGATCAAACAGGCTAGTAAGTTGTCGCCTGCTGGCGTGGTGACCAGGTGATTTGGGCACCCAGGAGCACGTGACCGCTTCTTCAACCATGTTCGATTGGGAATAAAGGAGGAACGCTGCATCGCAGCCTTTTCGGACCAAAGCCAGTCGACTCAGCGTCCAAAAGACTACAACATATGGGCCAATCGCGGTCATCCGTGCTTTTATAAGAAGGAAATGGCGCTTTTAGTGACATTTTGCATACAAATCCCCATCTAGTAGGGCGCAGTCACCCAGTTTCGGTGGAAGTGCGCGAGTTCGATTGGGATTCAAGTAGGAAGGGAGCGTCTCAGCTTTCTCGGACCAAGACCATTCGACTCAGCACCCCGAAGACTACAACTGGTGAAATTTTAATTTTTGCCTTAACTTCCCCTTTAATGACCCTTGCCTTGCCACTAGTGGTGGGCTCAGATAACAGTGCCTTCAGGCGGGAGGAGCCATTGCGGTTGAACGCTGAAGGGGAAAGACCATCAGACTCTTCTACGGCACGTACACGCACGCACACCGCACAATCTCGGGACCTGGTGTTTCTTGTACTGGTTCTAGGAAGTAGTGAAACTCACTGACCTAGATTATTATTGAAGACTATTCTAAATACACTGTGAGGTATACCAGTTGCGCAGCAAAAGCTCGCACGGGCTATCGAAGGCTAGTAATTAAGGTATTAGAGTAGTCCAACCAGCTGAACACAGCAGCACGAGAAATTACATGACTAGGTAAACACTAGGATCTGACCCGTATGATCAACAATGTAGTTAACAACGATGAGAGTGTGCTCTTATCGTAATTGAGCGGCCCAGATGTTCCAATCAATTATTTCTAACATGCTATCCTTGCAACCCAATCTACTTATCTATCATGAACAATGTAATACTTGTACCACAAAGCAATACCGTGCACTAGACTCTAAATACATGACACCACAGTCATCAGTATTAAACCAATGCATGCAAGCAAGATCAGCAGTTATCCTTCATCACCTCCGCCTGATCGCATGCGAAAGCGGGCAGGCGGGCAGGCGGTCGAATGGCAGACCTGTCTCGCAACACTCGCTCATCTGGAGTATCGCTACTCGGCGAGAACACTACGTATGGCCCGCTGTCATCACTCTCTTCTCCAGCCGATTCCTCCTCTGTAACATGGCGAGGCTCATCTGCTGGGTCCGAGGAAGGTGCAGCTGGCACGTCACGCTTCAGCAGGTCGATGTTGATGACCTTCTCCTGCAAAACACCCTTGAACCTCCGCCAGATGACTACTGTCGATCCTGACAAGACCTTCTTGATACGCCAGCCACATTGGTATGGAGGAGTACACTTCTGGCGCCTCTTTGGCTGCTGGAGGAGGACGCTATCATCAGGCGCGAACGGGCACTCATGCTCGGATTCACAGTGGTCTTTCTCGGACATCTCCGCATCAAGCAGGTCGCGCACTCTCGCACACCTCGCTGCATGCTCGTCCTGCCACGCTCTGGGATCGGTTAGGTTGATGCGGGCGCTCACCAATGCTCGAGGCTGCCACCCGATCATTGCTTTCATTGGTGAAATGCCGATGGCGCTGTGGATGCGGCTGTTGTAGTAATGTATCAGCACCGGGAGCTCGGCGAGCCAATCCGTTGATTCTTCCAGGACCTTCCTTATGAGGCCGAGCAGCGTGCGATTAAAACGCTCAGCCATGCCTTGCGTCTGTGGGTGCCTGACAGCTCCTGTCTTGACCTCAACACCAAACACACGCAGAAGGGCCTTGACAATAGAGAGGTTCCGCACTACGTAAAGTTGAGCAACTTTACGTTAGTGGGCGGGAAAAACCCGTGAATTCGCGAGTTTGCACTCCACTTACGGAAAGTTGTCTACGTAGAGTACGTAGATAGTGCTCTGATAACGTAGCTGGTCCGTAAGTGGATTGGGGTACAAATTTATGACTCTCTCCCCAGGGCGATCTGGTCGTACACTGCCATGTTCGGAGTTGCCAAGGGCAGCTACGTGATTTGAAAACTCCGTATGGCGGAACCCAGATCGGCATCCAGTTTACGTAAGACTTTCCGTAGATCGACTACGGTTTTTACTAACGTAATTACGTTATGCGGAACCTCTCTAATGTAGTTGCGGAACTCCCGGCCATTGTCCATCCGGATTACATCTGGCGTTCCCCATCTACAGCACAACTCGACAATGGCATCGGCCACGCTCGCACCATCATGCCGACGCAACGGGACAACTTCGGCGTACTCCGTCAGGGCATCAACGCAGACCAAGACGCAGTGGATTTCCCCGCTCTTGCTCGCCCCAAGCTCCAAGGTGTCGATCTGAACACAGCCCCACGGTCTCCCGGGCATATCTGGTCGTGTCGCTGGCGCCGCTTGTCCTCCTGCGGCGTTCGCAGCCTTGCAACGCTGGCAGCTGCGGACATGTTGCTGGCATTTCTCGGCCATGCATGGTAGGTAGCAGCGTTCACGCAACATCTCGTACATATTCTGCCATGAGGCATGGCCGGAGTTGGTGTGGGCAGCGCTAATAACAGACTCTTCCGCGGATTTAGCGATGACAGGAACGAGGATTTCACCCTCAACAGGCAGCTTAACGCTTCGGAGCAGGACGCCATCCTCGACGACGAGCTGACTTGCCACGCTCCTGTAACCAACATCACAAACCGCCGATCGGGTAGCCACTTGGCTGGCGACACGCTGCACCACTTCGTCTTCCAGCTGGGCTGCCGCCACGGCGTCAAACGAAATTGGGCCAACAACTGTCGTTTCGCACACAGCGCCGGCGGTGACGTCGGGAATGCTACCCACGGATCGAGTAAGCCAGACGCTTGGAACTCGGGTCAGGGCATCTGCAATGTTGGAATCAGACGACACCCAAGCAACATCCACTGCTGCTCCAATCGTGTCAATCATATCGCTGACAATGTGTAGGCGCCTCTGCACCAACAGGTCATGCAAGCCAGTGGTCTTCACTCGTCGGACATCGTTGATCACTTGCTTCAGCCACCCGAAGACGGTCTTGGAATCAATCTTCAGCGTAATCCGCTTTGCATTCCACTTCGCAGCCAGATTGAGACCCAGGATGGCCGCCTCCAATTCGGCAATATTGATGTGCCTCTTGTCCTGGTGTGGTCGTAGCTGCGTGGTATCCTCCACCACCTTGCCGTCAACCTCCAGGGCAGCACCAAGGGCCAGGCCGGACGCATCACACCACACCGTCCATGTGTTGCTGTCGCCAGCAGAGATGCTCCACGTTCCCTTTGCTGGGTCGACTTCGGCTAGCTGCTTCTCAAGCTCCTCGCAGCAGACCTGGATAGCCGGTGGGACTGGATCATCCCAGGACGCATCGTCCGCCGAAGCTGCTCTCTTCAAGAAACTGCAGGCAGGTCGCAGCCATGAGCATACCGGGTAGTGGCTTGTCAGTCGTCCACACCATTGGAAGATTCTCCTCCTAGTTGCCGGACGCTCCAAGGTCATGGCAGCTGGCTCCTTTCGCGACCAGGACGTGTCACCACTAGAAGACTTGGTCAGCTGGAGGCCAAGGACTCGAGCCTCTGCCAGTTGCTCTGCGGGCTTGGTTGGTAGGCCGAACTCATGCAGTGCACCAGACACCTTCGGCACCAGGGCACTAGGAACCAGCAGGTCGTCATAGTAGTTATCAACTCCAGGATACGGCTGGGTGACGTACTTCACAACGGCATCCCTAAATTTGGGCGCTACCGCCAACCCGAATCCCATTCTCGTCATGACGTGAGCTTCTCCCTTCCAAAGCACGACTTGGTAGCGGTACAGCGCCGGGCTAACCCGGATCTGGAGGTATGCCTTCCTAATGTCGAGCAGAGCATAATCCTCTCCTGCCTGACGCCATCGACGTAGCGTGTCACCGCAGACTGGTGGGTCAAAACCAGGGTCAGAGTGGAGCTTTTTATTCAAGTGACGGTAATCCAGGCACGGCCTCACCGGCGTCGTCTTGTGTTCTTGCGGAACACCGATGGGCGGCAGCACACATGCTGGCTCGCCATGTAGCTTCGGGTCGTGCTTGATCAGCCAGCCGTTGTCTTTCCAGGATTGCACCTCACTAACAAACAGGCGCTCTTGCTCCGGAGTCAGGTTCGTCCTGCTGTACTCTCCGATACCCGGGCCGAGCGGCATTGCAGGAGGTTCACCATCGAGCCACTTCCAGGTCAACTCCCATTGCTTCTCAGCAGGGCTCCAGGTCACGTCGCCGTCCGCAATACTGAGCATAACCTTGCCCTCGTCAGTGGTGCTGACTTTCACCCGACGCGACGGATGGCCAGATCGACCATCATCATCCTGCCCCTTCGGGGACAGCCGATCGGCAGTGGCTGCAACAGTGTCGCTGGCTGCGGCTCCAAACACAACTCCGCAAAGCTGTCCATCACTACTATACTTCAGTTGCAACCCACCGCACCGCGAAGCGACATCCGCTCCAATCAGCACGTCAGCACGGACAGTGCTTAGGCTTTCAACTACAAGCGCTCGTACCTTGACTCTGGGAAGGTTGACAGGCCCGTCGTTTCGCTCTAGAAGGACCTCTAGATGCCCCAGAACTTCGATTCGATTGCCGTCCAGAGCCACAAGGTTGGTCTCGAGAGTGTCTGGGCCGTCGTACGTGAGGCTGCTGCGGTCCGCGAATGCACGGCTGATCAACGTCCTCGTCGAGCCCGTGTCTACAACCGCTTGTCCGCGTGCACGTGCGCTCACAATGGACGATTCCTTGCCGGCGTTGTCACCAGACGCTGCACTTACACCAACGAAGATTTTTACCAGCTGGCCTGACTTCTCGCTCCCATGTACAGGCAGCGCTCCTCCGCAGGCTCACGTCGTTCCACAGAACATTCCTGCGGGGAAGACGTGCGGGCTGCCGATGGTGATGGCTGACCGGTGACTTTGCTTGACCTCTGGGCCTCCCAGGCCCTCCGTTCTTCGCAGTCTGCTTTCAAGTGACCAGGCTTGTCGCAGAAGAAACAAGTGAGGCCAGGCCGCACGCCACTTGTACCCCCCGCCGCTGAGCTCCTCCAAGCACCGCGATCGTAGCCGGACTTCGCCTCCGGGCAGTTTCGCCGCACGTGGCCAAGCTTATTGCCACGGAAGCAAAGCACACTCTGCGTACCAGAGCCTGCCGGCCCGCGGCCACTCGCGCCACTTGCAGCTGAAACAACATCATCCTCAGTTCCAGTTTGCTGCAATGCTCGAACCAACTGCAGGCACAACGATACGTCGTCGCCTTTTCCAACCAGAGCAAGGCGCACTTGCTGCGCCATGGATGAAGGTAAGCCGTCCAGGATTTGCTCTACGAGCACGCTGTCTGCATCCGCGCCACTTCCAAGGCCTGCCACCGCTGCTAGCCTCCTAAGGTCGGCAATGTACCCATCTGGGGATTCATCCAGCTGCAAGCGGCGCGCAACAAACAGCTTGTATGCCTGCGACTTCGTGAGGCAAAACGCTTCTTTCATTCTTTTCTCTACTTTGTCCGGTTTCTTTTGGTCCGCGTCGTCCATGGCGTTGTAAACCATAAACGCATCGCCGTCCAAGTAGAGCGGAAGCTGCGCCATCTTCTTGTCGTCTGAGTCCCACTTCTGGTTTGTGGCCAAGAACGCGAACTTGGCCCAAAACACCTCCCAGCTGTCGCCCTTCCCTCTGTAGGGGCGCAAGAACCCTTCAATCTTCGCCGCCATACTCCTCACCGGACCTCTCTCTAGGAAAACCCACAGCAGTACGTTCTGCCTATCCCGGGTTTCGGCACCAAGAGCTGAAGGGGAAAGACCATCAGACTCTTCTACGGCACGTACACGCACGCACACCGCACAATCTCAGGACCTGGTGTTTCTTGTACTGGTTCTAGGAAGTAGTGAAACTCGCTGACCTAGATTATTATTGAAGACTATTCTAAATACACTGTGAGGTATACCAGTTGCGCAGCAAAAGCTCGCACGGGCTATCGAAGGCTAGTAATTAAGGTATTAGAGTAGTCCAACCAGCTGAACACAGCAGCACGAGAAATTACATGACTAGGTAAACACTAGGATCTGACCCGTATGATCAACAATGTAGTTAACAACGATGAGAGTGTGCTCTTATCGTAATTGAGCGGCCCAGATGTTCCAATCAATTATTTCTAACATGCTATCCTTGCAACCCAATCTACTTATCTATCATGAACAATGTAATACTTGTACCACAAAGCAATACCGTGCACTAGACTCTAAATACATGACACCACAGTCATCAGTATTAAACCAATGCATGCAAGCAGGATCAGCAGTTATCCTTCAACGCCAACTCTCAAGTCCTCTAACTGAAGGCCGGCGTTGGCAACTTTCTCGACCATAAAAGCTGTCAAAGCCGACCTTGGTATCTTGGAGCTAATGGCGTCTGCCACTAGTTTCCACTGCCGAGTGAAGACGTGCACGTTGTACGCGGACTGCATAGTGGCCCCATGCCGGATCCACCTGGGACGGTCTGCAACCTTGTCAATCAGCGCAGACAAGGCACCCACATCTGCAGCAGCATTGTGGGCATCATACCGCTGCCCGGCGAATTGCAGATGCAGGTCTTCCTGACTTGCATCCCGGGTGCTCAGCCTTCATGACAACCAAAGTGTCGACAACACCGACCACAACGTTCAAGAATCGCTGGAGGTGACCCTCCAGCTTTTCGAACAATATCCTGCAGTCAAAGTTGCGGACATTGTGGCCAACAAGCACGAGTTTGCTGCCGATGCTTTCAAGCCACAAGAGAAACTTCTCCAGATCTACAGACAATGATGCTGTGATCAGGGGGGGGGGGGGGGGGGGGGTGCTGACCCTTTCTAAAAAAGCTGCTTCTCACTGTTGGCGGAGACGACCGTGAAGAGGCCTTTTGCATCCGAGGCACGGCTGCAAATTGGTTGCTCCGAAAGAACATAGATGTCAAACTCACTCTGCTGACAAGTTGTGCAAGATACCGAGATTCCTGTCCATCTGGGAAAGTCCTTTCTTGTATTAGTGGCTGTGTGTTGCTGGTGCTTCATGCCTTCTTTCCGTTTCCCCTTCACTGAATGTGTGTGTTGTTGGTGCAGATGGTGATAACGTGTTTCATCTGCTTGATGGAGACAAGATTGCTGTGCTGGTGAGTGGCCCTAGTTGTCTTTTCGTGTATTTCACTTTCTCTCTTCCAATCCAATACCATCAGCTGATGGGAGAAGGATCTGCTGCCCTCAGTTGATGGGAGTTGGTCCATGTACTTTGTCAAATTTGAACCAGGGACACCGCTGCTGTACCGGCTTGATACAGCACTCAATATCTACATTGTAGTGCTCTTTTTTTCTGGGTCTGTGTGTCTGTCTGAGTGTCTGTCCCTCTCTCTGCCTGTCTCTATCTGTCTCTCTCTCTCTCTCTCTCTCTCTCTCTCTCTCTCTCTCTCTCTCTCTCTCTCTCTCTCTCTCTCTCTCTCTCTCTCTCTCAGATTGCTGAGTTCATCATGGAGCTTCTTGAAGCAGCAAGCCTGCACTTGAATGTTGGTATGTTGCGCAAGGCACTGGCCTGTATGTATGTTGAGTAATTATGTACATGTATGTAGTGTTGCTTGTCCACAAGACTCATACAGTCTGTATTGATGGGAGTCTTTACTTGCCGTTAGCGTTCTGGCTGGTTACCAGCTCATGCTGGGCGTACATTGGGGCTGCAAGCAAGCCATGGCAGGGGCGTCGGACACGGTACGGTCACTACGGTATTGACCGTACCACTTTGTGCTCCAGGTACCCCGTGAATCAATAAAATACACTGATCTGGACTCTAAGGGTGCGTTCTTATATTCTCTAGCTTCTTGGAGAAGAAGAAAACCGAAGTCGAAGAAACTAGTATAATCAAAGAACGGGTCTCGAAGAATTCGGAGATATTTTCCACATGTCAAGCAGTATGAAGCGCTAAAAGGGCCGCGATCTTGAGTGCCACGAATGTAGTATGCACTGTGCGTTTGCGAAAAGGGAAATGCGTACACTCATGATCAACACGTGGCTTTTAGCCTATAATGCTAGTTTGCATGCGCTGATCCCAAACTGCGGGAATCTCCAAGTTTCAACCACCTCTGAAGCTTGGAGAGCTTGGAGAGCCTCCTAAAATTCGGAGAGGATATAAGAACAGCTCTCGAACTTTTCGGAGAGTCTCCAACTTTTCCAAGAGGATTTAAGAACGCACCCTAAATTTCCAAAATTTCCGCCTCCGCCATCCCTCCCCCACGAGTAAACTGTACTTCAGAAGACTGACCGTACCACACTAAAATACCTTCCGATGCCCCTGCATGGTGATAGTAATCTTGTACTGCTCCAGATCTCTCTTGAATGCTGAAGTACATGCACTGTGTACTGTGTACTGGCATTGTGATGCCGCTGCTGACACTGTGATTGGATGTGTGATTGGATGTGTGATTGGATGTGTGATTGGATGTGTGATGTGTGATGTTACTACTGTAGGTGTTGTTCAGACGGCCTACGCCAATGGTGCTGCAACCAATGTCCTGGAAGAGCGGGTGAGTTGTGTGTGTGTGCGCGCGCTGTCTCAGTGTGTGCATGTGTGTGTGTGTGTGTGTGTGCGTGCGCGCGCGCTGTCTCAGTGTGTGTGTGCGTGTGCGCTGTCTCAGTGTGTGTGTATGTGTGTGTGTGTATGTGTGTGTGTGCGCGTGCGTGCACTGTCTCAGTGGGTGTGTCTGTCTGTCTGTCTGCCTGTGTGTCTGTGTGTCTGTCTGTGTCTGTGTAACTTAACATGCACCGCTGTACTGATGTGCTTGTATGTGTTACAATCAGCCGTGTGGTGTAGACCAGGCTAAAATTAGCGGCGGTCAATTCATCAGCCTTGCAAGCTGTTGAATGGTGTAATCCCAGCACAAGTTGCTATATCAAACATAGCTGTTTGCTATCATCGCTTCTGCGATGATCAGGTGTGAGGTCTGAGCTCTGAGGTGCTTGTGTAAAGTGTGAACAAGTTTGGCTCCTGTCCGTTGGTGTGTGTTTGTCCGTTTGTGTGCGTTTGCAGAAAATTCCGATTGCGTGTACATCAACCGGAGTGAAGCACCTGCACCACAAAGCCAAGGACTTTGAGATTGGTGTGTACTTCGAAGCCAACGGTCATGGAACGGTGAGTGGTGAATGATGAGTGTGTGTGTGTGTGTGGGGGGGGGGGGGGGGAGTGCTCGACTTATGTCCTGATAACACCATTACCTGATTGTATCAGCGTAGTCATGTACGGTATATTGCTAGAGACTGTGGCTGCTTTAAGTAATACATGCATGTACTAACAAATGCCCTCTGAGTAGGCAGAATTTAGCAGGTGACTTTGTTGCGGGTGAAATCCAGGTGTGTACTTAGCAGTGCGTGCGGAACCTGAGGAATTGCTTCAAAGATATTATTGGCAACTGGCTTTTGTGTCTGCTTTATTGTAATGTGTCATTTCTGTAGGTCTTGTACAGTGACAAAGCAACGAAGATGATCACGGACGCCAAGGCAGCGGAATCAGAAACTGACTCGCTGTAAGTATGTGCGTGCATGTGTGTGTGTGTGTGTGTGTGTGTGTGTGTGTGTGTGTGTGTGTGCGTGCGCGCGTGTGCAATCAGATCCGCTATCGTTGCTTTAAAGAGAAAATCTGTGGGTGCACATCCAGTGCATTGCAGATTTGCGTGCTTCTCTCTTCTCTCTGACGTATACATGGTACGTGGTGTGCGCACGCACGCATGCGTGCGTATATGTGCGTGGGTGAGTGCATACAGTACAGTGTTGCTCAGGGGAAATTCTCCCTCACACTCACAGATAACCCAGCATTGGGGATGGCAGGACTGGTTCACTACACTGCACAATAAAAAATTAAAAAGTATCTCCCAGTGTGCAGCTGAGGCAAAGAATGCAGCTCCTGATTTCTATACCATTCTATGTGTAGGGATATGTTTCAAGTATGATACTACACCATCTTTGCACGGTCATACTCATCTATGGCTTCTGTGATTGTTTTGTCGTCTCCTGTGTGATGTATGAACATGGTCTGTATATGTCTATGGATCACGCTGCCACTCGTACATGTCGTGCACTTTTATCACCATCCACGCACACATACACACGCACGCACGCTCACACACACACACACACGTACACACACACACACGTACAAACACACACACACGTGCAGTGGTCCTGCCGGCCAGCTGTATCACTACATGCAGATCTCCAATCAAGCGGTGGGTGATTCCTGCGCTGACCTGTGCATGGTGGAGTTAGCACTGCGCAAGAAACAGGTACGTATTGGTACATGTGTACACGTGTAGGCAGCCTAGCACCAGTACTATAGTCTTACTGGTAGTCCAGCACTACCAGCCTTACAATGCTCAATGTGTACACACCGAGCATAGGCACTGGCAAGTGTGCATGTTTAGGCGGTAGTCCACCAGTCTTACAGTGTTTACTGTGTAGAACACATACACATACACACACACACATACACATACACACACTACTACTACTACTATCAATCAGCTACCCCTTGGGGTCACGCCGCCCTCCACTCAGAGAACTGAGCGCAAGGTGAGGGGCAGTGGCGCAAACAAAACAGGAAGTACAGCAAAATGAATTGAAAAAAGGAAATCAAAACAAGCTGCCATATTGATGGAAAGGGACTCACAAACAGAGGAAGGAAATATCACAAACCAGATGAACAGTCTGCTGTAGGTCCACTATGAGTATAACATGCAACGACTGAAAAAGGAACAAAATTAATGTGAACATGATGTTCTGTTCAACAATAACGTCTGTACGCGTACTGCTTCGGCCTTCATGCACCAGGAAAGCACAATCTTGAGCTGGAGGGTGGGCACCGAACGTCCCACAAGGGCTCCACAAGACGTACTTTCACGAAACGACGAGGAGTATGCGCAGCAAGCTAACACCATCGCCGCACGACGACTGGCCACTCAGGTCCAAACAACACGACAAATTCACAATTCCAGCTATCACCGCGCAGGAATAAATTGTTGCACACACACACACACACACACACACACACACACACACACACACACACACACACACACACACACACACACACACACACACACACACACACACAGGGCACTGCCACATAAGTGTGCATGTTTGAACGGTAGTCCACCAGCAGTCTAAGCGTCTTGCAGTGTTCAATGTGTAAGTAGAAATAGTACACACACACACACACAGCATAGACACACAGCATAGACACACAGCATAGACACACAGCATAGACACACAGCATAGACACACAGCATAGGCACACAGCATAGACACACAGCATAGACACACAGCATAGACACACAGCATAGACACACAGCATAGACACACAGCATAGACACACAGCATAGACACACAGCATAGACGCACAGCATAGACACACAGCATAGACACACAGCATAGACGCACAGCATAGACGCACAGCATAGACACACAGCATAGACACACAGCATAGGCACACAGCATAGACACACAGCATAGGCACATGAGTAGTATGCATGGGTAGCAGGTCTATGTTTAGCAGTGCTAACACGATAGCACATCGCTAGTACATGCAGTCCTGCTAGGACCGGCCATGCATATCTTGATTGGTTACGTTTACTAACTCGCATTTCTCTTGCTGCAACTGGGGCATGGTGAGGCTAGGCTGTAGTGAGTTAGTGACACTCCAACAGGCAGCGCAAAGTTGTCCATGTATATGTGTGTCTGTGTGTCTTTGTATCCGTGTGTCCACGTGTCTGTGTGTCCACATGTCGGTCTGTCCACGTGTCTGTCTGTGTGCATGTTCAGTGGTCTGTTCAGGACTGGGATGGCCAGTGCAAGTTTCTACCAAACCGAATGCTCAAGGTCAAGGTAGGTGCACTGCTTGAGATTTCCGCAAAGTGCCCGTGCTTTCTATGCTGCTGTTTAGAGTAACTGTGCTGTGGACTTGTGGCTAGTCTTTCACTGAGCAGCGCTGTAGATTACAAACCTAGGATTAACACTTTTCCGTACTATTGAACAAGAATAACTTGACATAGTGGAATATGTAGCGATCTCCTGCGATTGTCAGAAAGTGAGTTTCTCCCGACGTCAGGACGTGCGTTTTTCCCCTGGCAACTTGCCGTGGCATTTGACTGACTGATGTACGCCCGGCAGAGTTGTTGTATTCTCTCTTTTATTATTTTTTACGTCGTTTTGGACGTAGGCAATGCTGCCTTCTCATCGCAGGGTGAAACCTCTATTCAGTTCAGGGGAGGACCACACCTGATGCTTGAATTTCACTATGTGCATTGGTGTGCATGTGTGTGCCTGTGTGTGTGTGTGTGTGTGTGCGTGCGTGCGTGCGTGCGTGCGTGCGTGTGTGCGGAAAAGTAGGGATTCACTGGTCAGAAAAAGCCACTTCATAGCTGTGTGGTGTAGACCAGGCTGAATAGTGGCGGTCAATTCTTCAGCCTTGCAAGCTGTTGAATGGTGCAATCCCAGCACAAGCTGCTATGGCTTCTGCTGTAGCATCGCCATCATCGCCTCCGGCGATGGGCGTCCAATGGTCCAATGGTGCGGGCGTGTGTGTGCGGACGTGTGTGTGCGCGTGCGTTCGTTTTGTTTGTGTCAGGTTGCTGATCGGCGTGTAATCAAGACAACCAACGCCGAGCGACAAGTCACCGAGCCAAGCGATCTCCAGCCCGCCATCGACAGTCTAGTGGCAGAGTATGAACAGGGCCGGTCATTTGTCAGGTGAGAAGCTCCACTGTGCCACACCTCATACACTGTATCAGTGTGTGGGGGGGGGGGGGGGGAGGTGCATCTGAATACAGTACATGTCATCTACTTGAAATATTCAGATGTATTCCCCAGCTGATACAATCAATAGGTCAACTGGGAAATGCATCTGAATGCATGTCATCCATTCAGGCGCATTCGTCTACTGTGCCACAGCGAGATATTCAGCTCTATCCCCGAAGCTATGCCAGACGTAGTACAATCCTGGTCAGAGAAATCCCCCTCATGAATATTAATAGCGCCGTGGGCTACGCAACCCTAGCACTGCTCTGCTCACTTGAACGTGGCGCTACTTTATTCATGAGATCGGGGTTTCTGGCCCAAACTGTAGTATGCCAGGTGGAGCCAAGGTCCATCACCCTTTAAAATTAATCTAACTAGTATGAGTGCATGT
Source organism: Sycon ciliatum (assembly GCF_964019385.1). Lineage (NCBI taxonomy): Eukaryota > Metazoa > Porifera > Calcarea > Leucosolenida > Sycettidae > Sycon > Sycon ciliatum. The sequence continues at coordinate 1,798,323 of NC_088646.1, forward strand.
GCGGAGTGCCGACCGGCATTGTTTCGATTTGTTTGCATGTCACATGACCAAGCGATCACGTGAGCTGCCAAGAGTCACTGTATGAAGTGTGTGTGTGTGTGCGTGCGTGCGTGTGTGTACCTGGTGACCACATGATCATGTGATCATGGGTATGTGGATGCCGGGTGCACATGTAAATTACATGTATTTTGTGATGTTTTTAGGGTACCGTACTTTCCGGAGTACAAGCCGCACCCAGATTTTTTGTCACGGAATACAGACATCTATCCTGTTTATCACCATTGATTTGACCGTCTTAGTATAAGCCGCTCCATTTTTTGAGTGATTTACTGGTGTTTAAAGTGCGGCTTGTACTCTGGAAAATATGGTACCCAAAGTGGCAGAGGTCGTATCTGTATGCGTGGAGACAGATGTTTCTCCGGACATGCCACCCCGGGGCCTAAGAAATTACAACTCCTATGGAGCATGGGGCTTCACACCGCCGGGCCTGCTCGCCAACATGCGGTGAAACTGGCATGAACCACTGCTAAGTTTAATATGGGGTGACATCGAGGGATCTTGGGCAGAATGTTACTATTGACTGAGCGTATCGAGGCAACCGGCTAACAAAGAGCTCGCATAGGAGTTTATCCGACATGGTATTTTCACCCTCTGTTGCAGCTTACATAATAACTGAGCAGGCTTTTGTCTCCCAGCTCCTCCTCTGAAATCAGCAGGCGTAAACACTGCTGTTCTGACATCTGTCGAGCAATCTGGCACCAACAGAACCGCCACCCATTGCCATTTGTGGCCCTCTTCCTCTTCTGCTTCTTCGATGGGGGAGCTGATTCACCTTCATTTTCTGACATAGATGAGTCACTTGAGTGGTCCGAACCATCACTGCCTGGCTCACGGTCTTCACTAATCTTGCTATGCCTCACAGGCGTGACGTTCTTCGAACGCAGACCTTTAAGTGCAGCCTCACACAGCTTGGCACCGTTCGCTGCATCGCCGTCAATTTTTGTCTTCTTGGCTTTACCTGTCTTTACCTTCTCCTCTTCGGCAGCCTTCCACCGTGATGTGAGCTCTGTCAGCAGCTCATCGTTTCGAGTGAACTCTTCCTCGGTTCCGCTTCTCCTCTTTGATTTGTTGTCGTTAACGACAAAGGATCTGATCTCCCTGATAGTTCTTTCTTTGCAGGTCCTAGCAGCGAGGCCGCGCATGTCTCCAAACGTCTTCCTCATCGTTTCCGCGATCTCGTCCCAGTCCTTTGATCCTGTAACAAAAGCATTGGGCTTGCCCATCACGACCAGGAGCAAATGCAAATCATGCTCCAGTTTGAAGCGGATGAAATCATTTCCTGGAGAAGAAGAGCTCAGTTTGGCCGATAAGCACCACTCAAACACTCAAAACATTTAGAACAAAGAGAAAGAAGAATGTTTGCTCATGCTTATAAGTCCGGGCTAGTGAGAGAGCTGGCGTTATGCAGTGAGGTCGCTACAGTACTCCCCCACCAGAGAACAAGCGGAGCGCAGAGAATGAAAGAGAAAAACAAGGAAATGAGCGCTGCATGTGGCGTACCAATGTTTTTAACGTGGCAACAAAGGCCGAAACAGGAATAAAATGCAGGAAGCCGGAAAAGAGATGCATGACAGAGGCGGGTTAACTTGTCAGAGGTGGATTAACGTGACAGAGGTGGAGAGCATGTCAGAGGCAGAGGCAAAGACACGCAGTGACCATTGCAGAAGTCTTGCAGGACAGCAGCCCGTGTAGCTGTGTGCGTATATGTGGCAGGGCGGCGACTGGGTGGTCGGCAGCCTATCCAGGGCACAGAACTGCATGACAGTAGTACAAATAGTAGCAGCAGTGCTGGCTCCGCGATTGGGGAGGCTTTGAGTGTGGGAGTGGGCTAAGCTCCAGCTTGTGGCCGGCGCACACTGGACGTAGGAGGGTGGTGGCTCCACAGCAGCTCGACGGATGGTGGCGGCAGGAGGGCGGAGTCCGCAGCAGCTCCAGGTGTGCCGAGGGTGGGTGGGCGGCGAGAGGCACCACAAATTCCCAAATCGGGAAAGTCAAAATACAATGGGAAACTATAAATACTCCGCAAGCACAGCGTCGGGGGTCACCAATTTAGGCACCCAAGGTGGCAGAGGTCGTATCTGTTCATGGGGAGACAGATGAATCCCGGGACATACCACCCTGGGGCCTAATAATTACAACTCCGAGGAGAGGGCAGCTTTGCCTAACAGTTGTTGTTTATTTTAGAACAAAGAGAAAGAAGAAGAACTAAGCAAGCGTTTCGGAGACAGCAGTGTTAATATAGCTACAAGGAGGACTAATTGTACTGTAACTTGCGATCATCGTATAACATTTACACATGCTCAAGTACATGTCGACATAATAGGAAATGCTTACAGTGCAATTAGTCCTCCTTGTACCTATAGAAAGAAGAATGTTTGCGCATGCGCATAAGTCCGGGCTAGTGAGAGAGCTGATGTCATGCAGCGAGGTCGCTACAAACAAGACAGCTCTAACTAACTAAAAGGGTCACACTTCCTTTCCAGTTGATCTCCACGGCAAATACAATTAGTCTCTGGCTTTCAGCGGCTCGCGGAAACCCAGAGAAGGAACATTTTATTTTCCCGACACAGAACGAAAATCGATTCTTCCAACAAACCCGATCGAACTATGCATACTCACACAAATCTGATCCGGATGACCACACGGAACTTCCAAAAAGCTCACGTCACGGACCTACGTGCGTTGCAGTCAACACACGTAGAACACGTCAAATTTTACGTGAGTTTATTTTTATTTTTTGACATAAAAGTTCACGTACGTAGGAAATTTACGTGAAACTTTACTTTACCGCTTTAATATGGAGGTATAAACCCAAGTTATAGATTGCAGGAATTAGTGGGAGTTAATATGAGCTGGGCATAATCGATTGGAAGTCACATCCCCTTTTTTGCCCTTGAATTTTAATGTAAAAAAGGTGCGACTAGTATTCGTAGGAATTTATAAGTTGCTACAGTTTCTGTCACTTTGAGCAGATCACATGATAGCGTAGGCATCGTTCGTGCATGTGTGAGGGTCCTGAGCTGGCAGCTGTCTTGTCTGCTTGTGCAGTCCTTTCCTTCTAGCAGTCTTGGATAGCAGCCACCATGTGAAATTTATACAAAGGGGCAGAAAGTGGGAAACATTCGGAAATGAACTTAGTCTGTGCATGTAACTTAAGTTTAGAAGATATCTCTTACAGTGCTTGGGTTGCAAGTCCGTGAACGTTTGCTGTAAGGGCGCGTTCAGACTACCGATAAAAAGTGACCGATTGGGAAAGTTTCCAAGGTGATTTGATCACGTGACGTTACTGGCACGTTACGGTCGGAAAAGTTTTACTGCCGCGGCTGCTGCGCCAGTAAAACTTTTCCGGCAGTAAAAAGAGTGCTCAGGCTGGGAAAAAGGGAAAATTCCTTCTCAGTGCCGCGGTGAGAGCTGCAAAACGTACGTACCGGTAACGTTAGTTTATCGGTAGTGCGAATGTCCTTCATGGTTTATCGCCATTCACGGCTTGACGGGATTCACAGTAGTCTGAACGTGCCCTAACCGGTGTGTGTGTGTGTGTGTGTGTGTGTGTGTGTGTGTGTGTGTGTGTGTGTGTGTGTGTGTGTGTGTGTGTGTGTGTGTGTGTGTGTGTGCGTGCGTGCGTGCGTGCGTGCGTGCGTGCGTGCGTGCGTGCGTGCGTGCGTGCGTGCGTGCGTGCGTGCGTGCGTGCGTGCGTGCGTGCGTGCGTGCGTGCGTGCGTGCGTGCGTGCGTGCGTGCGTGCGTGCGTGCGTGCGTGCGTGCGTGCGTGCGTGCGTGCGTGCGTGCGTGCGTGCGTGCGTGCGTGCGTGCGTGCGTGCGTGCGTGCGTGCGTGCGTGCGTGCGTGCGTGCGTGCGTGCGTGCGTGTGTGTGTGTGTGTGTGTGTGTGTGTGTGTGTTTGCCTTCTGACTGATTGCTGTGTGTCCAATAGGCCCTCCGGTACTGAGGATGTTGTACGTGTGTACGCTGAAGCCAATACACAGGTCAGTCAAGCCAGGAATATATTATAACTGTAGTACATGTATATGATACTCACTGCACAATACGTCTACCATCTAATGATGTAAAATAGAATACCTATCATCCCAATGATTGATTGTATGAAATACCTGCTGCCTGAATGGAAGGGGCCAAGAGAAGTGTTTGATGTTTTCCCATCCACATGCACGACAGCAGGGGGGGGGGGGGGGGCAAACGTATTCCCTTTGCATAATTTCAAGAAGCTGACGTGTGTCTTATTCCTGTTGTACTTACAAAAGAGAATGAGAAATGATGAAACTTGAGGGTGTGTTTGCGATACTGTAAAGCGTGAAATTTTCGTGGCGTTTTTAGTTCGCGTTTTCGGAATCCGGACAGGTTTGCAAGGTTTTAATTTTGCGATTGCAGAATTTGCTACTGTGGCATTCATGCTACACCTTCCATGGATCTCCTTTTCGCGCTGTCTAAATTTCGCGATTTCCACGCGGTCACGAATTTCGCAGAAATTAGACCATCGCCATAATTTCACGGTTTACAGTAGATGTGCCCCCTCCCTGGTCGGACTATAAGTAGTAGGTACTCCTCCTTGCGAATTCTCCAGGAGATGGCCCTGCACGACGCGGGGTGTGGACAATCAGCATTCTACTGTACTGTGCAACAGACCCGTCCTCACTCGTGATGCCCAGCTCAGAAAACTAACATTACACATTGATTGGCTGTACCTCAGCTATTAAAGTGATTGATTTTGGCTTGGCTGTAACATAACATGTGCTTGAGTCCTCATGTTATGCCGTGTGTACGTGTTGCCCAACTGCTCAGGTCACTGCCGATCACCTTGCTGCTCGCGTAGCCTGCGCTGTGTTTGACAATGCGGGCGGCAGTGGGCAACGACCACAGGAGCCATCACCGCTTGGTGCCAAGCGAGTCAAGCACTAGCCACCCTGGAATTGTGCAGTCCAGGACGGGACGCCGCGACTAGTCGGATTGCTGTTGCATGGCCAGAATAGCCAGTAGGGATCATTTCATCCGGTGGTACTTGACGCTTGAGACCACCAGTGTAACACTGTTAGCACTGTCGCGCCACTCTACACAACTGTTGGTTGCATTTCACGGTTCATAGTTTGAAGGAGCCCTGTGACCTGTATGTGGCAGGCCCGTCGTTGCTATCATTGTTACTTCTTTCTCTTACTTTTTTTTACTTCAAGTTAATAGTTCGGTCTATTCGCTACATATTTTTAGCACAGTGCTGTGCAGCATGTTTTAACACTGTATTTTCTCCATTACTCCTACCTAGAGTCTTCACTGAATCATTATTATGATATTCTAGTAGAACCAACGCATATGGCCGATTGGTTTGCAGGCCTGCCTGCGAATCATGAGGTCCCGAGTTCAAGACCCGCGCTGGTAGCAGGGAGCGTGGTAAAAAGACTTTTTACGCGTGTTGAACTGCGCCGACACCCACGGTCAACTGGGTACTCACAGCTCGGAGTGAGAATAACAAGGATGCAGTTTACAGGGTTATGGGCCGTTACACGCCCGATTGGTTGAGAGACTAACCTCCTCTCCCCTGACTCACTTGTGAGGTCTGCATTCGCCACTAAGGTTAACAGGCATAGTGGTGGCCTGCGGATGCGAAGGCTAGTTTGAGTGTTTCTGGACATTCAAGCGATGCCGACGCGGATCCCGCGAATATTATTTATTATTATTATTAGTTGGCTGATGTGTCATGAATGGCGTTGATCGCCCACACAGCAAGTAACTAAACCCACATGATCACATGTTTTGCTTTCACCGCAGAACTCAGTAATAAGTATTCATTGAAATTAAAACATTTGCGGTATGACTGCGGCATGACTTCAGCAAGCTGGGGGGATAATTCATATGCTATTATGTGTTTTTAAAAACTGATGAAGAAAGATATTCCTATAAGACCACCCAAGAACGAAACAGCAAGGTAGAAAATGAACTAATGGAATAAAGAAGACAACAACGTGACAAAGAGCACACATGGCATTGATTTCTGGCCAGGAAAACATCAAGTGCCAGAGGAAAGGTTCCCGACGCAAAAGCAATAATTTCATCGAACGGTTTGCGTGGTGATTCTGGCATAGGCTAAACGTGTTCTGGTGTGAAGCATTCTAGAACACAGTCAGTAGGGCAAAGACGCCGTATAGAAGACAGCAAGGGTATGCAACGAGCAGCTGCTGAGACTCCATTACCAATGCCGCTACAAACAGCTTGGATGCGGACACACTACACCAGAGAATGACCAGGACTGCCAGCACCGTACCGACGATGCCTCTGCACATACACCAAGCACAACAAGACGGACAAGAATTGAAGAAGGAAAAATTTAATAACATCCACACTACCCAAAAGCACGCTCAAGCCATGCTGCCTTATCTAGCCGTATCTAGAACATCACTGCGTCGCAGTAGTGAGTAGGCAACACTACTGACTACTGCGACACGCGCACACACACACACACACACACACACACACACACACACACACACACACATACACACACACCTGTCCCCGGGGAAAATTGCGGAAAAAAATCGCAAAAAACGCGGGGAAAAACGCGGCATAATATGGCATAATTTGCGGTGAATTTGCGGTAAATATGCGGCGAATAATATTGATGTGCGGCAATTTTCAGTGAGTATGTAGTGAAATCAATCAGTTACAAGTCTCTGGTGTAAGCACTCGTCATATTTTGAGTAAAAAGCCGCCACGATGAGACGTTGCTGACCGAACAGTGCACTGTGTGTACGTGTAGTGCAACAAAAAAGTTCAAAAAACGCGGGAAAATCGCGGAAAACGCGGTCTTTTAAAAAATCGCAAAAAACGCGGAAAAAAACGCGGCCGCGGAATCGCAATTTTCCCCGGGGACAGACACACACACACACCTGGCCAGAGACTCTTCTGGAGTTCAGTCACCCTGTGCGGCACGAGGAAGTATTAGTTTGAGCAACACAGCGCTACTGGGCATCAGGGATGTCTAGATACTCTCCTAGACCTGCACTGTGCTGTCCCTGCGGGAATTTGCGGAAAAAAACTCTGGAAAACTTGCGCAAGAAACTGCGGCAGAAAACAACAAAAAATGCGACGAAAAGTGCAGAATGATGCAGAACTTGCCAGGAATCCGCGGAATTATTTACAGAAAATTGCGGATTAGGGCCAAATCACGAAATCTGTTGCATCGTATATCTACTCGGGAGTAGTCCGAGTCGTACTATGCAAATAACCTACAGGATCATGGAAAGCACTGCGTGAAAAGTGCAGAAAAAAGTGAGATATAGTGCAGAAAACAACAAAAAACATGGGAAATCGCGGATTTTGCTGAAAATCGCGGGTTTGGGCGAAAATCGCGAAATTTGTTGCATCCGTGGAATCGCGATTTCCTGGAGGGACAGACTGTGATAGCTGAGAAGAGTTAAAGTAACTGAAGATACTGCTGGGCACACAGCACATCACTGTATAATAGTGCTACTCCCCTCAAGGCATCATCAATACAGCTACTCAGGTCACTGCATCATCAATACAGCTACTCCCGTCAAATTAATGAGCTCACACAAGCAAGCAAGCAAGCGTCAGATATTGACCCAATGAGAAAATCTACTTACTGCAGGGATATGAGAACACTGATTGCGGCCAGTATCAACATTGGAAGGAGACAGTATCCGAGAACGCTGATTACCGTGGAGACAGTAACACCGCATGTACTCATCAAGTTGAGCAATGCATACATGCATCCGCTGCCCAGAACTCCCATGCCGTAGATATAGCCAAACTGCACCTTGCCAGACTAGCATAACACACAGACACACAGACACACACACGCACGCACAATAAATACACATACATCATACCTACTCATACACACTCATCTAGAAACTAAACACAATCATGTACATGACATTGCATAGAACAGCAGGCAACATCATGCTCAAGCATTTCCTTGAAGTTCCTTCCCAGGATAAAGGGAGATAAACAAATAGTGGTCCATACACTCAATACAGTGTCACGTACATGTACAGGCACAGGCATGCCTGGACAACACACAAGAGTCAGTGTATACTGTACATGTATGGAGCGTCAGCCTATGGAGCTACACGGCCAGAGTGCTTCATGCAACCCTAGTCCCACCATCGCCTTTGACTGGCCGTTGATGTTCTAGAAGCTTTACAGCAGAGCTGAGTAGGAATGCTGAGAGTGGACTCACCAACAAGAGAGTCATGCCTAGTACGATGCACACTACCAGAGGTCCCGCCAGGTCCGTGTCATCCATAATATGAGAGTCTGCTGGTTTGGTCGGGTTTAGTACGGATATCGACTGTACAGGAAAAGCAGCAATAAGAAAGAACGAGAGATTTTATGGGGTGGAATTCCGCCATTAAGTAGGGTGTTCCACTGTCCGCATAAGACAGAGCTTTCCACACAGTAGAGATAGATACACCGGGGTAAATTTTGGCAAATAGCAGTGGAGATAGATAAGATAGACAGAGAAAGAGATAGAGAAAGAGAGAGAGAGAGAGAGAGAGAGAGAGAGAGAGAGAGAGAGAGAGAGAGAGAGAGAGAGAAAGCCGTGTTCTCACATCGAATCATGGTCATCAGGTAACTGGCTGTTCCAAAACAGGCAGCCTGAACACAAGGGGAGCGAGGTGAGAAGGCAAAAGCAATAGTGCTAGTGGTGAGGAGCAGGCAATACGTTTGTGGACTGGGAGCCAAAGCTGGTGACAGATCTAAATGCACAGGAAGAAATGGCGCTGGCGGGCTTATGTGCTAGACAGCACACAGAATACAGAGGTGGCACGTTCTACCTTCGTAACTTTGTCCGCACGGTCGTGTGACTACAGCTTTGTAGTCACACTACCTGTCTCCTGTCTGTTTGCGCGTCTCGTCTGTTCTCTTCGTGCTGTTAAGCACATATGCATGCCAGCGCTGAGTTTCTTCCTGTTCATCTATATTTTATACCAGCTTTGTGCCAGAACTGGTGCTGCGTGGCTCCAAGTCCACAGACGTACCGGTATCATCTGCACCTAAAGTTTGTATTATTGCTTTCCCCTCGTCACCTCACATCCCTTTATGTCCAGATTGCCTGTTTTAGAGCCACCAGTTGCCTGACGATCATGATTTAACGTGAAACTGGGAGTTGCAGCACATTCCTCTCCCTCTACCGGGTGAAGTGAAATTCAAACGGACTTTTCAATGTGCAAAGCAGCTGAGCCTACCTTTTGGTAGATGTGGTCGAAGTTAATTCCAAGCTCTGGAGAAAACAAGCAGAGAGTAGCAATCAATTCGCACATCAGATTGGACGCGCATGTGCCATGAATGTTAACCTGTCACTCCTATGCCGATACCTGGACCATAGAGAAATGTGCATGTGCATGGCTTGGCAAGTTCCTACTGCCTAGTACTGGGTTTAACAGCCACTCGCAGCAACAGCAGCAGCAGTGATAGCAGGTGGTGGCTGCAAGCAACAGCAGCAGCAGCAGCATGTAACATACAGCCATTAGATGTAAGCTGTACACAGTATGCCACTCACTTCCTTCAGCAGACAAGTTAGTTTCAAGGACGGACAAAACCATATTTTAGGACAGGTCTTTTCAGCACCAACTGTAGTCAATTACAGCTATAGTGTTCTGTCATGAGGACATTTAGCTACGCAGGATGAGCATTACTTGTCTCCGTGCCGTGCTCGAGTTCTTCACCTCCACGGCACCAATACACGATGCAATGCAGGCCCAAAATTTAACATGATTGATACATGCAGTGAAGGCTGTGTAAGGTGAAATTTGAACTCAGAAAAAAAAGTTCGCAGCTCTCGCCGGCTCACATTTGACACAGCCAAGAAGTTCTCAATGTCCAGTACAGGGAAAGGGTGAGGTGCGTTTGCTGCAGGTTCTCTAAGTTCTGTGTCTTCGCCAGTCCATCACCAAGTGACCAGGTTGCAACTTCCTCTTTCCTTGCAACGTGAACAATGTGCTCTGCAGCTACAGTGCACAAAACACTCTGCACACTTAGTCAGTTTCCGATATGCATGAAGGTGGTCGGTCATTTGGCAACAATTGTACGAAGTCATTCACGCATTTCACGCATGCGTGGCCTTGCGAAGATGTTGTGAATGCGCATTGTGATTCATGAGATGTGACAGCTGATGTAGAAAAGGCTCGGGTAAACTAACGGATGAAAACCGCTTTAAACCGGGCCTCTTATGCTACCACAGTGGCTAGCAAAGCAGTGGGCCAAAGCATTGCTACCGCATTGTGTTGTTTTGGTTTGACTCTGTGCCCACTAACCTTCTAAGAGTGGTGGCTCATCATCAAATCCAGTAGATCCAACTGAGGCTGGTTGGTCCGGTTGCATTATACTACCAGTGTACTGGTCAGGCTGGGTAGGTGGTGGTGCACTGTATGAACCCTGATTGTAGAACTGATTCGGTTGCTGGCCTGATGGTGCGGCAAAGTTAGAGTAATCAGGAGGAGCGGCTGCTCCACCTGGCGCTCCACCGCCAGGTTGGCTAAAATCCCCATAGTTTGATTGGAAAAACGGCTGATCATATTGAGAAGTCATTTTCTGAAGTGAGCCAACTAATACTTGTGAGAGGATGTTAGATTCAAATAAATAAAATAATAAATTGCTTCACGTAGATAATACACTCGCAGACTGCACTACTCCACGTGTGTTCAAGGGCTATACTCTTTAAGCTCCAAATCGACCCTACATCAACGGCGATCCGAATCTGCAAAGACAACGCCACCAAATACAGTGTACTTCCAACTCCCAGCCTTGTTTCTTTGTCTGAAAACAATGAAATCAAACTTTTCTTTTTCGTGCTCGTTTCGACGTTTGTGTGGTCGAAGTCGTTGGATCTTGGAATCCTGCGTGTAGATCTACAACGACACGTATGATCAGCATGCAGCGAATCGACACGCGTCGCGTCGCGGATCGCGGTCCATTCGCGGATCGGTAGGTCTACGCGGTGGCATTCGGTGCCATCACAAAAATGACGTGAGGTCGGTGAAGTAGTTCATGCATATGCGCATGGAGTTGTACGACCACGCGATGTACGATCGATCGACGACTTGTTCCTGCACCTGATACATTTTTTTGATTTCTTGTTTGATTCTTTGGAGATGTGAAAATATGCTTGACTTGCCAAAAGTAATGCTCCAGTTATTCTGCCAATCTCCTGTTGGCAGAAATTGCCTCGCTGATAGCCTATACTAGGCTATAGTGTGTATGCTAGTGTCCTGTGTTGTTGGAAGATTTGTGAGGCGTGGGTACGGGTGTTGTCTCGTCGCGACTCCTGCACTCCACAAAAGGTGCTGTTGACGTGCATGCTTCTTGAATTCGAAATGACTACTTTCCAGCCAGCCCAGACCCCGAGCAGTGGGGACGAAGCACCACTCGCCACCTCTCGAAATGAGGATATTCCATTGCTTAGAGGAGACTCCGTTGCCTCAACTCGTCTACGTAGCGGCGAGCCTCAAGTGGACATAAATGTTCTGAACGATTTTACACATTACGACGATTTCCACACCATAGACTGGGTGAGGGACAGGACGCGGGAGCGTTACCGTCAAAAAGCACTGGCCAGGAAGGTCCGCAAAGGTGGATATGCGGACAAATTGAAGAAAAGCTACGACGCGTCCTCTGGATGGATCATAGTGCTGTTGGTTGGAATGGCGACTGGGTTTGCTGCAGGTGTGATAGACATTGGTACAACGTGGATGAGTGACCTGAAGGAAGGAGTTTGTATGGACAGCTTCTATTTCAATAAGGAGGCATGCTGCTTTGGGAGCAATGAGACGTCGTATGAAGTGGAGCATTGTAAAGAGTGGAAGACCTGGGCTGAGCTCTTTCTCACAACAGACGACGAACACCAAGTCTACATCTTCAACTACTTCTTCTATGTGATTGTGTCGGCCATGTTTGGCACAATGTGTGTCTGGCTTGTGAGGACATTTGCACCGTATGCCTGTGGCAGTGGAATACCGGAGGTTAGTTTTGCATGCGCGCGCGCGCACACACACACACACGCGCACGCACACACACGCACACACACACACACACACACACACACACACACACACACACACGCGCGCACATACACACACACACATACACACACACAAACACACACACGTAGCACTGCATTGTCTTAGACGTTCTTACTGTCTGATGACTCGCCGGGCCACTGCGGGGATGTGGAAAGACGCGCAGAAGATAGTGACTGCAACAAGTGTTACCCACTCTGAACGTCAGATTAAACAATACGACTATCATACATGATACCATTTACACAAGAGAGAGAGAGGGAAAGAGAGGGGAAACTGTGTTGCAACTCCTCCTCCTCATCATCATCACCATCATCATAAGCCTCTTCGCGTTGACATCGCCAAGCAAGCTAGGCTAGTCTTCGCTTAGGCCAACTCCGGGTTTCACGTTATCACGATCACCAGGCAATGGGACGTATGCAGCCATTTCCCGCCGTTATATCTAACGTTAGGATTTGCGGGGCAAGTCCACTACAATCGTATGCACTGCAATACCAGCTCTTCAAGGAGGTCATGAACTCTGTACAATCATACTCATAAAATGAATGTACTAGAATGGGTTGTACCTGCCAAAAGTGGGGCAACTTGCCCCGCAAAAAGGTGACAGCCATCTTTGCTGCATACCTCCCATTGTGTGGAATGGGTATTGAGTAGGGCTGAGTCGGGTAGCATTTTCTTCGGGTATCGGGTCCGGGTAGTTTTCCACGGGTAGCGCGGGTACCCGATCGGGTAATGTTTCCATGGTAAGACCACAATGCACACCGGCCCCTTCCCTTGCGCATTGGGTAGACATGCGTGAATTATTTCTACACGTGCACTGTACATGATGTCATCTGCGACCTCGGGTTTTCGGGTACTATTCGGTACCCGACTACCCGAGGTCCTCACGGGTAGCACGGGTACCCGACTACCCGTGCGCACCACTAGTATTAGGGAGGTTTCGCTCTACGGAATTACGTATGAAAATAACGTATGAACTGCACAGAATTTTCATACGTAAAAATAAGAGCTGTTGGGTTTCGCTCTACGTGATTTCTCCACGACTGCTAAACATGCGTTGTTGCTTTGGATCCCATGGAGACGCGTTGGCTGCATGCGCCCACAGCATGCACCATGAACCGAAACCGCGTTTTCCATTACATTTTACACGTGGTGTACGGTGTGTGTACCTTGTGTTTCGCGCGGCTTGAACGTTGCCATGGACAAATGCGGAAAATGCGAAAAAATATTTCAAAAAGTCCTACGGAGGACCCAACTTAGGAAAGAGCTTTCCTACGGAAATCCGTAGAGAGATTTACGTATGAAAGTTGCCCTCGCTCCCCGGCGCGTACGACATACGGATATTCATACGTAATTACGTAGAGCGAAACCTCCCTATTGAGCACTCTTCCAGCAGTGGAGCACGCTACTTGATTACATATTACCATCTACAGAGTAAACGTCTTTATGCAGGTGCCTTGCTTATTAGGTTAACCCTTTAGGTACGAAAAAATGTAAGCAGACTGAATTTCACCTTGACTCCCCTCAAATTCCACAATTCTCCGAGTCATAACTTTTGCCGATTTTTACGATTTTGGGCTTTCTGGAAAGCTCGTCGCGAGAGGAATACACTGAGCCCACACTTGCCACCACAACGTCAAAATGCCAGCGTTACAGCCCAGCATCTTATTTGCATCGCCAGTATTCCGACAAAGTCCTCTTGTGTCAGCCATTTCGCTCGACCTGTTCGTAACAACTTCAAATTTTGTTACAAGCTGCCATGAGTCTTTTTGCCGTTTTGAACGCGCTTCCACGTCACTGCATCCCCGAAGAGATGGGGAAATCCCTCATTCGAATCTGTGCACGCGGCTGCAGAGCGACATTTGCCGTAACTCAACTTTCGAGCTTCGTAATTCTGGAATCGCACATCGGAGCGCTTCTGCAATTGTTTCAATGGACGGCTGGGCGTTTTCTCTTCGACCTACATCTTTTAGGTTTTGGAAATAACCCAGAAATGACTGAGTTACGATCGATTGAAATTAAGAAAAGTTTCGATCCCAGGGAATCGAAAGTAACAGGTGTACAGTGATAAAAGGCTGTGGGAAGTGCATGCAGGTTATTGGCTTGAAAGTCACTGCATATTTAGGTTGCAAAAGATGAGTTTTAATGAACGCCACGAGTACAATCTGACTGGACATGAACTCGTACATGAAGAAGTGAGTTTTGCCCAGTTCCACATGTTACGAAGCTACGCTTTCTGCACATATTGTGCTTGAATGGTGTAATTGTGTGAAAAATGAAATTTCCTATGACCTCTCTCATCTCTGATTTTCTTGTTGTCTTTATCACCCCCCCTCCCTACTACCACACGCACTCAATCCTGTCATGACTTGTGTGCAGGTGAAGACCATTCTCAGTGGCTTTGTCATCCATGGCTACCTTGGTGCGAGAACTCTGTTTGTCAAGTCTCTGACCATCATGATGGCGGTGGCGGCTGGGCTTAGCCTGGGCAAGGAGGGACCTCTTGTTCACGTGGCCTGCTGCTGTGGCAACATCTTCGCACGCATTCACAGCAAGTATCGGCGTAATGAGGCCAAACGACGAGAGGTAAGAAATGGTCTGGCGTCGCTGGTATGATTCCCCTGCATTGTCTATGCCATACCATACTTCATACTACAGTCAGACCTCGCTAATAACCGCAAAAATATCCGGATAGGCGTGAGGGAACCGGATAACCGAACACTGGTTATGTTGGATGCACCACATATGCTATAACAGCTATTTTCTTTAGGATGGCGAGGGATCCGGATGAAAGAGGACCGGATAAGCGAAGTCTGACTGTACAATCATGTAGGGTGTTAATACCTGTTCACAGTTTGCATCAGAGTCAGTCAGTCTGACTCTTCCACATCCGCAGGAATGCCCCGACCTTCACGGATCGAGGCGCAGGTACATGTGCACGATTTCCCCTGCCCTCAAGGATCAAGGCGCATCCACAGGAATGCCCCGACCCTCGAAAATCAACGCACAGATGCAACTCCTGAAGCACTGGGATAGTGGCACTTGCAGTCATGCCTGTATTTAGTGGCCATCCCATCCTGCACAGCGCACAGCCACGCAAAAAGAAGGCAGCCATCAGACAGCTGATAACTGACCAGGTCCCCTGTGTAATGACACTGGTTCAGTTCTTCATGTATACCGGCAGAAAACTTCGTCGGTCAATAATTTTGTCCAACTCCAAAGCAAGGGAGTTCGTCCGGTTGTAAATTTCGTCCATGGATAATAAGAATGTATTGAAAAGCTGGACAAATCGACATTTAGTCCCGCATTTAATTTAGTCCAAAAGCTCCTTGGACGAAAAGACGAAATTAAATTCCAGACGAACATTTCTGCTTATACAGTATCTAGAGATGCGGCTGTGCTGCTGCGTCTTGTACATGACTATCTAGAGATGCGGCTATGCCGCTGCGCCTTGTACCGGACTATCTAGACATGTGGCTGTGCTGCTGCGTCTTGTACCTGACTACCGGTATCTAGAGATGCGGCTGTGCTGCTGCGCCTTGTACCGGACTATCTAGAGGTGTAGCTGTGCTGCTGCTGCTGCTGCGCCTTGTACCGGACTATCTAGAGGTGTGGCTGTGCTGCTGCTGCTGCGTCTTGTACATGTACCTGCACAGCCTGTACTGCACTGCTAGATTTGTGCTCTTTAGCTTACATGTAGTGCTCCGCTGCCGTATATACCATGACTGGTAGGAGTGGTTCTTGTAAGTCGATAGACACCCTTAGCAAACAACGGTAACGCTATTTTTTACGGTACTCCTACCTTGATCACCCATATAGCGTTGAAGCTGCAACGTAAAAACGTTATGAGGCCTGATTTATCGTTGTGACAAACGGTGCGTTTTTCGGCCAAATGTTGCGTAGTGCGTACCCATTTCACCTTGTATCGCGTATGTGGCACCATGAATGGCTGTGCCGCGTGAAAAAAAAACTATTCTCATGGCAATAGCGTACTGAAAATAGTGTGCATCTTGCTAAAGGTCGAACCCAAATCTCTGTATTTTTCTCCTTACGGTAATACCGTTACAACATAACGTTTTTTTTTGCTAATGGTGTCTATTGCCTTCTCTTTGTGTGCTGCTTGTTTGCACCTTAGATCTTGTCAGCCGCATCAGCAGCTGGTGTGTCGGTGGCGTTTGGTGCGCCGATTGGCGGCGTGTTGTTCAGCTTAGAAGAGGTAAGCAAACTGTACATTGTAACTGCGGTGTATGTGTATGCACAGTGCGGCATTGTAACTGCGGTGCGGCATGTGTGTAAGCTGCACTGTACAGCATTGTAACTGCGGTGCGGCATGTGTGTAAGCACAGTACATTGACTTGGCCCATTCCTGACCTCACCGCTGCAACGTTATTCTGCCCATTCAACTCAACGCTGTGTACGTCGCTAGCCGGCAACTATACCAGCTGCAATAGCATTTACATGTAACCTTTGAGTAGGTGTACATGTAGTACCGGTATATGGAAAGTTGTGTTTTGTGACTGAAACAACGTGATTTCATTATTTAAAAAAATAGGTAAATGAACACTCAACACAAGCTCTGGTTGAAACAAGAAATAGTATGGTAACAATTAGAAATGATGCTTTCAGTTTAAAAAAAGTAGTTATGTTCCCGGTACCGGTGTGGGCAGTGACTCTTGTTTTAACGCAGCTACAATGTTCCTTGCTGCCAGTTGCCCCATCATGAGTCGTGTCTGCTCCTCGGCACTGCCGATATGTGGAACGAGTACACAGTTGGACAGCTGCACCAGTTCGTGATTCGTTGGGATGGGTTCGGGTGTCATGACGTCGAGTCCCGCTGCAGCGATCTGGTTGCTTTTGAGCGCCTGCACTAGTGCCGCCTGGTCGACCACTTCACCACGAGCCACGTTAACAAACACCGCCGTATTCTTCATGGTGGAGAACTGCTCGCTACTGAACAGATTCGTTGTCTCTGCAGTGAGAGCGCATGTGACCACAATGAAGTCTGAGCGTTCCAGAAGCTGCTCAAAGCTGACAAAGTCAGCGTAGTCAATCTCTGGCTTAGCAGCTCGCCCGCTGTACAGCATCTTCTCTACGCCGAATGGCAAGAGACGCTTGGCCACTGCTTGTCCTATTCTGCCCATGCCCATTACACCCACCGTCGAGCCTTTCAAGCCTGTAGTTGACCACACATACACACATACGCCCACATACACATACACACATACGCCCACATACACAGTCACACATACACACATACACAGTCATACATATGCACATGAACCCATGCACACAGTCTCACTGACAGTCCTGTACTGTAGTAAAGGCTGTAAACATAAACTCACATGTATGCTGTGTGCATCCAATATGTGCAAAGCAGATACGCTGATATTGTGCTACCTTGCAGCTGTTCTAGCATTTTGTCAAATGTTACACACACACTCGCACGCTGCGACTGAAGGCTGTGAGTAAACGCTTCTAAAAAAAAAGCAGATGTTCAGTTTAGAGCCCTCCACTTGCAAAATATGATTTCTCGAGCCATTCCTACCTTTTCCGAGCATGTACGTTGGATCCCAGCTGCCCCACTGTCCCATGCGTAGCGAGAGAGCTCCTTCAAATAGACGTCGGCTTGTTGCCAGTAGCAAGGCTACAGCTAGCTCTGCCGTGGCATCTGTAAGCACATCTGGTGTGTAGCCGACTGCCACGTTCTGTTTCTTGCATGCCTCGACATCGATGTGATTGTAGCCAACGGACATTGTGCTCACGACCTTCAAGCTGGAGCCTACACAGTCATGTCACAGCACATGCACACATCCATCCATTCATCCTCAGACCTCAGACATGCCCATCGCGGAAGCGATCATAGCGAACAGCTATGTTAGACATAGCAACTTGTGCTGGGATTACACCATTCAACAGCTTGCAAGGCTGATGAATTGACCGCCACTATTTTCTAGCCTGGTATCCACCACACAGCTGATTGAAGTGGCTTTTTCTGGCCAGTGAATCCCTATTTTTCATTTTTCATTTTATTTCCATTCATCCGCACACGCACACACACACACATGTGTGCGCGCATGCGCGCACCACACACACACACACACACACACACACACACACACACACATTATGACGTACGTTTGTATCTTCATAGCGATTACAGTATGTGTGCGTGTAACACACGCGCAGCAGGCATTTTTGAGTACATTATATTCCCTGGCTAGTATGTACTGAAGTAGGAAATACAAAATCACGACACTACTTGCCCTCTCAGACTTGATACAATACTCTTGCAGGAGTGGGGCAGGGCTATAGGTTTCTTCCAAGCAAGCAATTCGTTTTTTCATAGATACCTATCTGGAATGCGTTTCCTATTTTTCATTATTTTCTATTCGCGAACTCGTCCTGTGCCTGTGGTCGATGTGGATTCATATTCGTGATAATACAGTTACATGTATCTCGTATGAAATACTGCTGCAACTGTAGAGTAGATCTACAGCACTTCTTACCTGCAGCACGAAGTACCGACTCGTCTATTCTATCGCAAAGTGTGCACAATATTCCGTCCACGCCTCGCACCATTTCGTGCAGCTTCTGCTTTGGCATGGCATCGCGCCCTCCCGGAATGACTTTGATTGATGTCTCCTGCAAGAGGGGCGCGATGAAGCTGTCCGGTACCTGCCGTGTTACAAGAACTTTGGCTTCAGACATGGCACGAGCGAAAACTGTACGCGAGTAGAAAGGTGCTGATATTCGGGCAAACAATGCAGCCATTTGCAGCAGCAGAAGAAAAGCAGCTGTACTACAACTCTGTGCCTTTCCTCAAGGGTGATGGAGTCTCCACATCTGAGCAGCACATGTGCTACTGCTTGACAGCTAGCTGTCGTCTCCACTGTCCTGCCGTCCTCAACCTTATTTTTTCAAGCAGACGAGATTTGGAGAGCATCGAAAATGCAGGAGTGCGTACCGTTTCTAGGGCACGCGATTGTAGCGTCTTTTCACCGCCATGGTTTCCATAGTTTCGCTGGCCTTTCGCGCATCTCTTGCATGCTTGATACAGCATGCTGTGCTTTTGCCTGTGCCATATTTTCGAATTTCGAGTCAATCAATGGAATCAAGAGTATAATAACTAAACCATGATAACCCCTGGGGTTATGGACTCTTGATGGAATGCCATGAACACAGCTGAGTTACAACAGCGCCATTCTCTTTCTCTTTCTCTCCCACGCACTCACTCGCTCACTCACTCACTCACTCTAGCGCAGGCGGGGAAGAGAAAGAATGGGGCACTATTCAAGAGAGGGCTTTATTTTTTCATGTGCTCTCAGAGACAGGAGCGCTATTTGAGACGGCGTACTACTGTAAAACATGTTATTTTCTGTGGAACTTTAATTTCGGTGTTTTCGGTAATAAAAATAAAAAAACAGGCACCAAGACAATAGAGTATGCACTGTATGTGAAGGGAAGGCTGGTCACCTAATTCTACATTACACCTAAAACCTGGCAGGTCCCTGGCACCGAAGTTTTAGTGCGCCTAAAATTACATGTTTTACAGTATTCAGGAGAGTGCTCTAATCAAACGATTCTGGTATTTGTACTTGTGCACAATAGGTCAGCTACTACTTTCCGCACAAGACAATGTGGAGGTCGTTCTTCTCCGCCCTGGTGGCAGCGTTTGTCCTTCAGCAGATGCACCCGTACCAGACAGATCACATTGTCATGTTCTATGCGAACTACAGCACGCCATGGAATCTGTTTGAGCTGCTGCCCTTCCTCGCGCTCGGTGTCTTTGGTGTAAGTCCCTTATGACTGGACATTGTTGTTGTTTCACATCTTTATTCTCATGATGGCCTGTGGCCAATAAGAGTTATTGTTGTTGGTTGTTGTTGTTGTTATTGTTGTTTAGTCTGAGCATCTCTGTTCTGGAGTATAAGCGTGTGGATGTGATTATGTGTGATTGTACCGTGCAGGGTGTATTTGGCGCTATCTTCATCCACGCTAACCTGTGGTGGTGCAAGCTGCGGCGCTCAACACGTCTCGGAAAGTACCCGATCATTGAGGCAAGTCCTGGAAACTTGCTCTTTGCTTTGCGTGTCTTCTCACTTAATTGCTCCAGGGTACATGTATGTGTTCGTCTACAAGCGTACATTCCCTTTTTAGAGGCCCGTATAGAAGTCAGTTGGTCAGTGAGACTGTTCCTCATCCCTAGCTACGCAATCACCCTCTAGAATCAAGACGTCAGTTGCTCCGGCTTCTGATCTGAACCTAGAATTTGAATTTGAATTTCAAAGTGGACGCAAATGCAGCAATGCGTTAACTTTGTGTGTACCGCTGGGTGTGATTATGGGCTTGCTGTGTTACTGCACTGCTGTGATAGGAATGTTGTTGGTAGCCAACGCCCCATGTCCAAAGTGGAGAGATGGAACGGTCAAGTCTGTTGTTTTATCTTGCTATTTTGTAGTCTGTTGTTTTATCTTGCTATTTTGTAGGCTGTTGTTTTATCTTTTTTTGCTATTTTGTGTGCACCTTGATCCATAGAGGGTGGTGTTGATGCATAGAGGGTGGTGTTGATGCATAGAGGGTGGTGGCGTTCTTGCAGATGCGGAAACTCGACCTCCAGCCGAGTCTCACGCGAGCCGTGAATTTATTTTATTTGTATTGTGTGTTTGCAGGTGCTCGGAGTTTCATTCCTCACCGCTATGTTTGCCTATCCGAATCAGTACACTCGGTAAGGCGATGATCTTATCTCTGTCTCTGCTCACCCTCTTGGGCCCTTTCCACACAACGCACCATTGGGAACAGCTATGCAGCCCAGATGTACAACACTATTCCAAGCACCGTGCGAAGCAAGTCACACTTTGCGTGGCGCTGCATGCACATGTACGCATGTGCGTGGAATGCAGCGCTCACTGTACCCCAAGCCACACTACACATACAGTGTACACCATTGTACACTGGACTAAGCTCTATACTGGTATATCACCTCCGGAATATTACACATACTCTTGATCATCATTCTAACAGTGTTTATCACCCCATGTCAATCACTTTAGACAATGTGTACAACAACATGCTGGTATGAGCTCTAATAATTCATGTCTGCACTAGCACTAGAGAACATGGGCCAAAAGAGCTCATCACTGTGTACGTCAACGATTCGTTTGCGCTGCACTCCATCTGAAGATGTTATGTGTCCGCGTGCATGTACGTACATGTGTGTGTGTGTGTGTGTGTGTGCGTGTGTATGTGCGTGTGTATGTGCGTGTGTATGTGCGTGTGTATGTGCGTGTGTGCGCGCGCATTTGCATGCTTGCGTGTGTGCGTACCCACTTGTCTTTTCATGGCAGGATGGGCGCTAGCGAGCTTATTGCTGTGTTGGTGAAGTCGTGCAGTGCGGCAGATGCTTCGCTGTTATGGTAAGTGGCATTCACACTGCCATAGGCATCACCATTATCAGCTTGCTGTGTGGTGACCCATGCGTGATTATTACTGATCACTTGATTTCTCCGTGAAAGGAACATTGTGATGTGAACTGTAGAAGTCTGTACGGTAGTGCTGTGGTCATTTTCTTATTACAGCGGGGATATCTATTTGAAGTGGTGTAGGCAAGGACTGAAGGTTGTGCGGGGACTGCAGAATAATTACAAGTATATGGTATACTTTTTTCTGTCCACGACTGTAATAAGATAATAAGTAGTCAGAAAGTGCGATGACAGGACACACAACTGACAAGCAACTGAGACATTCAACGACCTGAGGCCTAGCCCTAACACATCTCCAGTGCGCAAACCAACAGTGCCCTGCTATCGCACTTTCTGGCTACTTATTATCTTGTTACAGTCTTGGATAGTTGCTTCATAACTTCTTTCTGTGCCTGACCATTTGCACAGTGACTACAACCAGTCTAGTATTCTGAATGTCAACGACCGGTACAGCGAGCATTACGATGAGGTGGCGCTGAGCGGTGTGATGCGTTCACTCTGGCTGCTCACGCTGGCCATGGTCTTCAAGGGCTTCATCACTGTCTTCACCTTCGGACTGAAGGTCAGTGTGTGTGCGTGCGTGTGTGTGCGTGTGTGTGTGTGTGTGCCACAGCTGCAGCTTGCCAGCACCTATTCTTGCTGCGTCGATCGTCACATTGTTGTGTGCAATATGTGTAGCTGATCGTTGACGTGGATAGCAGTACCTTGACCTTGCACTTCCCAGCAAACTTTCACTCCTCTTTCTGTTTCAAGTAACGGCTGTACCTTTGATCTCATTGACTCAGTCGACAGGAAGTGTGGGCTCCAACGGTAGAAGCAGTCACCTTCTTATTTTTTACATCAGTGCATTCCCCAGTTTATGTGCTGTTATGTGTTGTGTGTGTGTGTTGTCAACTTGGTCTAGGTGCCTTCTGGTTTATTCATCCCAAGCATGGCCGTAGGTGCGTGTGTTGGCCGTATTGTGGGCATTGGTATGCAGCAGCTAGCATGGTGAGTTCAGTACTGTCGTATTGTGGGCATTGGTATGCAGCAGCTAGCATGGTGAGTTCAGTACTGTCGTATTGTGGGCATTGGTATGCAGCAGCTAGCATGGTGAGTTCAGTACTGTCGTATTGTGGGCATTGTGTGTGTAAGTCCACCCGTAGGTTGGGGATTTCAGGGGTTGCCAGCCATTGGGCGGTTGAATAGTCCATTGAGTCATCTTTCCAAGAATCTTCCGAATCCCTCTCCCCGAGGGGAGACTCACGTGGCTAGTTTGTGGCGGTGAGCAAGTGTGTGTACATGGTGTGTTTGTGTGTGTGTGTGTGTGTGTGTGTGTGTACATGGTGTGTGTGTGTACATGGTGTGTATGTGTGTGTGTGTGTGTGTGTGTCCCATATGGTGCAGTGGTATGTGCAGTCGATTTCCAATCGAGAGGTTGCGGGTTCAATTCCCGACGATTATGGTCGCACACGTCTTTCTTCTCTTTCTCGGACTCTTCCTGACTTTTCTTTCATTCTCCTGGGTGGTTACCAACAGCCAGTGTATGCCGGAGTATGTGGTGTGGTGTGTGTGTAGAAAAAAATGGAAAAATGAAAAATAGGGATTCACTGGCCAGAAAAAGTCACTTCAAACAGCTGCCTGGTGGATACCAGGCTAAAAATAGTGGCGGTCAATTCATCAGCCTTGCAAGCTGTTGAATGGTGTAATCCCAGCACAAGTTGCTATGTCTAACATAGCTGTTCGCTATCATCGCTTCCGCGATGAGCATGTCTGAGGTCTGTGTTTGGTCCACTGTATAGCGCTTCCCTGCATAATTATACCCTTGCTTCATTGTGCTGGATGATGTCACCATGCTATTGTATCATTCCTATCTAGTGCTGACTACTTCAGAGTGCTTTGCGATCTTTGCTATGTTTCCTGCTACTGCAAAGTACATGTACACGATGCAGTGTAACTTCTGCTGTGCAGTATTGTGTAGCTAGTGTACTGGTATTGTGATATGGTACCGGTGTGTTGCTATTTTGTGACCGTTAGCAACGCCACTGCTGCTGCTACTGTTAGCAACACCACTGCTACTAGTACTACCGCTGTTTACACTTTAAAGGTTGCTGTTTGTTGGTGTGTATGGCCGCAGGAGGTACAAGGACCACAGCTTCTTTCTGTACTTCTGCCCAACGAGTGTTGGTTGCATCGAACCAGGTCTTTATGCCATGGTCGGGGCAGCTGCATCGCTGGGAGGTGTTACCAGAATGACAGGTTAGTAACTTAGTACTCGATACTAGTATATGTAGGTACGTGCTTGGTCTGTAATGTTTTGTTTGTAAAGTTCCTGCCTTCAGCAAATGACTACAGAGACATCTAGCGCTCATCACTTTCAACTTGTTTACCTGCTCTCTCTCTCTCTCTCTCTCTCTCTCTCTCTCTCTCTCTCTCTCTCTCTCTCTCTCTCTCTCAGTTTCTGTTTGTAATGTATCACTTTGTTCTGGTGTTGTTTGTTTGTCTGCAGTTTCACTGGTAGTAATCATGTTTGAGCTAACAGGTGGTCTGCAGTACATTGTACCGCTAATGGTAGCCATTATGACCAGCAAGTGGGTCGGCGACAGTCTCAGCAAAGGTGGAATGTATCCTCATTACTCCGATGCTACCATTACCATCGCTGTTATTGCCATTGCTGCTGCTGCTTTGCATAGCTGTCCAGTGGCTATGTTCCACACACTTGCAGAGCTTGTACTCGCTGCTGCCAGTTTAGTGTGGAAAGAGTGAATGTGATGCCTGCCATGCCAGTGCGTGTACCGGTAGTCTATACACACAATGAATGAGTACGCTTTTTTACATGCAACTCAGCTGTAGCTCTAGAGATCACAGGCAGTTAGTGCTCATACCCAGACAAAGTGCTCCATCTAAATACACGCTTTGTAGTTTGTACCCATAGCCTTGTTTTGCGGCAGGGGCATGTCTATATGCTGTAATTAATTCCTTGACCAGAGTGTCATGCACAGATATGACGGCCATATTCTGCTTAATGGTTACCCATTCTTGGACAGCAAGGAAGATTTTGAGCACATCACGCTAGCATGTGATGTCATGAGACCAAGGTAAGTGTGCAGCCATCAAGTTTACGCCTAGATGCGGTCTGTTTGGTAGACATGAGTAGCTGGGCTAGGAGACTCTACAGCTACAGCTGTGCTCAGGGGAATCTGATCTCATGAGTAGGTTAGCAGCATACTGTACACTGCACAGCAACCTGCACCCGGCCACAGCCCAGTGTTCGTAGGTCTGGGGCTGCACAACCCCGGTTGCTAGTTGACTCCGTGCGACGCCAAGTTGATCAGCCTAGGGTGGTATATGTTTGTTGGAGCTGTATGCTTGTGCAATACTAGTAATGACATCATGTCGAGTTTGGTTTCACCCCTGCAGATCGGGGGATTGTAGATCATGCTGGTACATGTAGCATGGTCAGGTACAGTGTAATGTGTTTGTCATTTGACTCCAGTATACTGTCAAGCCTTCTCATGATTTGTGTTTGTTGTGTTTTGAATGTCTCTTTAACCCCCCCCCCCTCTCTCTCTCTCTCTCTTTCTCTCTCTCTTGCACACAGACGCAATGAAGCACCGCTCACTACAATCAGTATATGTGGGACCACAGTTGGCTGTATAAGTAAGGACATTAGTAGTGGCAACTCTGCTTTTGTAATTCTCTTACCAATTCACAAGTCTTCTGCCGCTCCGAGAATCTCGAAACCCTCACCGTGCACCCTCACAGCTGAGTGTACCTGATTGCAGACCTAGTGGCATTCATTGGACTGATGTGCCTTGTGCTGATGCTACTCAGCTGTAGTGTCTGCGTGTTTCAGAGAGACTTCACCTTTGACATGGCCTTTTCCCTGAAGAACCTAAACTGTGTGCTAATTTTCGATATTTTGAATCAGCTTCGATTTGGTGTTCGTCCTGTCACCACTGTCATGATTTCAACAAAATGTAATGTTGTCTATATTCTGCAGAAAACCTTCTTAACACAACTGTATACAAAGGTTTCCCTGTTGTAGTGGACAATGAGAGTCAGCTTCTTGAGGGCTACATCAACCGGCAAGAGGTTTCAGTAGCACTAGGTGAGTCATGTACAATGTAGTCCAGTCAGCTTCTCCTTAGTTTATGAAGTACTAACAACTACAGCCGTATTGAGTTCTGCTGTGACCCCCGTGCGTTTGTTTGGCCCGGATCATTGTGGTGTGGCAATGGCATACTGTCTCGTTCACTTTCTTCTACATGTTATTTCAAAAATGCTCTTTTCAATTACTTGGAAGTTAGTATAAGCAGAACATCATCATGTGTGTGTGTGTATGTGTGTGTGCGTGCGTGCGTGCGTGCGTGTGTGTGCGTGCGTGCGCGTATGTGTGTGTGTGTTTTGTGTGTTTGTGTGTGTGTGTCTGTCTGTACCAACTGTCTTGTTGCTAGACCGTGCCCTGAAGTCCTACGGCGTGACGGAAAACTCCTTGGTCTATTTCAGCGCACGTCCTCCTCGTAATCTGGACACAAACCGTGACCAGCAAGTTGGACTGGCTCACATCCTGGATGCTGTAAGTATCTCACACCCATCCCGTTTCATTTCGTTGTGAACTCGGTGATGACTGAGCAGCCAAGACATGACAGTAACATCCTGTTTATGTGTACAGTACTATATTGGGAGGTTATGTTTCTCAACACAATCGTAAGCCGGTGGTAACGCGGACGTGCAAACTTTACTTACTTTGACTATATTTGGTGCGTTTACTGGAGAACGGCGAATTTTAGCGGGTAAACGGTAAGCATTTTCTGAATCAGGACCAAATCGTGGTGAAATATTTTAGCGATCCGAGTTTCAGAGTTAATAAAATTACAAGGACTCATACTGTACTGTACATGCAAAATTTCGATCGGCGCAGCAATACTTTAGCGAAACACTCCTTTCGATAAAATCGCTGAAATATCGCCGGCACTAAAATTAGCCGTTTCTAGTAGTTGTGTTCGTGAGTCTTAGGTGCGGCAGGTTTGACTGTATGTTTGTGTTTGTTGATGTATTTCTTCTTGACCAATGCAGAGTCCGTTCCAGGTCACAGAGCAGACACCAATGGAGACTGTTGTGGAGATGTTCCGGAAGATTGGCCTACGTCAAGCGCTTGTAGTTCGCAATGGGTGAGTTCCTGTTGATTATGTGTCAATTGCCATTTTTTAACTTTTTTTAGATACACAACTCACCGGCTGGCACATGGGGCTAGCATGGGGTGAGATGGTGCTGGTGGGGCCTGCCATGTTCAACCGACCAGATGTCAACTGTTCTAGTACTTGACGTAGTTAAGAAAGGTTTGCTCCCCACACCGGAGCTCGCGCTATTCCGCCGAATTTACTTGACACTTGACTGACTCACGACTGCCATCCAGAGCACACGAGAAGTCCATCGAACCTTCGACTCGGCAAACCTGCAAGAAAGCACCACTCCCTGCTCAATACACAGTGTTTCGGGGAATTCACCCCTCATCAGTTGAGCTTGAGTAGGCTGAGGAAGATTGTGCCTGAAGAGCACGACTTATATAGTACTCTCCAGGCACAACCATCACCAGGGATACAAACTTACAGAGACGCTCCGCTTCCAGCGCGATAAACACCTCGTGAACACCAGATAGTAGCGTGAGTCAGTGTAGCGTGAGTCAGTGTCGCTCCTGGAGGGTGAGACAGACGTCGAGGACCCTCGGTCATTCGCAACGCTGTCACCTCCAAACCAACTAGTCGCAAGCCCGCGCTGGGCACAACAGTACGAAGTAGTGTGTCAAGTGTCAAGTAAATTCGGCGGAATAGCGCGAGCTCCGGTGTGGGGAGCAAACCTTTCTTACAAATCATCGCCGAAGTCGCAACCACTACTTTGTACTTGACGTAGTTGTACTATATAATACAGATACTTCGAAGTATTTTTCCTCTGGCATTACTACTGTCTTTGAGTTTTCTTGAAGAACGCTCGTTTCGAGCGAAAGGTTCATAGGCAGGATTCAACCTCAGCAACCCTGTCTCTCCGGGATAGTGCCCGATTAGGCAACAAGAGATCACGCGCACACACACACACACACACACACACACACACACGCACACACACACACACACACACACACACACACACACACCAATCGCACCCTTTCTCTGCGCAAGTTTTAAGAAGATGTCCCGACGATTCGCTGATAAAGCCTTTCAGAATATTGCATTGGCAATGTGTCTGTTTGTGCTTGTAGGCGGCTGCTAGGAATCATCACGAAGAAAGACGTTCTCAAGCACGTTGATCAGATGAGCACTGTCGACGTTGATGCAAGAATAGTACATTGAGGTGGGATGGTGGTGGTGATGCTGTGATGCTGTGATGATGATGGTGGTGGTAATAATGCTGCTTGCTACGGCACTGTCTTGCAAGTGCCAGCCATCGGAACCCTCCCAGCTTGCTCTGTTCGTGTGGCGTCAAGCCCTTAGCAGTGCACCCTGTGCTGAATGCCGGCCATCGGAACTCTCCCAGCCTGCTCTGTCCATGTGCCAGCATGCTCTTAGCAGTCCTGGCAGCCATCGGAACCCTCCCAGTCTGCTCTGTCCGTGTGCCGGCATGCTCTTAGCAGTACACACGGTGATGCTGCTGCTGCTGTGTTTTTTGTAACACATAGATTCTACTTCGTAGCTGTAGTGTACCAGCATGGCTGCCACTGCCCTAGAAACACAATACAGTCCGGGACAGATAGACGGACCGGATTTTTAGTTTTAATAGTAATTTTAGTACAGTGTGTAGTGCGTTTAGTAGCAGGGCTCATCTGTCACAACTTCCTTTTGAAATTTGTGTATTGTTCCATGTACAGATGCTATGCCTGCTCTAGACATGTATATGGTTGCTGTCTTAGGTGCAACAGAATGTCTTGCGACCACCTGTATACATCGTGCATGTATCTCCATTGTGTGTGTGTAGCCATTGTGTGTGGACGTTCATTGTGTGTATGTGTTTATTTTGTCCACGTGTTTGTGTTTATGTGCTTTGTATGCATGTGTATTGTGTACTGTTCGCCCATGGTTGCATGTGTACATGTTGTGTGCCTGTGTTTGTTTGTGTACATGTACCTGTAAGGCTGTATGCATGAGAGTATGCTTTCTCGCCCGAGTGGGAGTATACGCATTTGCGAAATGTTGAACGCTACGTTCTATGTATTCTGCTCCAAGCTTGCTGGCCTTGCTTGTGTTTGATTTTGTCATTCCCTAAGCGTGGATAAGACTAACATGTCCATGCTGTTATTTATGCTCACATGCTGGAAGTTTTCCGATTGCTCAAGTTTTCTCCTATTTTACCATACTATTTTACCCCCTCCCCTCTCTCCCTCTTCTTTCTCATGTGACTTCATGCATGCTGCAGCTGTGCTGTGCTTTTCTCCTGCGGTTAGTTAGTTGCTTGTAGCAGCGTGCGTGCGGCTGATTCTAAGCATGATATTCATTGTCCTCGGCCATTAGGTTCTTGTATCACACGGCTGGGTTCCATCTCTCCTCGGAATCGGAGAGACACTTCTCCCATGTTTGCCTCCCGGCTTGCTTCGACTTGAGACTTTATTCGTACGTGTGTAATATTTTCAGCTTTCTTTTTACTACTGCCTGGATCCATCATGCTCAATCATGCTCAATGCTTCATGTTGCTAGTACTTGCTACTTCTACATAACTATGTGCTCTGTTGTGTTTGGATGTACAATGACACTGTCACAGCCTGAGGAACCAGGGAGAATACCTTACTGGTTTTTATATGGAAGGGGGGGGGGGGGGGATCGTCACAAACTGCACCTACAATCAACAGCTCGCCTTCATGGTCTGCCAATGTTATCGAGTCCAAACTTTCTGACTCTCACCCATTGTGTGTTGCCTGTTCAGTTGCCAGCACTGTATAATTATTAGTAAATGTATTTAGAAATTGGCCCTTGCTTGGTGACAGCTACGGCCCTGGCATGGCCATGGCACACCCCTCCAGAAAACTTCCTGTTCCTAATGAGTTGAACAAGACCGGCAAGTGTGTGTTTGGGGAGAGAGGGGGTTGGGTTATGCACTCTTGCTTGATCCTGGAAAGACCTGATAATTATTAATATTTCAGCATGCATGCTACCAAGATTACTCTAGCCTTGATGCAACCATTTACATGCAGCGACTAGCCTGTAGTTTTACTCTTGCTGCCACCGGTACCGGTGCACCGCCACCATGTCCATGACCATTATGAATATGACCACACGGTCATATATTGCCAAGCAAAAGTAAAAGCTAAAAAAAGGGCCCCACCTTAAAGTGCACTCAATTGAGTCAATGCACGTCACGTCAGATCAGGGAGCCGACTCGTCAGCTGCTAGCTAGCTGAGCCCTACATACGGTATAACCAGTGATAACGGTGCACCTTGCGTGAAAGCAAGGAACGCTTTTTTTTAGAAAGGAAGCTTCTT
Organism: Sycon ciliatum; assembly: GCF_964019385.1. Lineage (NCBI taxonomy): Eukaryota > Metazoa > Porifera > Calcarea > Leucosolenida > Sycettidae > Sycon > Sycon ciliatum. The sequence continues at coordinate 1,828,355 of NC_088646.1, forward strand.
CTCCAAAATTTAAAAAAATTTGAAAATTATTCCTTCTGAAAATATCATCGCGCTCTTGACCTCGAAGCTGACTGCTGAATGCGATTAGGAAAGAAGATTCCTGAAGATGCAACAGACTGATTCTGGCAAGCCGTCTGTCGTCTGGATATGCACTGTTGTACGTTATGGTCAGCAATCTTCTTCGTTCGTCCTTTCGTTTTCCTGACCACGATGATGACAAGCAGCTCTCATGCTCAGGTTAGTGCTACTTGTATGTCTGGGCACACAACACATCTGAGATGCACCCACTGACGTTATCGAACTGAAGAATGCAGCAAGGGTTCCTCGGATTCTCTTGATTTCGGAACAAATTTCCTTCACTTTCACCCTCTCAGTCTGTTGTGTATCGGTACGCGGTAGAAAGACTTTTCATGGCTCTTTTTTGTTGTGGTCCCTTTGTTTATTTTGGTTTGTTTTGCGTTCTGCTTTTGGCTATGTTGGACTGTTTTGCTGTTTGGTTGCATGTATAGTTTGTACATGAACCAAGTAACGGTTACGTCATTGTCATGCGTTGTGTTTTGTTGCGCGCATGCTCATATGCTGCCATAAATGTTAGTCTTTTTCTTCAGTTATCAGTTTACCTCGTCGTGTCCGGTCTTCTTGTCTGTCCGTCTCCGTCTTGTCAAGAAATTATGTAGAACTCTCAGTTCAGTTTCGTTGTTGTGTGTGGCGGGCCGGATGGGCAGGGAGGCTGGGCCCCTGACGCCTGGACAACATGTGCGCGTGCACAAAATTTGGCGATCACGCCAGGATTGTCAGGGAGACGAGGAACTGGAAGGAACTCCGGTGCGAAGGAAAACGCATCGTGAACAAATCACCGAAACGACGTCGTCTGAGCTGAAGGCGCTGAGCGAGGAAACGTCTGCGAGGAGTGGCTGGCTCGTCGGAGCTGAATGCGCTGAGGGCAGATGAAATGGATGAACATCTGCGAGGAGTGGCTGGTCCGTCGGAGTTGAATGCGCTGAGGGCAGGGACGTCCCGCGAGGCGGCTGGTGAAGACGACGACTCGGAGGTTGGTGCGACGGAAGTCGTTGGAGCTGAATGCGCTGAGGGTAGACGAAGTCGGATAAACGTCTGCGATGAGTGGCTGGTTCCTACGACAAGGACGGTGCGAAGGAAAACGCATCGTGAGCAAATAACCCCATGTGAGTGTGACGCGGAGTTTAGAAGGTGCTCCTGCTGTGATTTGTTGACTAGTTTGATTCGATTTGTTTTGAGTGGTTTGTTTTGCTCGAGTTGTTTGTTAGTTCGAGTTTGGTAGTTCGGTTTGCTTGATTTGTTTGAGTTTGATTTGTTTGTCCCTGGTCGGACGTTGACGTTCGTTGGAGTTTTGTTGGCATGTCGATCGTTTATTTGTTTATTTTTGCCTCTTGTAGTTAGTTTGATTAGTACGCTTGTGTCGTATCCGCGTAGGGCACAGTGTTCGCGGTCCTCGTAGAGCCCTGAAAAGGTCTTTGGTGGGGAATATGTTGTGTATCGGTACGCGGTAGAAAGACTTTTCATGGCTCTTTTTTGTTGTGGTCCCTTTGTTTATTTTGGTTTGTTTTGCGTTCTGCTTTTGGCTATGTTGGACTGTTTTGCTGTTTGGTTGCATGTATAGTTTGTACATGAACCAAGTAACGGTTACGTCATTGTCATGCGTTGTGTTTTGTTGCGCGCATGCTCATATGCTGCCATAAATGTTAGTCTTTTTCTTCAGTTTTCAGTTTACCTCGTCGTGTCCGGTCTTCTTGTCTGTCCGTCTCCGTCTTGTCAAGAAATTATGTAGAACTCTCAGTTCAGTTTCGTTGTTGTGTGTGGCGGGTCGGATGGGCAGGGAGGCTGGGCCCCTGACGCCTGGACAACATGTGCGCGTGCACAAAACAGTCTCTTCCCCATGTGCCCTCCATGCATGCACAATGGAGCTTGCATTTCAAATATTTTTTTAACTTTGGCAGTGCGTTCGATAACGTTAGGACAGTTTAAGTTAGGTGTTCTTCTCTTCAGGCTCATTGGGCCTGTAAAATTTCTAAAAAATAGCTTCCAAAATGTAATGCTAAACGCAGGTCCCTATTATTATGAATACGGTTCTGCTGGGCAATGATGTTTGCACCAATCTACACTCTATGCTGTCACAGCACCCACAACTGATCCTCTCTCTCCCTCTCTGATCACTATTTGATAAAGCTAATCTTTAAATCGCTGTTCCACAGGATCTCAGGTGCGAAGAAGCGATGAATCGATACATGGCATTGTGAATAAAAGAAGAACAAATTCACAGTGCACGTGAGACTCGGTTAGAAAGACTGCGTTTCCGCGTTCGTAAGAACGCCACACGTACACCCCGGGGATCATGATAAAGAAAATATGTCGTGAAAATGACAGAAGAAAACTGAAAATATTTTTCTGTATTTGTGCGGAAAATCACTCCTTGTTCGCACTACAGAATTTGGGCAAATGGTACATAAAATCGAAGAGGATCAATCAGCTGTGTAGAAGCATTGCAAGTGTAAGCTGAGCGATGAATAGTCTTGTACCAAAGTGAGTGCATGCCGTACCACGACAACATGTACATGTAGCACAAAAAATAATGTCGTGAGTGCAAGTCACACATGTTTTACACTACCAAATGCAGCCACGGACATGCATGTGCGTGTCAAAAAACTTTATAGTGCAAGTATGCATGCAATGTACACGGCAGTACGCAAAACACTGCAAGATACGGAAAATCAGAAGTCTGAGTACGCAAAACAGACTCAATTGGTGGGCAGCTCTGTACTGGCCTGTACGGAGGGAGTGAATCTCAATGTGTGCAATGCATGGACTTCGGCCGACAGTGAAAACTATGCAAGTCGTGTAGGTTTGTAGGATGAACGTGAGTCCTTTTAGACAAGCGCCTTAGTGAAGTAGCCCACCGAAAGAAGAGTACTTGACACCGCAAAGTGGAGTCTGCGCATACAACAGTGAGGGGGTAAAATTAGCTATGGCTGATTCTGCATGTGTGTCACATTACACTAGCCGATAGGCACACGTGTTGTTCCAAAAAGATGCTTACGCCAGTGTCTGAATATGTCATGTACCAGGTAATATTGTTGCGAGGATCTCACGGTGAGAGTCAGACTTGGATATGGTATCAATTAGGGGTGAAACGATTACACTTTTCAACTATCGGTTAACCTACCCTTGTATCGATTCGATTATCGATTATGATTATTGATTACTGCGTCCTAGAAATTGTCGCGCCAGACCAGCACAAAGCATGCCATGTTGAAATATACACATATACATGTACATACACACGTGCAGATAAACCGCGTACTCTACGCAATGCAGTGGCACATCACGTGCAGGTGCAGACAGTCAGTTTTTTATTTTTTCACAGCCCTACTGGAAAACATATGGACAACAAAAAGAAACGAGGAAAAGGACAAAGTACAGTATCTAGTAGTGCTGTACATGACATTTTTTGATTCTTGCAGACGTTTCTTTTTTTTAGAATCGCGTAATCGAAACAGACAGCGTAATCGAAATCGTTTCCTTGTAATGATCGATTAGACGGATAACCGATATAATCGTTTCAGCCCTAGTATCAATAGATTATCAATATCATACATCACCACCCAAATTATAATAGCCAAAGGGCCCGTTTGTGTGGTGGTGTATGATTTCGTGAGCAAGATGAAGTGGCTACAGATGTGTTTTATATAACACCCTAAGAAAAGATCATCAATACTGGGGAAAGTGATTCTGGTGGCATGTTGTATCCAGTGTGGCATGACAGAGACTCCCTCGATTTAGGCTAAGGCCTGTGGAGAATCCATGAATCAATGAATACAATACATACAGGCATCGCAACCTTCGGATTATATGCACTTTTGCTTGCCTCCTGGAGTGTGGTTGTACCTTGGTTCAGTAGACTTTATTTTTCGAATTCGTTTCTATAACATTAGGTTTCTTTGTGTTGCTGCTATGTCTTTTCATGTGTTTTACAGGATTGCCATCTGTTGATGAATACCACTCTGAGGCACTCTCACGAGCGAAGGTGTTTGAGAATCCATGTCGGAATGATGGTCGTGTTGGCCTAAAGGTGCATTACATTGCCGATGCTCGCCACCTCCACCCTGGAACATGTTCAATTTCTGTTTCGCGTATGGAAGGACCGAACAGGTTGTTTTCCTGCCTCAGTGGACCACTCAAGACTGAACAGCACTGATGGAAGAAGATTTGCCGTGAATCTCGTTCACATAATCAGCCTGTTTAATTGCTGTACTGAGGTGACTGCTTCATAACAATGACCATGCAGCATTAATTTTTGCATAGTACTTTAGTGCCCCTAAAATTGGAGAATATCGAATTTCTCTGCTAGCATTGTGATTCTTTTGTGAATAAACATCACTACTCTTTTTGAGTAGCATAGCAATGACAGAGTTGGTTTGATGTATGACAAAAATGGAGCTGCTTTTTAAACCTGTACTGTATAATCAGTACCGCCGGAAGCAGTTTTTGATCGGTCTGGTAGTTTCATGGCCTTTTATACTTTGTGTGTGATATGGCGGGTACACACGTCCTCCACAGCAGGAAACATTTGTTGGTGGCCAACAAGTTGGTCCGGTGATAACCCGACCAACCAGACCGGTTCCGGTGGGCCTGATAATTGTGGGGTTCATGAGCAGCTCAAGTACTTAGCATGGTTTTGGACATGTCCTCATTTGAAACCAACTTCACCCAAGCGTTCTCTGAGGGGACCGAGGTCTACTCTATCAGTTCATGTATTCTGTGAAGTGACATGACCATTCGTGGGGACCTTGCTCATAACTGCAAAAGTCCTTATCTGATTTTTCCGCAGCAATTGAACGTTGTACATGTGCATGTAGTGAAAGCCACATGCAAAAGGCTGTTCCATGGCACCATGCCACCAAGCTCTGGGTTCATTGGCTGAAAATATTCTTCGGCACAGTAAAGTCGTGCGCCCAAGAGCGTGGAAGCCTAGAACATCCAGCCTGGAATACTAAGAACACCACAGCCCAAATTTAAGAATTGTGGTGCTGGGTTTGTGCTGTTGTAAAACACGGGGATTGTTATTGATTGTCATGTTGTACATGTATTTGAGCTTTACCACTACATACACGTCTGTCTATACACAATACTCAATCTGCGGACAGCATGCTGTTTCGCTCATCAATGCAGCACAGAGAAAATGAGGCAGATGAATGTCCTGCTAGAGAGCATCGAATATAGGTATAGAATCATGCCTTGCAGATCTCGTTACGGCCCCTTCGATGCATGCATGTTTGAACATTAGATGGCTGTGTAGCTTCAGTTATCTCAGAATATTTATTTATCCAGCAGCAACAACGTTGGGCACCGATTAACTGACACACAACTATTCACTATAATGAGTATGCGTTGGAACACTTTACCCCGAGTCATACTATAGCAGTGAATGCCATGCATGGGTTTACCTCACAAACTGAATTTCATAATTTGACATCCAAATCACAGAAGAGTGAGTGGTGTTCCAAACTCACTCCATGTCCTGCGAGCTCCAGTAGAATACTTTAATAGAATACTTCTTATAGCACGTTCTTAGAAACAAATCGTATAGGTTTGAGGCTGTCAACCCAGAAATTTGTGATTTCACAGCCATAGATGTTACCAGTCAGGTCACTGTATACAGTAGGTATGCAGAAGAAAATAATAGTAACTCTTTGTGGAAGAGCTGTGCCAAAATGTGTACAGTACAGTAAATTAATAAAAAGTGAGAAAAGCAGTGACAAGGCTGTGCATGATGTAGATCCACCAGTAAGTACAGTGTACCAGTGAAACTGTTGGTGTAGTACCGGTATACCACTATAATGATGGCATGGCCCATGCCACTACAATCTATTTGCAGTGGGCCGCAGTAGGGCAGTGCAACGGAAAGCAGTTCAGTAGCTGTGTGCAATGTGAACATCTATGACATGCAAGTAAACTGCCATACAGCACAGTCGATTACTCTCAGCCCACATAAGTACAATGTAGGCCAATCAGTAGTATAGATACATAGAGCACACTCTGCATCATACATAGTCAGCAACAAATCTATACTGTCGATGTACTTTGCAATGATGAAATGATGGCAAGCGTGCTTGATTCATCATAATACTGCCTTGAACTTGGTTGGAAGTTAGTTGTAAGTTCAGTGGTCGGGGTAAGCAGAGCTGCTCCAGCTTTCAGAATCCTGCATGAAAAAGGCAGAAAGCAAACCATTGCCTTTGGGTTATCCGTCATAATAAAAATAAAAATAATAAAGCTAGTTTTATTGATTGCGGTTATCAAATTATTGTCTCCTCGCCGTGTGTTTAAATATTTTAAATCGAGATACACCCAGCCTCAGATAGATGTTCTGAATCTAACGCTGAAAGCACGTTTTCATTACCGTAGTGTCGCCCTTAATGTAGTTTTTCTTAGACAGTGTTTAGACAATGGCGTATGTCCTAGCGGTGTAGAAAAGCGTGTTCACCGAGCCAAGGCATACCACACGTTGAACATCGAGCGAGTGTTCATGAAGGATGAGATATTTTTCCCTACACCATTTCTTCATATTTTCATCGTTTTATTGCACATCGTCTCCACCGTTTTTACATTGCATGAATAAAGTACACAAATGTCGGTTCAGCTAGTTTTATTGATTGCGGTTATCAAATTATTGTCTCCTCGCCGTGTGTAAAAATAATAAATGTAGGTATAATAGTAGCAAGCTGACGTAAAGAGCCTGTCTTTCAATCCAATAATTCTATCCACTGCATGGACAGACCTGGTGCTTCATTCACCTCTGTTTCTTGCTTTCTCAGAAAACCTACTTCCTCCTTCTGCCATCTAGCCCATGACATACATTTTCTTTACGCCTTTTCAGCCGTGGTCGACTTTCGCCCCTCCTGTTTGATTGGCAATTGCAGTCAACCTGGGGAATACTGACCCTCAACTGTGAATGAAAAAAGTGTCGCTATTGGTGTATTGTTGTTACTCGTGAGGTTGGAAGTATGCAATCAAATGGTCACTAGATCTGAAGATTGTTATTTGCGAGTTGTTTTGTAAACCCGAGGTACATTATTCACAAGTTGGATTGTACATGCTATGGGATGTAGAATAACTAATCAAACAAGAATGGTGTAACACTGATTGAGTCCATTTCCAATTGGATGAACCTAGAGCGCATGATCCATTCCAGAAAGGCGACTTCAGTGAGTCTTGAATTGTCAGCAGCATCATACTTCCATTGAGCTTTTTTCTTTCTTTTTCGAAATGACCCTCTCTTTTCAATTCGAACGAAGGTCAACATACGATTACGGCAGGCATCCATGCACTGATCTTCACTGTATACATGTGCATGTATACTGTACTGTAGTCTGTACAGTCAACTAGTCGTGGTCCACTTGGCTTACGGTAAGTGTCACTACAAGTGCATAGTAGCCCCCCCCCCCCCCCCCGGGAGTGCGTGTGAACAGGAACTGTGAACTGGTAAAATAATTATTCGACACCTTCGTTCGTTTCGATGGAGAAGGTTCATTTGGCAAATTGAGGCCTTCGTTTCACCCCTAGCCCCAGGAGCGAAATTTTCACTCCTTGGCTGCCTGTTTGAGCCGTCCTTGTGGAAGGGTTGATTTATGCATGCTCGCATATAGACCTTATTCGATAAACGTCACGATCACGTGAACCGGGGACCAGGGAGCGGCAAGAGACCTGCACTCAGTGCACAGAGGACTCGTCGTGGGAACATAGGAACAGAAAAATACCGGTATTTTACTACTCCCTTGTACGAACTGGGCCTTTCTTGCCACTTGTTTCACGTACGCGTGCCCCAGCTTACGACAAATCCCTGGAGGCGAGTCCAAAAATCACGTATGTATCTACATATACAATGTAACCGTAACTCTACCAATGTTGTGGACGATGACCCCCCCCCCCCCCCCCTCCGGCATACAGAAAGTTGCTATGTCCTGGCCCTCATACAGCATTGCGGAAGCACTGAATCACTTCTGCAAAAAGGACTAGCCGAAAGTGGCACAACAAATTTCTATTCCCAGAAAAGCGGTGTTCCAGCCGAGTTTATCTTCTAATTAAATGGTTTTCTCGGTTGGGATTTCATACCTGACAACCATCCCGACATCGAGGGCGGTAATAGGCACCCAAAAGAGCAATAGTTCCATGCCTCACCGCGAGGTATATTTGTATACATTTTCATGCCTAGGTATGTCATTCGATCTCAGGTTTGCAAAGGTTGGCAGGTATGGGATTTGTAGAGTGACCAGTTCTGACTATTGCCACCTGCTGCGCAGAAGTGTCATTCCTACATCCTGGCTGCAAACATACCTCCCCCCCCCCCCCCCACACACGCCACCACCAACAATGTTGGATCCTATTTACAGGACCTCACTCTATATGAAAGTGTAGCAGAGGCACTGCCAAAGTATAAAAACAACATTTGAAATGCAAGCTCCATTGTGCATGCATGGAGGGCATGGGGAAGAGACTGAGAGGGTGAAAGTGAAGGAAATTTGTTCCGAAATCAAGAGAATCCGAGGAACCCTTGCTGCATTCTTCAGTTCGATAACGTCAGTGGGTGCATCTCAGATGTGTTGTGTGCCCAGACATACAAGTAGCACTAACCTGAGCATGAGAGCTGCTTGTCATCATCGTGGTCAGGAAAACGAAAGGACGAACGAAGAAGATTGCTGACCATAACGAACAACAGTGCATATCCAGACGACAGACGGCTTTCCAGAATCAGTCTGGTGCATCTTCAGGAATCTTCTTTCCTAATCGCATTCAGCAGTCAGCTTCGAGGTCAAGAGCGCGATGATATTTTCAGAAGGAATAATTTTCAATTTTTTTTAAATTTTGGGGAAGAAGCTTCCTTTCTAAAAAAAGCGTTCCTTGCTTTCACGCAAGATGCCTTGCGGGACATGTCGTCGACAGCACAGTGTCGGCAGATCCACGTTTGTAGGCTGCAGACCCGGCAGACGTTTTGATCAGCCCGGCCTGGTGGTGAGATTTTGGACCTGGGAGTACTAAAAACTGCTCGCATCCCAGGGTGCTCAGTTTCGCTCTATCCGATCGAGTAAGGCTTCCAGAAAGGCCCTCAGGTGCGCGGCCTGCGGTGCCATAATATACCTCCGGCCCTGATGCACGTGTCACTTCGACAGCGTCCCGCAACACGGGGACAGGGTCGCTTTGGCGACACCAAAATGTTGCTTCAACACAGACAACACTCAACAGTCAGTCAACAGGTAAAAATGCAATGACTACATGTATGTAATTGTTGACACAACAATCATCCGGTGGCCTGTTTGATTTCGAATGTTCAACAAGTAATAAAATAATTAGTTTGTTCTTCAGGTTCATGTGAACCGTGGCTGCTGTTACTGCTTCACTGCGATGTAGAGCATCATTAGACGTTCCCATTAGGCAGTATGAGCAAGCTGACATCCCTGTGGCGGAGTGTGACGGGACCGGGAGGTAAACTTCTGCAAATTCATGTTCTATTCTCAGGGTTTTTGTGGCTTGAACACGTTGTATTTGACTATTTCGGGGTCGTTTCGCAAATGATCTCTTTCTATACCGTTTGTCACATACATGTACCAGTGAGAACCTTGCGCTTGTGACTGTTTTCTTTCATTTTTATTCACACACGAATTCCTCAGCTAAATACACTGTAGTGAGAAACCTAATTTCTAAATCTTTCTCACATGCACTATTTATATGAATTTCCATCTACTAATACATGCATTGTGCAAACAAGTGTTAGGTACGCCAGAATGTACGCTCAATAAATCAGCATAATTTGTACAAACCAATATGCCCCATGCAAGCACACACCGCAATAGTTCTAAATCAGATGTGTTTTAAGTGGGCACCTCCGGCATACGAATCTCCTCTGCACAAACGCTGTCAGACTAAGGATTAGTACACCACCTGTTCAAATCCTCTAAAATATGTTCATCGTGATGGGGTATGCACACACACTCACACACGCGCGCGCGCGCACACACACACACACACACACACATACAATGACTGAACGAGCACCATCAAGTCTTCAAACCGGACGGCCGTAGATTCACATGCTGGTCATATTGACCATTATCAGAGCAGGTGTGTGCAATCAAAAGCCTTTTGCTTGTTTCTGGGTTTTTTTCTCTTTCTTCCTTTGTTCTCATCTCTATCGGTTCTCACCTCTGTCTTTCCTAATATTGTAGATCCGCTGAGTGAGGAGCAGTTGCGGCACTATGACCAGCAGCGTTCTGCATTGTTGAAGCGTACCTCACTGGCAGTGAAACAGGTACTACTAATCTGCCATCTTGTGCTACTGCTAATACAAACTGAAATGTTGCCACCTTCGGCGGTAATAGTACTAGAAAAAGGTGTCTGCTCCCAGTGTTGTGGGTCAGGCAAGAGGCGTGGGTCAGTCGGCAGGACGTGTGATTGCCAGCATTTGAAAGCATTAGGAGCAGCACATCAGAGATATTCTAATATGTGTGTATGCTGTTGTGCAGATCCAGCTGGATTCCTGTAACATTGAAGGAGATGAGGTCGGTCAGTCCACCCAGGTCATCAAGGATGGAGATGGCTCCAGCCAGCTGATGCATAGCTTTGAGGCCATCCTGGAACATGGCCTGATTGAAGGGTAGGTCAGATAATGTGTATGCCAGCGAGTGGCTGTGCATGTGTATATGACTGTGTTTGTACGTGTTTGGCGCGTGTGTGTGTGTGTGTGTGTGTGTGTGTGTGTGTGTGCACACGTGTTTGTACGTGCATGCATGTGGGCTTTTTTCCACTGAATTGGTACATCAATATGGATCAAACGTTTGTAGGATCATTTTCGCAGGCGCAACCTCGCCAGTCACAACTCTACAAGGGCTGTATTGCAATGTGTACCGAGTTGGTGCACCCAGCGGATCAAATGTTTTCTATTGCTGGCAACAACTTCCTTCAGGCTTGGTGATGACATTTTGTCATTCCTGTACATTGCAGAGTATTGTCTTTCGGTGGCAAGCCAAGTTTCTGGCCGCTGATTGGTCGTGTGTCTCGCAAGCAAGCTGTCCAATATTTGTCACGGTAAGCTCTCCTTTTGTTCATTGTGAGATGTGTGTGGGTGTGGGTGCGTGCGTGTGGGTGTGTTGCAGTTAGTGTTGCAGTTTTTGTTGCAAACACTTTGTACATTGATTGTTGGTGGTGGGTCGTTTACATGCTGTGTTTTCTGAGGTGTGGGGCATGCTTCAAGTTCTGAAAAATCGTCGAGAAATCCAACTTGCAGCGTATCTCGAGCGAGCATTTCATCCCTCCACTACAAACATACAAACGTGAATATGATGCGTTGCCTCCAAGGAAGGAGTACAGCTCATATAACTGGTATACGGAGGTCTTGCTTGATAGTTGTTTAAACATGTTTTATGGTTTATGGTTTATGGGTGCAGTCAGGAACACTGTTTTACAGTGTGTCCTCCGCCTTGTAACATTGCTGTCATCGTAAAAAAATAAAAAATAAAATAAAAAAGCTCATATGTGTACAGGTGCAGCTAGTACCCCATGGAATACGGGTATGACTTCTTCTTTGGTATTGTCTTTCTCCGTGTGTGTGTGTGTGTGTGTGTGTGTGTGTGTGTGTGTGTGTGTGTGTGTGTGTGTGTGTGTGTGTGTGTGTGTGTGTGTGTGTGTGCTGTTTCCCTCACCAGACTACAGCATGTAATGTCATGTAACGAGTTACGTGTGTCTTCTCTGTGTGTGTGTGCTGTTTGCCTCAACACCAGACTACAGCATGTGACATCCAGCGCTGCCCGATGTAGAGCCTGGTTACGACTGGCCGCCAACGAAAGTTCCCTGCAAAGCTACTTCCTGGTGCTGTGCAATGACAAGGATTTGCTACGGTAATACTTACGTGTACATGTACTTGTACATGTTTACACACTGTTACGTCTATCTGTGATCTGCATCAATGCATGGCGTTCTCTAGAATCCCTGGTATATGTTGCTTTTCGTATTGGCATACTTCCTAGCGGTCTGTTTTGCCAGTCACTATGAGCTCTGCTGATGTCTAGCAAAGTTGAACAGCAATCTGTCTTGAGGGTATTCACAGAATTTACTTGAGTATATTTTCACTGCTCTCATTGCATGCACATGTATATGTTACTTGCCCCATGTCTGGAACTTCGCTATCCTTGCCGAATGCTAGTATGCGTGTGGTGCATTGTTCTATAACCTGTGTGTGTGTGTGTGTGTGTGTGTGTGTGTGTGTGTGTGTGTGTGTGTGTGTGTGTGTGTGTGTGTGTGTGTGTGTGTGTGTGTGTGTAAATGTGGATACGTACATGGTGATGCGCACACGCTTGTGTACTGAGCAGGGAGTTCTATGAGGGGCACGCATTCTTGTTAGATGACGACAAGACGGCTGTTCTGTGTAATCTACTCAACGGTGTCAACACCATCTCCTTCAACCTGTGAGTTTGTGCCATGATTCCCCTTGCAGTCGTTACTTAGTGAGTACGCAATCGTGTACATGTCGTGTACATGTTCTGTCTAACTGCTTGGGCATATAGTTTAAGGCTTGCCGAACTCTATGTATAGCGGACTGATGTGCGGCACTTGTATTCCTGTCCACAACATGTGTATGTGCTTATGTGTTTGTGCGCAGAACGATAGACGATGCTGCACTGGAGTTTGGTCCCACTGCGGATGCATTACCGGCGGACAAGTTGCGCCTCACTGCCCTGCAGATGCAGTCCAACATGGGTGAGTCGTGCTGTGTGGAACAGGACTGGGCAGGTCAGATCCGGGCAGGGCAGGTCAGAGCTGGACAGGGAAGGTCAGATCCCAGCAGGGCCGGTGGCATGACAAGGTGATGCAGGCATGGCAAAGAAGTGGGGAACAAGACAGGGCAAGGGAGTACAAGGCAGGGCAAGGTGTGACTGGCAGTGTCCAGAGCGGTTTGTGAACTCCTGCTGACACCGGGATGCATGTTACCAAGAGTACATAACCAAGAGTGTGCAACTCGACGATCCCCCAGCCCATGGCGGAATTTTTTTATGACATCAGTCTTTGGCGGCGGTTTGGCTCTCTGATGCCATCATGCGTAGCCAGAGATCAAAGTACAAATAATTTGTACATTACAGCTACGGTAGTTGAAGCAGAACAACGGACGATAGATCGATGTGTCTTGAACCTGACGAACTCTCACCGTATCTACAAAACAAGCGCGGGAAAGCATACCCACTTCATCATACTTCTGCCATAGAATGACGCAATAAAAAAATTCCGCCGTGGGTGAACCCACCGCAGCTCAAGATAGGAGTTGCACACTCTTGGTTATGTACTCTTGATGTTACGAAGACGGATGTGTATGTGCCAGTGGGCTTTTACAGTTGATGTTGGTTTGATGTTGATGCTTTTACAAGTATGACACTGTGGATTCGGCTCCCGTACCCCCAGGGCTGCTTTTGCGCCAGAAGCGCTTCTGCTGGAAGGGAGGAAGTGTCTCCACTTTTTCATGTGCTTCCACTACTCACACGTTTTCCTTGTAATGTGTGTGTGTGTGTCCATGTGTAGATACATCTGGTGAGAAGGCTAAGGTGGAGGTGGATAACACGGCGAAGGCCGACCAGAGCTTGCTGCAGCAGCTACAGGATCAGCATCGTCGCGAAGAGGAGGCAACTCGTCAGCGTGAAGAAGCCCAACGTCTGAAAGAGCTGGAAGCCCTGGAGAAAGAGCGGCGTGCAGAGCAACGTCGGCAAAGAGAGCTTACTCGAGAGCGGGAAGAAGACTTGGAGAAGAAGTTAGCAAATGCACAAGAGTTGCGGCTGCAGCAGGAACGCTTGTTGATGCAGCAGCGAGAGCAGCTGGAGAAAATGCGTCAGGAAGCGAAGGCTGCCAAAGAGGCTGAGCTATTGTCGGACAGTGGTACTGGTGTGTATAAGACTTCGGCTTCACCAACATCGGTGAAAATGGTGGATGGCGGCCCTCGGCCACATCCTAGATTTGATGTGAACATGGATGATGATGATCAGGAGCTTGTGAAGCCAAAGCGCAAGTCAAAATCAAAGTCAACCACCAGATCTGTGAGTGCATCGACTGTCTCGTCTTCTTCAACTGGACATGTCAGTGCTGTTACGGGCACTGCTGCTCCGCAAGCGCTGAGTAACACTGAGTATGGCAGTAGAGATGTCAATGGCGGTGCACAGTCCTCTCAGGCCGTGCCCATTTCAGCCAATGCCAGTCCACTGCTGGGCGCGTCGTCGTCCTCCCACCGAGGAATATCGAGTAGACAATCGCCCGAGTCTCCACCGCGCAGTCTTGGTACTTGTGCCCACAGTGGTGGAGCTACTGCTACTGCTGCTGCTGCTGCTGCTGCTGCTGCTGGTTCAGATGGGCATGGTGTGTATAGGGAACAATCTGAGCAGAGTTCTGCCACCAGAGTGGCCAGTGATCGCTACGAACCACCCCACACTGATATCTACGACAATCAGTACGGCAGTGGCAGTAGCCAGCCTGGATCCGCAAGGACAAGCAAGCCTGCATCGCGCGTGGGGAGTGGACGCACATCTCCCACTCCTGGCAGCGATCCAGCTGACACTGCTTCACCTCCGCTGCAGCAGCAATGGCAGCAGCAGCGGCGGCGACAGTCCAGTGGTACCCAGGAATCACACACTAGCTCGCAGCCTGTATCCGAGCTAGACATGCCCAGCAGCAGGGAAGTATGTAATGATGAAAGCACAGAGACACAAGTAAGTGCCGTTACGAACCATGATGTAGATGATTTGCACGCCACCGCTCGCTCTCTTCTGCTCACGTCGTCAGAAGAACCACTGCACAGAAGCGCTGCTATCGCCAATGGTGAGCAAAGTGCGGCCGATGCGATCGCGTCGGATGAGACAAGTGCGATCACAGCTAGTTCAGACATGAGCGTCAACGTCACAAGCCCTGCCACCACCACCACCACTACCACTAGTAGTAGTAGTGCCGGTGCAGAAGTCAGTGCCTCTCCTGTCACCGCCGACACGTATGTATCATCATCATCATCGCCATTGCCTACTGTGACCGGCACCGTGGACGAGAGTCAAGAAGCGTATGATGACTTCTTGGCACGTCTTATGCGCGGCTCAGCTCAACCGGTCGTGAACTCTAGCTCCGATGATGAGGATTACGACCCTAAAGAAGGAGATAGTCAGGCAGGACACCTGAGTGCTGCTGCTGCTGCATCGAAGGGTCCACTGTGGTTCGAGGCGTCCGTGCGTAGTGAAGTCCTAGCCATGTCACCGCCCTCGGCCATGCACGATGCCATTGCCAGGAGTCGCTCTAGGGAAATCCCCGGCCGTGCCAGCGAGGAGCTGACGGGACTGGAAAGTATAATGGGTACGACGGTGGGCAGTTATGTGTACGTTGACCCGGTTGTTCGTAGTGGTCAGAGGAAACCAACCGTGGGTGCAGCTGCTTCAGATAGTGCGCTAGTCAACAGACTCCAACCAGGTGCCGCAATCAATACAGCTTCTCCAATTGCCGAGGCAGAGTCGGATGCAGAAGATGAAGCAACGGACTCTTCAGCGGACGATGCCAGTAGCTCGAGCGAATACAGCGGTTCAGATGGGGAGGACGATGACGAGGTGCTCGAGTCTCGATCGAACGGAATTCGGAGCGATGCTATTCCCGCCACCCCGCAAGCGCCATCCAGAGGGAACACTTCAAGCTCGGTGACAAGTTTGTCGGGGAGTAACAACACTATGTCACCACCTGTACTTGTACCTACGAGCAGCGGTCGTTCACAATGGCATGGTGTGGAGGAGTCCAGTATACCGGGCCCAGCGAGTACTACAGAAGGTGGCTCACCGCCGGAAGAGGGCGAAGAGTTCGTCATGCTCTCTCTGGTCGACGTCAACGATGACCATTTTGCGCAGCCAGAGGTGGGTGTGCGCATGTGTACATGTTGCAGTGTGCGTGTGTGTACGTACATGCGTGAGAGACAGACGGGCAGACAGGCAGAGCAGTGTACCGAGTCAGTAAGTCTGTCTGTCGCTGTCAGTGTGCCAATTGGCAGAAGTACAAATGGGCTCATTTTTGTTTCCATGAATCATTATTTGTTCATTTATAGCGATGATAAAATAAGACCTCACACGGAAAGTTGGGTGTGGTCCTCGAAAGAGTGCTCAATGCACCGGGGTGCAGAGCTTCATACAAAAGGAATAGAATGGGGTACGGAGCTTGGGTTGGCGGTGATTCTATTCGCTGCCCTCTCTGTCTGCGTGAGAAGCTGGAGATCTTGCATGCTGACAGAAGAGTGAACATCAACAAGCGATCGGAGCTAGTGGCCAAGTGCAGACATGAGAATAAATTCTACCTATCTAACTTCACACCTCCAGTTACATAAACCAGGATTACACCTGATGTCTGGTGCTAATCTTGCAAGTACATGCATAGAATCACCGCTTGACCTTATTTGCGCTTAAATTCTCTGATTCCACTAGCACCTTACCACACTATATCAAGAACAGTCATTGAGTTTTTGTAATCATTGCTGTCTGATGATCGCCACCGGCGTGAAACTCGGAGTCACAGCCAACCCAAACTCCGTACCCCATTCTATTCCTTTTGTAAAATAAGACCTCAGTTCTCATAGAGCCATTGCATATTGAATCCTTGCTGTTATCACCTGTGCTCTATTCAACATGACATTGTCTGTCTTGTACTGTGTTCTAGGAACTTGGTGAGCATGCTACCATAGCCGATGTGGAAATAGCCATTGAAGTCAAGAAGAAGCGAATCCAGACCTGCGAGGAGAGCGAGAAGGAAGTGCTCGTTGCCGAGATCGTTCAGCTCCGTCTCCGCTTGCTGCAGCTTGTGGTGAGCGAGTTGTGTGTATGTGGGGGGGGGGGGGGATGTGTATGTGTATGTGTGGGGGGGGGCATGTGTATGTGTGGGGGGGGGCATGTGTATGTGTGTGTGGGGGGGGGGGGGGGGGGGGATGTGTATGTGTGTGTGGGGGGGGGGGGGGGGGATGTGTATGTGTATGTGTGTGGGGGGGGGGGGGGTGTATGTGTATGTGTGGGGGGGGCATGTGTATATGTGTGTGTGTGTGGGGGGGGGGGGGTATGTGTGTGTGTGGGGGGGGGGGGGGGTGTATGTGGGGGGGGGGGGGGCATGTGTTCATGTATGTATGATGCTATTAGGTTATACAATTTTAAATACCAGTACTGACATGAATTCCACTAGTATTACTAGTACACTGCAGTTCATGTGATGGTGGGCTGCTCAAGTTTTCTGAATGACCGAGGGTTGTGCCGCAACCTGTGTACAATGATATTTGTATCTTTTCTCTTTGTTTAGGAATCATCAAGCTCCAACGAGCAGCAGAAGCTAATCCTTGGCCACCGGTTTGTGCGCAAGACCAAGAAGCCTGGCTCTAAGAGCACGTGTGACCGGTGCGGTGCTGTGATTTGGAGGATGGTGCAGATCTGGTACCGCTGTGCAGGTCAGTCTAGTACTGCAGTTCAGTGCATGTATGAACTACCCTGGATACAGCATGCTATGGGACATAAACTACCCTGGATACAGCATGCTATGGGACATGAACTACCCTGGATACAGCATGCTATGGGACATGAAGTACCCTGGATACAGCATGCTATGGGACATGAAGTACCCTGGATACAGCATGCTATGGGACATGAAGTACCCTGGATACAGCATGCTATGGGACATGAACTACCCTGGATACAGCATGCTATGGGACATGAACTACCCTGGATACAGCATGCTATGGGACATGAAGTACCCTGGATACAGCATGCTATGGGACATGAACTACCCTGGATACAGCATGCTATGGGACATGAACTACCCTGGATACAGCATGCTATGGGACATGAACTACCCTGGATACAGCATGCTATGGGACATGAACTACCCTGGATACAGCATGCTATGGGACATGAAGTACCCTGGATACAGCATGCTATGGGACATGAACTACCCTGGATACAGCATGCTATGGGACATGAACTACCCTGGATACAGCATGCTATGGGACATGAAGTACCCTGGATACAGCATGCTATGGGACATGAACTACCCTGGATACAGCATGCTATGGGACATGAACTACCCTGGATACAGCATGCTACGGGACATGAAGTACTATCCTTGACGACCCTGCATTTTGCTACTAGTATACGAGCCATTTGACTTTGGATGTACAGTGCATCTGTTATAAAGTACAGATGTGTACAGCCCTTGGTGGTGCATGTGTGTGTGTGTGTGTATGTGTGTGTGTGTGTGTGTGTGTGTGTGTGTGTGTGTGTAGGTGTGTGTGTGTGTGTGTGTGTGTGTGTGTGTGTGTGTGTGTATGTGTGTGTGTGTGTGTGTGTGTGTGTGTGTCTGTGTGTGTGTGTGTGTGTGTGTGTGTGTGTGTCTGTGTGTGTGTGTGTGTCTGTGTGTCTGTGTGTCTGTGTGTCTGTGTGTGTGTGTGTCTGTGTCTGTGTGTGTGTGTCTGTGTGTGTGTGTCTGTGTGTGTGTGTGTGTGTGTGTGTGTGTGTGTGTGTGTGTGTCTGTGTGTCTGTGTGTGTGGTGTGTGTGTGTGTGTGTCTGTCTGTCTGTGTGTGTGAACTCTGTATTTTGGCTGACTTGTGACTATGTGCTGTCTCTATGTGCTGTCTCTATGTGCAGAATGCCATTACAATTGCCATGCTAAGTGCTTGGGTGATGTCAGCCGTTCGTGTGTACAGGAAGGAGTGGACAGAACACCGTTGATCAAGGTCAGTCTCTTACCATACTCACTACTGACTGTTACCATACTCACTACTGGCACTAACGTTACAGACTGTTACCATACTCACACAACAGACTGTTGGAGAGTTTGTTCCAAAGGAAGGATCCACGAGCGGGATTCGACCCAGCACCCCTGTCTTTCCGGAACAGTGCCCTACCGATTAGGCTACCGGGGATCACACACACTCATGGCTCCTTCTTGCAACAGGTTGTTGAACTTCTACCATGCCTTGGTTGTCAGCTTGACATTGTGCTCTTCGCCGGGGGTTCACTATGATGGCTAGACTAGCGCATCGTATTTCCCGAGTTTATGTCAGCCTGTTATGCACCAAACATCTAATTCCAAAACAGAATTTAACTATATGAATGTGTGTGTGTGTGTGTGTGTGCGCGCGCGCGTGCGCTTGCGTGTGTTTATGCTACTGCTGCTGTTTCCTCTGTACAGTCCCGCACGTTCATCACTGAGATCTGTCCCGAGCGAGGTCTTGGAGAGCAGCAGTACATGTGTTTTGAGTGCCGGCGTAGGATTGCCTTCTCTCCACGTAAGAATACCTTGTGTGCCACTATCTGTTGGGATTTTAGAACTTCGATCTGTCTGTCTTATCTATGTGTCATCTTCATTCATTCTTTCTTTTTCCATGTATCATGCTGCCTGGTTTACTTGCTTTGCTTGATATCCTGGTGTTAAAATTTAGATCACTGTGTTTCTGCTTACACATTCAAACGTATGCGTGTGTGTGTGTGTGTGTGTGTGTGTGTGTGTGTGTGTGTGTGTGTGTGTGCACGTACATAGGTCGTAATCACTTGGAAGCACGTCTGTGTGACTACACGGGCAAGTACTACTGTCCGTTCTGTCACTGGAACGACACGGCTGTCATACCGGCACGTGTCATTCACAACTGGGATTTTGAGCATCGCAAGGTATGTGCACGCTTGTCAAAACCTTTTTACAGTTTTAACTGCTTCGTATAGTTTGCCGTGTTTGGCTATCAGTGCCTATCACCCTTCATTTCACATTCATTTGTTATTGGCAGTCGCTTGACGAGTCAGGAAATGTTGAATAAATACAATACAATATCTTCACCGCTGACACTCTTTTCTGCTATAATTGTCTCATGTCTATACAGCATCATTCTTGTTTTGCGTCCGAGTGATACAGCCCGTATGCTGTGTTCTCTCAGTGTGTTGTCAGTTTTCTCATGAGGTTTTTCTTGTCCCGGTTGTGTGCTTTCTGCACTCTATGCAGGTATGTCGCTCCTCTCTGGAAGTGCTCACGCTGACGTCCAAGCGTGCGTGCCTGTCAGTCGGCGATGTAAACTCCATGCTCTATAATTACGTTGGTGACCTCAGCACTGTCAAGGTACTAAAGCCTTTCTCCATGGGGCACGTGTTTGTGTGTGTGTGTGTGTGTTTGTGTGTGTGTGTGTTTGTGTGTGTGTGTGTGTGTGTGTGTGTGTCCCAGCACAAGTTCCTATGTCTAACATAGCTGTTCGCTATCATCGCTTCCGCGATGGGCAGGTCTGAGGTCTGAGGTGTGTGTGTGTGTGTGTGTGTGTGTGCGTGCGTGCGTGCGTGTGTGCACATGTATATGCATGTGCATGCGCGTGTGCGTGTGCATGCAAGGATGTGTGTGCATATATTGTGTCACACTGTGTGTTTGTGTAGGGTATGTTTGTTCGAGCAATTCGATCTTTTGTGTAGCCTGTCACATAAACCTCCACTCATGGCATGAACATTTTTCCCCGGGCCTACACAGTGATGGCAAAACTCAGTTTGCATCGGATCCAGCACACAATGCAGTTGTATGCGTCACCAGTTTTGGCCTCTTCAGGAGCTGCTGCTGTTATTCTCTTGTAGAGAGACACTGCACACTGCATGCTTGCCCAAACCACCAGTGGTTGAAAATAAGGCCGGAACGATGAGTGCTCAATGTCGCAAACATGCTCCTCATTGGATCGTCTATTCTCCTTCTCTTGCGTTGTGTAGCAAGCAGCAATGGAAGTAGCACGGTTTGAGGGAGCATGGGAAATGAAAACCTCGCCATTAAGATAGGTGCGTTCAAACAGGCAGAGTTCTATTCCCTAGTAAATTAAGAATAAAAATAAAAAATACGGAAACGTTGAGGGCTACACACTTTAGCATATGAGCAGTGAGGTTGCACATCTCAGTGTGCTGCAATGATGGAAGCTCACAGGTCAGGCATGAGAAGGCATGCGCAACGGTCAACATGGCTCCGCAGCTCCATGAAGACGGCAGGCGCTGGGGTTGCCAGCCATACCACAGGTAGATTCCATCACTTGAAGGAAGAAAGGGAAGAGGCTCATTTTTCCTACGCTAGTGCAATGAACCGGTGCAGCTCTGCGTCCACAGAGGAGATTAGAAACAGCTCGAATATGACCAGCTGCATATCAGCTGTGGCCCTGGCCTGCTCCTTGGCAGGTGATGGCATCGTGTGTGCATGTGGGCGCATTTGAGCGGAAGGTAGCGAACATTATGGTCAGCACTTCTCTTTTTTCATGTCTAGGTAGCGTGGCCGAGTGGTCTAAGGCGCTGGATTTAGGCTCCAGTCTCTCCGGAGGCGTGGGTTCGAATCCCACCGCTGCCACTAGCTTTCTTTTTTTCTTTCTTTTTTCTCTCGACAAAGTCCCTGGGTATCCCGGAGAGAGCTCTTGACTTTTTTCTCTGTACTCTAATGGTACGATCGCATAATAATATGCTAATTAATTTGACCATATCCTAAAGTACCCAATAATCAATAAGCTTGAAAGTGCCACGTCACAGCCAGCAGGGAGTCATGACAACGCTGACTTTTGGGTCCGCGTGCGCCCAGTTTTTGTATGGATCCATACACGTTTGGGTGATTTTCCTTCACTCCTGGTACAGATACACAGTTACACAGCTGTGTGCAACACGAGGGGCCTAGCCACTACATACTCTACTTCGCTATGGTAAAATAAAAGTTAAAAATAATGATAATACCGTAAAGTACCGTTGATCCCCCCCACGCCATGTCGCTTCCCAGCTGGGTTTTCGGCAGGGGGCGGGAATTAGATCAAGGTTGTCAAGTGCAGTACGATGTACAACAACGTAGAAGTTCAGACTCAATGTGCTGGATTGTGCACATTTTGATCCTGGATTGGCAAGTATTGTGTACAGCAGTGCATGCGTCGGTTCAACATCGTATTTTCGTTGTATACGCCGAAGTCGTTTGACAGGTAGAAAATCGACAGGGGGTGGGAATTAGAGAGGGGGCGGATCAACGGTACTTTACGGTAATAATAATAATGGATGGTATGGGCAGAGTGGATCCAGAAGTCGTTATTTGTCGTAATTTGTTGACTTCTGACATCATCACTTTCAAGCCCTGTTTGTGCCGTGACCTGGCCTGGACAGCATAGTTCTGTGAACTGCTCCACAACCCGTAGCTGACTACCAGCACTCAGTCTTATTATTATTATGCTTCAGTGAAATTCGGCTATCGCAGCCTTTCCCAACGTGCTGGGATTTGTCACGTCTGTCTGCCGATCGCAATGAGTTCAAGGCTTCAAGCCAATCACTTTTGTGGGGAGTGGAGTAGCGGATATACCGGTAGCACACAATTTGAAACCATTCTGTACAGCTAAGAAAGGTGTTGCTTCTCACACGTGAATCTGCGAGTAGAAGGACACGCAAACACAGTGATATGTGTATGAACAAGAGGACATGAAACCAAGAGTTCAGCGTATGACTTGCAAAATTCCTAGATCACATCATAGTTGGTGCCGGTATGCGGCGGGAATTTGCATAGCGCGTACAGCTGAGCTGCAGCCGTGCATGTGCAGCATGGAGATGCGTTTGTATGCACTACATCACTGACATGATGCAATGCAGGAATTTCTTCGGAACAGCACGCCATTTGAGCTGCACGTCCTTGGTTTCATGCTCCCTTGGTTCGAATCAATCCCAACGGATCATGCAGTGGATTTACCCAGGGCGGGCAACTGTTATCGCATCGTTTTCTTGCAGAAGCACATGTATGATCAAGCCCGTGTGATTTTCACACTTCTCATGTAGACACCGTGTCAGTCCATTGCGTTCAGGATACGTGGAGTTACCGTCCGCTGTCCTAGTCCGACTAACTACTGTAGCTGTGTGTTGCACACGTTCTTTGCGCTTCTGATCTCTGGCTACGCATGATGGCGTGAGTGATCTCTGGCTACGCATGATGGCGTGAGTGAGCCTAGTGGCCGCAAAAGACCGATCAGAAGTCATCAAATAATTGTGCTGGGGCCTGAGAGATCGCTGAGTTGCAAACTCTTGGTTGCGAAGGGAGAACTTACTTGTATGACATAAGCAAGAGTGCATTTTACTCTTGCTTATGTCATGTAGTAGCTCGGTGCTACGCTGGTGCAGGCTCATGCATCATGTACCCATCTACATTGTATTTGTGAAATGGACTTAGTACCGTATGTCTAGTCTACATGTCCACATTGTCATAGTGAACTAACTGTAGGTGTTGTTTTTTTTGTCTTGTCTTTGTTTCTTATACATGTATTAGCAACTGCGTGAAGAGATCCTCATCATGAAGGAGTACTTTGTCAAGTGCCCGCAAGCCAGGAAAGAGAAACTGTTGCGACAGGTAAGTCACTGAGCAATCAATACACACTTGTATACAGTGGTTTCACATCAGATTGTCAGGTGACTAAATTTGTGTAGAAAGTGTGTGATCATGGAACGTTTACTGTGGAACCAACATGGCTGACATCATGTGACCCATAGATGCAGGGGTTGAGTGGAGTTGGAAGCAACATGGCGGCCCTATATGGTCATGTGATAGATATGAAACCACTCTTTACCCTGCTTTGCAATGCCGGAGTTGGTTACATCGATCCTACTTGTCAAAATACTTCAACGAAATCACGGTTCGCATAAGACTCAGTAAGACAGAATTTTCCACATCCGTAAGGAACGTCACCACCCTCAAAAATCCAACTCTCTTCTCCATTCTCTTTCTCAACTTTTGCCTATTATGGTAAGCTGTACTTGAAAACCTATCACTTCAACCAGTGGGGAGTGTGGAAGAAACAGTAGTAGTACAGCTCTAGGACTTATACAGCCTCTTTTACGGGCAAAATAAATAAACACAATGAATATTTTTTCCCATGTGTTCCAAAAAACTTCAACTCAAAGTTCTAGAAAGAAAAAACGCAAAAACAAAACCACAACAGCATAATAATGTATATACCTACTTAAGTAAACAGCAGCAAGCTCAACTATAAGTCAATAATCCAGTCACTGATACCGCTCGTGCACACTAAACCTGGGCCTCTACCACTGCCAGCGCAGCAGAGGTATCACCCACAGCCAAGGCAGACTGGCTAGAGAGCCTTCTGCACCCTCGGAGGCACATGATGCAGGACCGCAAGAGGGAGAAAGCGATCCTGCATCTGATGAAAGCCATCACATGCGAGTACTGCTCCCCTCTCTTGGCCGCCAACAGAGAGGCCACTCGTTTGTAGAGGGCTGTTGCTGCCTTGCCCATGGCTCTACTCGCAGACATCACAGCCGGAACAAAAGTGGCATGCTCCACTTGTCTCACTCTCTCTCTTCGTAGTGCCTTCTTTTCTCTCTTTCGTGTCGATGATACACAGTGCTACGTGGTGCAGACTGATTTGAGTGATAATAAGGATTAAAAAACCCGGACATCAATAAGGGTTCGCTCAAATCGACTGCCCCACAAACCACTGGCAGCGACATCAAGGCGTGCATGATCCTCCACGTTGGCCGTTCGGTATTGCAATTGCTCACCGGTCAGTGGCTGCAGCGTAGGCTCAGTGGACACATTGCTACAGACTTGGTGTAGGAGCTGTGCGGTAGTGTCACGGATGGCATTGTGCCGTATGGTGGGAAACCCTCCATGAGGGCAGGATAGTGAATGAGAAACACTCACCTCTTGGCCACATGAACAATGAGTCGGTATTCTCGCCGGCGTCCATCCATAGCGGAGACACAGCCCGCCCCAGAACTCTTGATTCGTGACGCTGAAGCCGTATTTCTTCAGCGGACGACATGTTAGCCAGCCAGAAGAACCCTTTTCTCTAGCAATATCAATGACGTTACGCAGACTCGCAGATGCATTCTGGACCACGTCCTCCATTGCCGCTGCCTGCGCTTGATGGGACTCTGCCTTGACTTCCGCCTTCATCTTGCGTATCTTAGTTACACAATCGTCAAGTGCAGTGTCACCAGACAGAATCTTGCTGGTGAGGGGCTCGGTAATGCGAACTGACGAGTTGTATTGCCCACATATGGACATAGGGCTCGTGATACCCAAGCCACTCAAACGGCACGGGAGTGCGAACACGTGCATGAGATCCCCACCAGGAGGCGAGCGGCAGGTCAACGCTGGAATCAGTTTTGTTCTAATGGCACCTTCACGTGGCTCCAGCAGGTGCGCGGGGATGTTCATGGTTCTGCAGAGAAAGGAAAGGAAAGGAAGGCCCTCTCAGTCCTGATACAAATGCTGAGTAGGCTGCCTGGGGCTGAGTCTGTGCAATAGTTGCAAGCCGATTGACCTCATGCACCCAGGTCTCTACCTTTCGTTGGATACCATATTTCCCCGAATATAAGTCGCACCTTTTTATACTAAACTTCAGGGCAAAGACGGAGGTGCAACTTACTATCGAGAGTGACATCCTACTTATATGCATGACTGTATTGAAACAATGTCGTTCAAACCTCAATGTGGGGGTGCGACTTATAGTCGAGTGCGCCATACAATCGGGGAAATATGGTAAGTCTAGCTCTAGGAGTAGGTGTTCACATGTACTAGTATATGCAGAGAAGGTAGTTATTACTTGGTAGAGCTATAAAAAAATTGGAAGCGAGTACACACTGTTGACCTCCTACAAGTTGTCATGTTGTGTGGTGACTGGTGATGTCTGCAGCACTCATACTTTCTATACATGTATTATTTGTCTCCTACGTAGATTATTTGTTGAAGGAAGTTATTCTGTGTTGTGTGATGTGATTCTCTGCTGCTGTGTGTTTGATTGTCACCGGTCCTTGGTGTTGTGTAGCTTGACAATCGCCAACACTATGTGGAGACATCTCACCTGTTCAGTCTCACTGAGTTTCTGGAGCTGAACAATGGCACCCTACTGCCATCACTGCAGCATATCAGCAGTAACTTCATCATGCATATCAAAGTGGATTGTGAGGTGAGCCACAACTACCGTACTTTACCGACTCCGGTTTTATGTCGACCCCCCCCCCCCCCCCCATACTTGAGACCTCAATTTACCGGTTCAAGGGCAGCTAGCCCCCCCCCCCCCCCCCGGCTGTAAGTCGAGCACCCACATTTTAGTTCGGTTATTAGGTTGTAAAAGGCTTACTTATAACCAGTAGAATACGGTACGTCTGTACCAATGATGACATGCTTGCCTTGTGAAATGGGCCTGGTACACACTTCAGTCTGGACAATCACAATCGGTCTGGCACTATGTATTTTGAAATCAAGATGTGCTCTCGTTGCTATAGTGTATTCTGAGTGTTTCTTTTGGTGGTGTTGTTAGTTGGAAAGGTCCTTTGTGGTGCGGTCACTTCCACCAGCTACATTGCCCTGGCTCGTCCAATCCTCTTGTGTCAGATACAGTCTCCAACCTCTACACAATCAGTTCGATTCAATGATTTCCATCAAACGCTCTGAGCCCGACACAATGGTGTCACTCATCCCGTTCGTCTGCCAGTGTGGATAGAGAGGTCTTCCTGTTCTGTGTGTGTGTGTCGACATGATGTGTTGTGGTGTGCACTGCTGTGCACTGCGTAGATCTGTCAAGAGCAAGGCTACACATGTACGCTGTGCCATTCCGAGGAGATGATCTTTCACTTTGACAGCCACTGCACAACGTGTAGCAAGTGCAACACTCTCTATCACAGGTAGGAACCTTGAAAGGCTGTGTGCGTGCCATGCCTACACTAATGCGAGTAGCCTGATGCTATTGCTCATCTTCTGTCATAGTGCTGGTGTGTGTGTGTGTGTGTGCGTGCGTGCGTGCGTGCGTGCGTGTGTGTGTACATGTGCCGTGCTTGTGTGTAAGTGTGTTGCAAGGTGTGAAGTCCACCAGGCTGGGTAAGTTGTGTTGTGTTGTGTTAGATATGAGGTTGTATGCTGCTTGTATTCTGCCTGTTCTCTACCCTCCACTTGTGCAGGGCATGCTTCCAAAACGGCACCAGATGCCAGAAATGCAACAAGGAGAACACTAGGTGATTGTGCAATGATTGCGCAATGGTACGCCTAGTCTGTTTCTCCAGGGTGGTGGCTTTTGGAGCTCGGAGCATTCGCAACCATGCACGCCACGCTGTCATATTGTGCATACCAAGTCTTTACTCTAATGTTGAATTCCGGCGCATGACTTCATGGAGAAAACAAATATTTCCAGCTTTCCAGCTCAAATTTCAGATAACATGTTTAAAAAAGTACAAAACCTAATTTGACTTTTTCTCACGAAATATTCTTTGCTACGAAAGCATCGCTAGAATCCCCATGAAAACATTGCAACTTTGCCACGAAAGGTTGCGCATTATAAATATAGCAGCGGCCGGTGGACATAAAATACTAGTGATTCAAATCTCCCTCATCCAGTTCAACTTCTTATCAACTCAACGCTTATTTTTATAACCCCACGAGATTTTGCACGCTCATGTTATGTGTCACTTTTTTTAACTTTTTTTCTAGCATTTCTCTACACTTTTAGGCTGATTTTAGGCTTTCTACTCCTCGCTATATTAATGCTTATCATTTGCCAGTTTGCTGGCTACGTGAAGTAGGCAGCGGAAGTCATTGGCTATGTCCGGAAACATGGAACACATCGTCCTCTCTCACGTGCACGTGGCCTCTTGCTTAGCAGAGGTTTGCAAGACGGTCCAAGATGGTCCCCATAATCATTGTATACGGCAGTGTTATAGGCTATCGTTCTCGCGCGGATTTTGGCTGGCAGTGTCTACCAGATGCCCAGCCCCGTTTCCGATAGCGTGGTGTTTGACATAACGGTAGGCTGCCTGCAAGAGCGGATGTCACTGGGCAGTGTGCCCTGGTCATTTCCATCTCATCCTGTCGATATTTTCGGCTTCTTCTGTGTTTCCACCAGCAAAGGTTGCAGCATGCTACTTCATGTTTTGTCCACTAAGTTCTGTCTCAGATCAGCCGACTGCTGTGTTTTGTTGGTGTTCACGTTGCTGAGGTCTCCATTCACAATCAGATGGAAGAGATGCCGTAATTTTAATAGATACGTATGCCCCCCCCCCTCCCTCTTTCTCTCTCTCTCTCTCTCTCTCTCTTCCCTCTTTCTCTCTCTCTCTCTCTCTCTCTCTCTCTCTCACTCTCTCTCTCTCTCTCTCTCCGTCTATCACACATACACACGTGCGTGCACATGCACACATACACCTATCCTGTCCTGTAGAGCCACTGCCACAAGGGTCACGTGGGCCCCGGAGGGGCAGCGGAAAGAGAATAGGAGAGCGTCGTCCCACGGCTTCCGTCACACATACACGCACACATGCTCGTGCAACGTTTCTTTTCCAAGCGCCCTTTGTGCACTCGATCTCGCAGCACCAACTCTGGCTATTGAAGATGGCATAATATTATTGATCTGCCAGGATGCAGCCAAGTAATAAAATATTCGATTTTTAAAAGATTGATAATTATCGAGGAAAAAATATGCTACACATATGGTTTGAAAACTGCAAGTGTAAAAACGTGGTAACATGGTGTAGTAATAATCAGAATCAGCCACATGGAACTGTACTATGCCCTCTGTTGATGAGCTGTATCTAGCTGTTCTACGCTGGTATCCTATTTTGTGATAGTTTTCCATATTAGGTAGTCTAACTGTGTCA
Source organism: Sycon ciliatum (assembly GCF_964019385.1). Lineage (NCBI taxonomy): Eukaryota > Metazoa > Porifera > Calcarea > Leucosolenida > Sycettidae > Sycon > Sycon ciliatum. The sequence continues at coordinate 1,857,035 of NC_088646.1, forward strand.
AGATGGTTTAGGGGAAATTCTAGGGTAGTGTGAGCAGTGTAGAATCACAAATATTGCACCCTAAATGAGATACAGGTAGCTGGTCCTTGGATGAGGTGGCCAGTGATAATGTGAATAACACTTCTCGAAAGATGGAGTGAAGTGCTTGTGGTGCGGCCCAGTGCAACCCTGGGCCGACTGCAGGGCTCGTGTCAAGCACACTGATTCATGCATTCTCTGCACCACTGTGGCTGTGCTCAGTGGCCAGTTGTATGACATCATACTATGTGAGCTAATGACATCATGAGAAGCAGTAGCAGCAGCAGAAGCCATACCACTGCAATGCCGTTACGCATCATTCCTGTATGCCAACCTCACTGCAAAGCCGCTCCCATCATTACTGTATGCCAACCTCACTGCAATGGCCAATGCCGCTACGCATCATTGTTGCAAGCCAGCCTCACTGAACGAGCTCCTGGTAGTCCGGTACACGGCCGACTTGAGCCTGCGGCGTCATCAACAGTTCCTGACCGGCCACTGAGATTGGATACTTCTGATGAAACTCTATCAAGCTGTGCAGATCGTCATGAACCTTCTGATTATCACCGAAGAACTGATACTTACCCACGGCTGCAGCGTCGACGAGGAAATGCTTGCACTTGTAAGTGGATGCCACGGAGACTGTGTATCCCCAGATCCTCTCACTGACGCGAATCAGGAATGTGCCCGGAGGCTTGCCGTCCAGTAGCTGCTCGGCGTGAGCGCGAGTCAGAATTCCTGTTTGGTAGCACACACACGTGCACACACGCACGCACATGCACACACACACACACACACACACACACACACACACACACACACACACACACACACACACACACATGCACATCATACTCAGTAAGGGGCGGAATGGATCAGGGCCACAGGCCCCGTTTATTGCAGAGCTCCTTTGAGGCTTGCAGGCTTGTGGCATGCGCACACAGCAACTCACTCCCGTAGGCACTGCACCGCAGACATAATGTATGCGTGAGTGTGTTTGTGTGTATACACGTGAGCATATCTAGCCTTCAGACATGTTCTGGTCAAGAGAAGGAAATTATGTGTCCCCAATACCAGATGCAATTACTTACCATGAAACCAAGGACAGACCCTTCCTGATTTGTCACAGACTATGCGGCGAGACCACTCCACATCGCGGAACCACTGGATGACTTCAGCTTTGTTGGCTGGCCGTGCGGCTCGTTTGGTTTGTCGAGGTAGTGACCCGCTGGGTGGTCCCAGGCCCGGACGTGGACCACTGGGAACCGGCGGTAGCGTGGCGGTATTTCCCGGCCTGCAGACGGCAACACCAGCACTTCAAACGGTCACCATGGTTACTGTCTGGGGTAACTAAGGCGTAGAGTTACATTTGTGCAGTATTGTTACTATAGTTACTGCTCGTATATTACTGAATACTGGGTGGTGTGTCCTACAGTGAATACTGGGTGGTGTGTCCTACAGTGTTCGTCGATGTCGTGTGGGAATTGAATTCAAAAGCTGCTCTTGGCCGTGCGCCAGTCAAGTACTTCGAAGTAATCAATCTTCTGGTTGAGTGATAGGATAATCATTTCAGCCGCTGTACGTATAACGCACGTGTGTGTGTGTGTGTGTGTGTGTGTGTGTGTGTGTGTGTGTGTGTTGGAGGGGGGAGGGCTAACCTTGGAGATCTACTAAGCGGAGGCGGCGTGTGCCCTTGCGTAGATTTCGTGTCCAGAAGTACGACAGCAGGAGGGGTGGATAGCTCTCTCATTCTTTTCATCAGCTGTCCATTACTAGTCTGCTTGACTTCCTTGGCTCTCTGCATGGATCGCCGTCGTTCAGTCTCGTACTCTTTAGCTCTTTCCGTTTGTTTCCTCCATTCGGCCTGAGAACAGTTTGAGAAGATCACACAGTTGAATACCAGCATATACTTGATATAATGCTATTTATTGTTTGACGGGTTGAAAAGGGAACAGTTTGCTGTAGAGCACCCAACGAGTAACAGTTAGGTGGAGATGTAGCATGTACAATAGTAGAGCACCCAATGAGTAGGTGGAGATCTAGCATGTACAATGAGTAGGTGAGTAGGTGGAGATGTAGCATGTACAATAGTTCACTTGTCACAGTTCACTGTTTTTGTTGTTTAATGTTGTGAGCCAAGAAAGTCGTGTTCGTCTAGCATTTACGGTGGTTTTCGGTTTTTTCCACTAACTCTAGCCTACACTAAGTCTTGTAGCCCGACGCAGTCCATGGACACTGCAGAGGCTGGTTTTTTTCTCGGGCAGCTACATGTGTCAACTCAGTGAAGTGAATGAAGGCCGGCAGCTGCCTGAAGAAAGGGTGAAGATGAAAATAATGGCACAAAAAGGCTCACAGCAAGGCACGAGTACATTCAATCGGATACGAACAATACTTCAAGTAAGATAAACTCACTGCCCGCACTAGGTTTGACCCAAGGACAGTACGTTTTGCAAGGCAGAATGAACTTTTCAGTCGTTGCTTTTTGTAGTATTAGACCTGAAGGGGGGGGGGGGGCAACTTTGTCTGAACCAAGACAAATTTTTGTTGTATTTGAAGTAGGATTCAGCGTACCAACAGATCTTTTCTTCCTTAAAAAAAATTCACGGTTCGCGTGAGACTTGGCTTCCGCATCCATAGGATCGCCGCCACCCTCTTTGGATCCTTTTTAAAGTTCACTGGGAAACCTTTTTTTGTCTTTACATTTGCGATGCGTTGTCGAGCAAACACATTTATACAGTCAGACCTCGTTTATCCGGTCCTCGTTTATCCGGATCCCTCGCCATCCGGAAGGAAATCGCTGGTTACCGATGTGCAGCATATGTTATGCATACAACATAACCGGACCTCGCGATCCGCATACCGGTGCATGATTTTGTGTACAAACTGGTCAAAATGTGTACAAAATGCTTCGTCGTATCCGGTTGCATGTGGCTGGCTAGCGCTTGCAGAAGCTAGTATCAAGGAGTTGTACAAGCAAATGAGGTCCTTGACCTGCTGGGTGTGTGCGGACAGCACTCAGTTGCATGCACTTGTCATTTTTCTCGCTTGTTTTACATACTGGGCACGCTAGTTGTACTGCATAGGACCCGTCTACATGTATGTATGATGTCACTGCTTTTGACATGCCACATGCATGTACAGTATGTGTGTTCAGTTATCCGGTTACCTCGCCTATCCGGATGTTTTTGTGGAAAACAGATGTGTGCGGTTAAGCGAGGTCTGACTGTAGAAGGAAAAGACGAATGGTTGTGAAAGTGTTCTCATTCTCTTCAAGTGTGAAGGAAAGTGCTTGAACAGTATTGTACTTAGTTCAAGTGAGAGAGTGCTCCTACCAATGGCTATTTACAGTGCTGCAATAGCCCAGGGAAACCTCACCTCCACTACTTCGCGTTCTGATGCCTCCTGTTGTATTCTGAGCTGCCGCATGTTGACGTAGATTTCTTGCGACTTGCGTGCCGCCTCCTTTTCTAGCCGTTCTCTCTCCAGCTGCTCCTCACGGCGATCCTTTTCTTCCTGCTCTCGTGCTCGCCGCTGGAGGAGCTGCTCCTGCTCCTCTCTTCTCCGTGCCTTCTCCTCTTCGGAACGCTGCGCTGCTAAGCGTGCTTCCTTTGCGGTTGCGTAGATCATCTCTGCTTCTTTCCTGCAATACACACACACACACACACACACACAAGCACATACACAAACATATACGAGCACACCGTCAGAAAGTGTAACAAGTAGGTGCACAACTGAAGGAGTACTGAGACATTTAACCACCTGACTCCTAGCTCCAACACACATCTCGGAAGCGCTAACCAACAGCCTTATTACTGGCTCAACATCCGAGCGTCAATTGAAATGACAGTGTGTTTACCATCATGACGTCATGGCTTAGTGACATTCATCATTCCTAACACCGCTGCTTAACTGGGGCAGATTCTGAGAGGGAGGGTTTAAGTGAGTTAGAGAGAGAGAGAGAGAGAGAGAGAGAGAGAGAGAGAGAGAGAGAGAGAGAGAGAGAGAGAGAGAGAGAGAGAGAGAGAGAGAGAGAGAGGGTCTGCTCAAGTTTCTTACTGTCTTAGTTCCGCCGCGAACGCGTCATGTTCCCGTTTTATTCTTTCTTCCTCTTCTGATAGCAAACGTACTCTCCGTGCTTCTCGCTCTTTTCTAGCAGCTTCTGCTTTTTCCTCTGCTTGCTTCATGGCCAGTTCCTGAAGAAGATAATCAAAAGCAATACTGCTAGTTAGTCAGGTCATCTTGGCTCGCACCGTGACACATTGTGACCCCCCAATCACGGGCATTTTTTAATTAGGTCAGTCTTGTTGCCCAGGAGACGACCAGTTAGTCTCGCTGAGTGTACTCCAGAAAGGCATGCAAGGGTTTGTGCAAGCATTTCTGCATGGTGACAGTCCTGAGACTACAGATAATTTATGTCACTTGCGCCACTCAACCGTTGCAAATTCATTTTTTCAACTCTATAATAATAGTATATTTCCGACATGCAAGAGGTACACAAAAGGAAAATAAATAGGGCTGTTTCGTTGTTACTCAGAGTTTCATGGCAAAAACCAATCATCAGACAACAACTTTTTCCCACACGCAGTTTCTCTCCTTGCAATGATGCTTCCATTGTACTTACTTGCGCTTTCCGCGCGTCTTCCTCATCCTTCTGCTTCTGCTCCTCTTCTTCTAACTTGAGTGCCTTAGTGACCATAGTGTCGTAGGGTACATCTTCATCAGCCTCACCGAGCACCCACGTCCACGGCTGTTCCTTACTGTCCAGTAGAATCTCCACCTGCACATGTACATGTACAACAGCAACAGAGTTACAGCACCACCATCATCACCACCACCACCATCACCACCATCACCACCATCACCACCATCACCACCACCACCACCACCACCACCACCACCACCACCATCACCACCACCATCACCACCACCACCACCACCATCACCACCATCACTACCACCACCACCACCACCACCACCACCACCACCATCACCATCACCACCATCACCACCATCACCACCACCACCAGTAGGCAATAACAACAGAATCACCACCAGCAGCATCAGCAGCACCAGCACAGACAGCAGCACCAGCACAGACAGCAGCACCACCAGCAGCAATTGACATCATCAAAGGCACTACAGTGCAGTAGGACCAACACGTTAGAGTTACAGTTGCTTCGCAGTAACATTACTTGCAATATTACCCAAGTATAGTAACTACATGTGGTGCTAAAATACACTGGGCGTGTATTGTCTATGGTGTCTGCAGCCTGCCGGGCTGGGGTGCACGTGAAGACATTTCAGGTCCTGCGACTGACAAGGAGACTGTGCCCACTGACTGCCTGACTGACTGCTGGGCTGACTGACTGAGGTTAAACTGCTCATTAATTCTTGGGCAGCATGGACCTACCCCTAGGCAAGCGTTCTCGAAGGATAGGGGTGTTACTTAGTGCAAGTGATAATGCTAGTGCTGGTACTGAGTGGGGATGTTACAATACTGGTCGCAGTCCAAGTCATGGGCCTGGTGACTTGCAGCTCTCAACACTGAATGTCCAGTGATTCATTGCCACATGCAGTACACACCACTGCAGCAAGTGTGTTGGGGGAAATCTGGTACATGTGCCGGGCATGACACAATGCACACTGCGGCACTGCTATGCATGTGCACCATACACTACAAAGGTTATGTGATCACACCATCAGTCGAGATTTGGCGAAGGCGAGGCAGTCGGCGCTCAACTCACGCTGTATACAGTCGACTCCTGATATAACGAACACCATTGTGCAGGACAATTAGTTCTTTATAGCCAAAGCTCGCTATAACAGAAATGCACTCACGCTATTCAAGCAGCAAAATCATGACTGGCAAATGGCCCATGACAGTATGAGTGCACTTGGTTTACATGCAAACCTACAAGATTTGGTTCACTGTTCGCTATAAAGGGTCAATTTTGTATGGGTTCAAACAGGGACATGGACAAGGATTCGCTATTATCACGAAATTCGCTATAATAATAGTATATGCGAGTTCGTTATAAGTGGAGTCGACTGCACTTAGCACCCATAAGCTGCTCCGCTGTATCACCACCATGGCAATATTCGCATGACCTCTATAGTAGACAGCCACACCTGCTAGGTCCATATGACTCATCTCACTGACAGTCTGGGGTCTGTGGTGTTCAGTCACACATCATTGTAACTTGTAAGTAGACCTAGCACTCTCTCAGTGTGACTGGGATTGTGTTGCTTACAGCCTATCCATAGCAATCATGGGACATGTAGGAACATTATAAAATTACTACTACTTACTAGTCTAGGCCAGGCCTAAGGCTTAAGCCTAATACTAGTAATAGAGTTATTTGTATTGTATCTACTTGGAAGTACGCTCTTACACCCAGCTAAGCCTCAAAGCTCGACCAATTTTTCACCAGGGCCGGAGTGGTTTTCAGTACTCCGTGATCATGGTGATCTTGGCTACCCAGCTGCCCTGCATGTATACACGTAATGACTATGTTGTAGATCTACTGACCAGTTTCCTCAGTACAGAAGCCGTGCAGTGCTGGACTGCACCTCTCAACACTGCAACTCTCTGCTCTGCTGGCAACTCCTGCAGCAGTTGGGCCACTGTGGGGACACCATCCCTGCTGCCACTGCTAGTACCAGCTACTGCAGTACCTGTTTCACTTTCAGGCAACACTGCTGACAGTGCTGTGTCTGCTGGCACATCAGGAAGAGGGTGACTATTCCAATCTCGACTGGTACTAAACGTTGTTGTACTAGTGCTCCAGCCATCCACTCCACACACTGCGTCGACTGTGTTACTTATAGCAGCATCAGCACCAGCAGCATCTCCAGCACCAGCGCCAGTGCTAAAGGATCCCCAGCTGTTGCTGCGTGTGTTACTTTCGATCACTGACTCTGTTGGTGGTCGCATTTGCCAATGGCCATCCAGGCGGTCGTAGCCGGAGTAGAAGCACATTCTACAGCCAATCCACTTCTCCTGACCCCCAGGGTCGGCGTTGCAGTTGCTGCTGCTTCCAGTGCTGGCGCTTCCTGGGCAGTTTGTTAGTGAGTGTCTTCTCCGTCTCACACAGGAATCAGCTGGCACTGCGGCTGAATGGCATATCCGACAACCGCCAGTGCTTCTGCGGATTGCAGTACGCCCACTGCTGCTGGGCGTGGGACGAGAGAGGAGTATTTTAGACAGGACTTGGCGGAAGTTTTCGTCCGCACCCCGACACGTGTCGTCAGCATCCTGATCATCATCTGAAGACGCACCTCCTTCCTTGACCCATTCGTATTCTGCCTGCTCTGGCATTATGATTTCCCACTTCTCTTCTCCAACGTCTGCACACACTACGTCCTAATAGGTTTTAGATCAACCCTAACAACCGAATGGAAAGGTTGTGAATGTCCTCTACATCTTTCTCGCTGATTTTAGACACACTCTGCACAATTCCCTCAGCAAATGTGCGTTGCTGTCGTCAGCAAACATTTCAGTCGATTACTTTCGTCGCGCTCACAGAACAGCTTTTCAATGGGGTCAGCTGGACTTCAGCTTGCAAGCGTCGCTTCATTTTGACTGCCACTACACAGCTAGAGGCATGCTACACAACAATTTCATGTCGATACGCGATTGTTTGCTTTCGCTCGCCGTGCACACACTCGCTAACAAGCGGGCTGTTCAGTGAGATCTACACGTATTCAAGAGGTGCGATTGTGTACACGCTACAACACATTTCACCTGCTAGACCAGCCGCAAAACTACATGAACCCACCTGCGCTGCAGGAGCGTCACAATGTGAACCCGAACGGATGGGGAGATGAGAAAGAGACTCAATAATTACCTTTCGGGGTGGCTTGTTAGTCGTCTTCTTGGCGGGTGCTCCGTCAGGCTCTTCCAGCCACACATCATACCTACGTACCTGCTCTTCTCGCATTTTCATGAAGAGAATCTGCTTCTGCTCTTCGGTCAGCTCCTCCAGGAGCTCCGGCTCGATGAACATGTCCTTGAGAATTTGCTGCAACATGGTGAGCGTCGTGTGTGCTCTCCACAGAGCGGGTCCCTTTACCGGAATGCACTCCACAAACTCACTCTATTCCGCGACGCAATCAGGACTCAAACGGACACGACTGCCGCTGTGCCGGACTGGGAAAGGGTGCGCTGGAGTGCACAACTGGCATCAGAAGAAGCGACCGGGAAGGACCGCACTACTTTTGTAGTCTGTGCTGGTCGTAGCGCATCCGCAAACACTCTTCGCAGGACAGGCAGCCTCTGCATCGACCAGCCCAACCCTTCTAGTTCAGCATTCACTTCACCGTCACTGCATCAGCGAGTACAGTGTTGCACACATTTTCTTTGGTAAAGATTTCTTGCATGATGGATTCGGACGAGGAACTCTCTGGGTATCTGTCAAGTGATCCTGTGCCCTTGGTGTGGCCATGCTGTCATCTCCAATTCTGCAGAACTAAGCTCACGGCAGACTCAGACCCGTGGTCATGGTGGACATGGGACGTGTGCACAGCCGGCACGCGCACATGCATCATGATTGTCATAGTATACTCAACACTGGACTGCAGAGTTTGGTAATACTTACAACTACAAGCAGGGAGTCCTGAAATGGCTTTCATGACTCCCTGGACCCTAGCCTTGCTTACAACAAATGGTCGTACTGTCAGTACAGCTGTAGTCTGGTATGGGTACTGCCACTGATAGTGATACTGACAGCTGCCGGGCGACATGCTATGTCGATGATCTGATGCATTATACTATAGCTTATGTTATTATGACGGTGAGGCGCAGGACATGCAAGTACATTTTGAGACAGGACATCCGGATTGACAAGTAAACAGGTAGATCTGCAGTAAAGGCCAAGGGTTATGATCTGAGTGAGTATGAGTACGACGTGACATTGAGCGTGTGTAGTCGGAAGTCATGGAGATGGCAGTGAGAGGGGTGGCGTCCATGGCGTCTTGACGAGCATATTGTACATTACAATTTACAGTCAGTACTTTCCTGTTCGTGTAGTGCCTGGCCTGGCCTGGCCTGGCCTGGCCTGAGTACGAGTGCTGGCTAGCTGTCACGTGTTCGTGTAGTGCCTGGCCTGGCCTGCTGGCTAGCTGTCACGTCTTCTGCTGGATCCCGGCAGTCGCGCGGGGGGGGGGGGGGGCTGCTGAATGAGCAAAACAACTGGATTATGGATGGGAAAGCATACTTCCCTGCAGTTTCGGAGATCGTGCGTGATTACTGGAATTTGTGGTTTTGTTCTAGTGCTGGAAATGCACACGCAACAACGACGACGATGACGACGACGACACCAACAACAATGAACAAGAGAGAGAGAGCGAGAGCGAGCGACTGCACATGCACCAAGGCATTGGTTGTACAACATGTATTGTGTCGGTTTGTCGGCTCAGCAAGTATGAACAGGAACTGAGGCTTGGAACCCATTGGCCGGTGATTACTAACTCTGGGATCAAACCACACAATGACGCTAAGACGAACATCAGAATGTTGGATTTGGCTGCTAAAGAACGACAGCAGTAGTAGTAGTAGTAGTATCATGAACATTTGTAAGACTGATCTATTGTGTCATAGGCAGAATATAATGACGTGTACCATTCGAGAAATATATATCAAATTTCCGTACATCTTTCAGCACAGCCGGGTTAAATCAATTGTTGGATGAACGATTTGGGCATCCGGGTGGTCTTCGAAATCAGAAGACATTGCTAAGTGAAAATACAAACTCCATGTCAACAAATGAATGGGAAGGAGTATCTGCTAAGAAGTTTCATCCAAGCTGCACTCTGGAGCATTCTCCTCTTGCAAGTCTCATTTTTGATACATAGACAGTGGCGGCAGGTGCCACTGAATGTCCACTGTGACTTTGGACAAAGGTCGCTACACCATCTCATCACAATATCCTCACAGCTTGCTGAGAGAGAGAGAGAGAGAGAGAGAGAGAACGTGAATTACAGGAGAACACAGCCATTTCCTCTCTGACCAGCTCTCCCATCACCTCGTTGACGCGCATTTGGCGATAGAGGCTGGAATCCCAGCAATTCTGGGTTGATGATGCGGATCTGTTCTAGCGCCAGTTGAAATGCTTCGTTGATGTTTAGTCCGGTCTAAGGGATAGCAAGAACACATGACATCACACAAAGACTCATTGGTTTGATATTGGTGCTGGGCATCTCAGCAGCCTATGCTTGTACATAAGAGCTAGCCACAGCCGCAATGTCTAGGGGGAATAGACTTGTTCTAAGAACCGTGCACTGAGTGTGTGTGCCAACAGGCTTGGGCAAAACGGTAGAATGTGACGACAGATGTTCACACAGGTGTCTTCTTCGAAGCATTATGAAATCGACTGGCAAGTGAATTCCAGGAGCATGGTCTTGCATCTCTCATCACTCTCTCACTCTCTTTTTCTCTCTCTCCTCCCTCCCCCTCTCTCCTCGGCTCCACCACCTCCTCCCCTCCTCTCTCTCCTCCTCTCTCCTCCTCCTCTCTCGCTCTCGCTCTCTCTCTCTCTCACTCTCACTCTCTCTCTCCCTCTATCTATCTATCTATCTATCTATCTATCTCTCTCTCTCTCTCTCTCTCTCTCTCTCTCTCTCTCTCTCTCTCTCTATATCTCTCTATCTATCTATCTCTCTCTTCCCCTAAGTAACCATGGCTTACCTTTGCTGACGTCTCTATGAATGGTGTTTGTATACTCCTGCAGTAAGGTACTATGTCATCCATTGATACTTGTTTACTCTCCTCCATATCCTGGCAAAGTCAAATGGCAGAAGGGAAACGGAGATCAATAAAGAAGACCGGCAACTCTTTGGCACAATAACACCATCATAGCAGTACATGTATAAAACTACACCATCGCAAGTTTGACTCACACTGTATACCTCAAATGGAAGCCTGTGTGCTATACTAGCTGTTACAAGACCAACCTGTTACTACCACACGGAACAATGAACACCATGCTTCAGTGAATCATTCTGGAAGGGGGCCATAAGAGAAGTTATCTGGAAACATGGATATTGTATGCTGCTGGACAACTAGAGCCTTCAATTCAATGGTAGCTGCATGTACGTGATGCGCGCGTGTGTGTGTGTGTGTGTGTGTGTGTGCGCGTGTGTGTGTGTGTGTGTGTGTGAGAGAGAGAGAGAGAGAGAGAGAGAGAGAGAGAGAGAGAGAGAGAGAGAGAGAGAGAGAGAGAGAGAGAGAGAGGATCAGACTATTACACAATGGAGCGTACCTTTTTATTCGCTACCACAACCATCGGCACTTCCTCCTTATCTTCATGATCACGCACAATTTGATCCCTCAGCTCCTTCAGTCTGTCCCAGCTACTCGCAGAGTTAATGGCGAAAACGGCGACAAACGCGTGCCCCTGTGCCAGCGACGTATGGCAGAACTCTAGAAACTCCTCCTGGCCTGCAGTGTCCACGATCTCTATGTTGCATATCCGAGAGCGGAATTCGACCTTCAACCGAAACACACACACACACAAACACACATGCAATGAGCTTGGCTTAGGGCCCGGAGAGTTCATGCCCTGTGAGTGAAGCAGGCTTGACCTGCTGTACACTAGGTTGAAGCCTATCACAGTGGTCTGTTGTGGCCATGCACACACCCAGCCCGGCCGGGCTCAACACTTGAAGTCTATTGCTAAGCATAATACTCAGCGAAGAGCCATGCCAGAGTCTTCCTTTCACCCTGCACACACACAACTCCTGGGTGTCACAAATACAGTTGATTCAAGAAAGCTATTCATACATGTGCTGTTAAACTATCATAAATCCCCTTGGCCATGGTATTGGGAAGCGAAGAGGAGAGAGACAAAGAGACGATGAATTACAACATGAAGCAGGACTGAGAAAGAAGTCATCCCGGCGACTCGCGAAGACTGACTGTCATGGCAACCATGGTCCCAGGGATCTAATAATATTACGAAGCCTATGTATAAAATGAACTCGATGAGATGGAGAGAGTAGCAAATTGGCATTGCACATGCCTAGCTATGCAACAAATGAGCAATGGCGGAGAATGAGCCAGAGCACCACTATCAGTGCTTTGTTTCCTTCTCATAAACCCAACCCTCCGAGAGTATCATTTCCATTTGTATTTAACAACAGCTACAAAGGAGAAGGTACAACCCTGGACAGCATATCAGTGGCACACTCTCACCTCAGTCTGGTAACTGTTCTCTGTGTAGCCAATCATCATGTGTACACAGAGCAGGGCAAACAAAACCAAAAAAAAACAATCAGGTCACTTTCAAGCGGTACTTAAAACATATGTAGCAGCGTTCCCCGTAACCAATCTCTTGTGTTTGCTACTGTAACCAATCTCTTGTGTATGCTACTGTAACCAATCTCTTGTGTATGCTACTACGGCGGCACATCTATCACAGAGCCAGACATTGCAGCCAATGTCATTCACAGTCCAGCTCCAGCCAATCCCTGCATGAATGGGTCACACAATGTCGGCCATATTGAGTCATCATGCCAAGTACCGCACAAACATAGTCACATGATACAGATGTGCAACAACTCCAGAGTAACTCAACATGGCCCACCGTCACGGGTAATGCAGCGACGGTTTGTCATTTCTCATCCACAGATCACATGGGTGACAATGTTGTCAATATTAATGTCTTGCAAGTTCCCAGTGGCAACAGTTCTTCCGACTTACCTATGGTTGGGTCATAGTACTGTGCAAGACAAACAGAAGAGACCGAAGAGAGCACACAGTCAAGTTGGGCTTGTATTGTGTGGACGGTGCTATCATCTCATTCATCTGACTTCTACCTCATGATGTCAGCATGATGTAATGATGATGTAATCATAATGGTGCCAATAATTATGCAGTTTTCTTATGCTAAGCAATTCCACAGTGTGCATGTATACTTTGTACCTGTTGCGTGTATTAGGTACAGTCAAGCCACAGTTCAGCAGCAGTCTGCCCGTGTAAAGACCTACTGCTAGTACAAGTAGTACAGATACGCAATGAAAGGTACTTCAGTGCTTGCAGCACGTTTGCTAGTGGGCCTTTGCTGACTTTGATGTACACCTGAAGGAGAGTGACACAAGGCTGAGAGTGTCAATGCCTTAGCATAACTATTACTTACTTATCGACAACTGTCGTCAATGCAGTACCCAAACCCATGCATTTGTCTAGAGCTGAGGCATGCCCAAAACACTAGTAAGGACAGTGTGGAATTGATTAGATAAAAGTCGTAACTTATTGGACCAGTGCTCTAAAATAAGAGTATTTGACTCACAAACACCCACTCAGAGTCAGGGCATTGTCCCCTATAGCAACACAGTACCTGGTTCAGTGCTGCAGACCAGCATGCATGCTAACCAGGTGCTATTCCTCTGCACCAAACATTTGCCGGCTTTGACTACTCCCTCCTCACCATACAAACAACGGAATTTTGGTATACATTTACATGCTAACAGACCCACAGTGTGTGTGTGTGTGTGGGGGGGGGGGGTGGGGAGGGGGTATGCCTGAGCACACACACATACACACACACAGACAAGAAGAGACATGGCCTTCTGCTCATGTTCTACGTCATCCCTGGCAGGCCCACCGGAACCGGTCCTGTCAGTCAGGTTATCACAGCCACCAACACATGTTTCCTACTATGGAGGTCATGTGTACCCACTGTAGCATACACAAACTGTATGAACGGCCATGATCATACCGGACCAATCAATAACTGCTTCCGTCGGTCCTGCTTGGTTATCCCTGACCGTCTAATACTGCAATGACTGTCCTCGTAGCAAAAGTACTGGTATTAGTACTGGTATTAGTAGTAGCACGTGGTTACAGGCACAACTTGACCGCCAGTGCGGCATGGATCTGATTGGTTCTAGTCCAGTATCCAGGAAAACAGTGGACGTCAAATACTCCACATCGTAGCCAGCTAGTGATGCTCAGAGACACGGGTGTTATCTATCAGTTTGCTCTAGTTTTATCATGCGGTACACTGGGTGCAGTAGGCAGCATTGCATGGAAACCCCACTGGACTGGAGCTGCTGGATTTCTGCCCCCCCCCCCCCCCTGCACGTTATGAGTTTCAAAGACGGTGTTGACACGTGGGCTTGGAAAAGACACGCCCAATAAGCTGATTAGCGACAGTCAATGCCAAGATACTAACGAGCACATGTACTAGAAATAATCACAATATCAACATCAACAACACCAAGACAACAACACAACTGGCGACACCCAACTGGCTTCACGGTGCATTATAGCAATGGATGAACCATGCGCCACAGAAAGCACTGGAATACTCCCCCAGGGTCAAGTGGAACCTAATACTGACAAGATTAGTACATTGACACTCCCAGCTCTGTCATGATCTAAGAAGGCTGAAACAGCAAGCTCACAGTCTGGAGATTCAGGATGGCATTCAACTGAACGTATTTTAGGCAGGATACTGAGGACACAGGGGGTATATTTTGGGGCCAAGAGTATATTATAGCATGCTAGCAGCCTGACAAAGCCCTTCACACCCCTTCAACATGCCAAGTACTAATCCATCAGTGATGAATGCACAGTGAATGGGAAACAATTGACCGGGCAAGGTACAAAAGCAAGTGGTTGTGTCCTGATTTCGATATTGCTTTAGTGTTTTGTTTACTTTCATTGACCTAAGTAAGTAGTTAGTACATCTACTGGGACATCTCTCTCTCTCTCTCTCTGCTACTAGTACTGGGACATCTCTCTCTCTCTCTGCTACTAGTACTGGGACATCTCTCTCTCTCTGCTACTAGTATTGGGACATCTCTCTCTGCTACTAGTAACTACATGTAAGTACCTGTGTATCCAGATCAGGAGCTGCCTCCACCGGCCTTGTTTACACCCCTCACCTAATATTATAATGCCGCTATTGGTACCAGCCAGATTCTGGTCCAGGCCTAGTAGCCTGGCTGTCAGCTGGCCTAGGCGGCATGACGAAACCAACTTTACCGACCGTGCTTGGTACTTCTCTTCCTAAACTGGCTAAAGGATGTCTTGATTCACTGAGACGGAGACTGAGACTGAGAGCCTTATAACAGTGCTGACATTGAGTTCAATTCTCCATCATGGTAGGGGCGTGAATGCTCTATACTAGAGTGCATGCCAGACCAGTGTTTGCAGAGATGACGTTCACTGTCCGGATTTTAGTAGAGGCGCCGCCGCAGTGTGTACCTGGATACTCTAGCATACACACCACTATGCTATATTACCCCCCCCCACCCCCCCCACCCCCCCCCCCCCCCGGGCCCCGGCACCAACAGTACTAATCATGAAGGCAGCAGTATGGGCAAGAATTAGTTGCGTCATCCTCTGGGTCATCCTAATAATGATATTATTATCATAATTATACTATACGTGATGATCCTCCCTCCGGCGTAATTACTAATGTGCACTGTGTCATGTGCCGTGGTCACTGACACACACAACAGCATACACAGTTACTAGTGCTATTTCGAAGTACAGTCAAACCTCTTTAGGACGAACATCAAGGGACCGATGATATTTGTTCGCAATAACGGGAGTTCTTCTTATCCATATGTTTTACCCAGTGAATACACAGGGTTTTATCCAATACAGTTACGAATACTAGTTCTTCTTAGGCAAACATTTGTCTTATCAGTGTTCTTCCTAACCAGGTTTCACTGTACAAACACTAGCTGAGCCCAGCACTAGTAGTACACAGTGTGTGTGTGTGCATGCGTGTGTGTGTGTGTGTGTGTGTGTTTACAGTTACAGGATACACATATTACCATACGTCATAGCCTCCTGAACTCAGCACTGTGTGAGTAAACAAGACTTGACAGTGTGAACTCAGCACTGTGTGAGTAAACAAGACTTGACAGTGTGGGTGGAACACTCTGAAGTGACGCTACCGAAGTGCTGCACTATCAGTATCAGGCAGGCCTTGTTTACCCCTGTAGGGAGGAGGTCAAGTATATAGGTCCATTTCTGGCACAACGTCCAAGTACATATACATAGGTCCATTCCTGGCACAATGTCCAAGTACATCTTGACTTTAGTACGTCTGTCAATGTGTACACTGCAAAGGCATTATCTCCAGTCTTATCCACACCATCCCCATCTGTAGTTTTACACACACACATGTACTAGTAGTAATCATGACCAGATCTGTATACACTTACACTTAGCTTCCATGAACTATCATGGCATGTTGGATGAATAACACCCTGGGGAGGGGGGGGGGGGCGAAATCTGAATACAAACCCAAAGGGGATTCTCAACCCAACCAAGTTGAACAGCGGAGTATTGCACCCCTAAGATGTGCAGCCCCTACATCACTGTACTGCACATTGCGTTTCAAATATGTTGTATCTTGCGACTCAATATTTCATTCAACACCACAGCCAACTGTACAGTACATGACAACATACTCCTTGCCAAACCGCCGCATAAACAAGGCTCCTGGCAATCAGGCAAGGCGATACACAAGATGCCGGTAGATGCCGCACTAGCTAACGTCGGACACTGTAATTCCACTAGCTCTACTGATACACCATATCAGTGCGCACACGCACACACACACACACACACACACACACACACACACACATGCATGCACACACGCGTGCACGCGCACACACACACACACACTTCCTCTCTCTTTCTCTCTCTCTCTCTCTCTCTCTCTCTCTCTCCCTACCCTCCATATCTCTTCTTGTCACTGCCTCACACAGATGTAGTGATATGTCCTACATTCCCTGCATGGCAGATAAGTTACCGTTTTGCATGCACCGTTGAACTAAGTCACTGCAAATACACAATCATCTACATCCCACACACCTAGGTCCTTTGGGAATTGGAGCAGCAGCAGCAGGGGGGGGGGGGGGTAGTGGGAGTGTGCCTCACACACACACACACACACACACACACACACACACACACACACACACACACACACACACACGCACACACACACACACACACACACACACACACACACACACACCTCAGACCTGCCCATCGCGGAAGCGATGATAGCGAACAGCTATGTTAGACATAGCAACTTGTGCTGGGATTACACCATTCAACAGCTACACACACACACACACACACACACACACACACACACACACACACACACACACACACACACACACACACACACACACCGCCCTACTCTACAGATACTTCTACATGTACATGGGACCAGTATCATTGCACTCTGCAGTCACCGTGAGCGAGATACTTTTCCACTGTGGATGCTGCCAAGCCGATGGAAACTCCACATGGAGTATCCAACAGTTCAAGATGTGTGCACTGGGATCATCAATGAGACCTTCTGCAGTGTTCTCACGAATCCTCGCACCCAGGTAAAGAATGCGAATTTGCCGCCTTCTCGCCTCATGCAGTGTACTCATACAAACGTGCAAGAGGTAACCACGGTGACCAAGGCGACAGCATTACACGCATCAGAACTTCTAGTCTAGATTTACTTTTCTGGCCTCATACATGTAGCTGCATAGCTAGAACGTTACTGTCGGTACAGTTGGACTTCACTTCTCCACACTCCAGTTATGCAAACCCTCGATTATCCAAACTAACAATTTCCAACGGTTGTGCTAGGCCTGGTTATTTAAAAACCAGAGCGTTATTATGTTTACGAAAGTTCTGGCTTGCTTTCTCAGTCTATTTTTATGAATACCTGCAACTGAAGTTGGCAAGAAATGCCCTGAGTGGAAATACATGTACGTGATTGTACTTTCCCTCCAACAACATGGCAATCATGTGTATGATGCCAGGAAAAGTACAGTTTGGACTAGCTCACTGAACAAAATTAATAATGGATGTATCCATGCAGAAAATCATCTAAACGGTTTATTGTCTGGGCTCATGCATAACCAAAGTCGTCCGTAAAACTCTAAGTGAGGTTCCGTTGTGCATTGCCATCACGACCAGCATGCAACAATGCTACAGTTACAGCGAGCACAACATGTGGCTGAGCTTACTTCGGAGAATTCGTTCCGCAGGTAGCGTAATGTTATGCTGCTCTTTCCCACGCCGCCATCGCCAACAACGCAGATCTTGATCAAGCGACTCATGCCCACAGCCCAGATAACGGACAGCAGCTACGCAGAAAAGTAACTCTATCGCAGCGTAGCCGCCAGCGGTCACTAAGTCACTGAACGCCTCCAAAACCTTCCCAAGCGGGAACTCCGAAATGTTGGATCTACGACTGAGGACTGCCCGCATGCAGTTGTGGCAGGGTATTGCCCATATACCGGCTTACATGTACCGGAGAGCTGCTGCTACGGAGTAACTCTCTCTCTCTCCCTTCTCAACAGTAGCAGCGTTTCTAAGTGCCCTTGTTCTTATCGACTGCCACCCACTTTAGCCGCACAGTAGAGACTGGATCATACAGCCCTCAGCAGTGCCCGCTCAGTTCTGCGAGGCGCGAACTTGAGAACAACTACTTCTGAAGTGCACTGAGTGGGAGAGAGCCCGGAATGATTCACACACAACAGGTCTTGGAGGCGTAATTCATTCGTTCTCCGCGGTGAGACTCGGGGAGGTGTCTATCTCGCTCAAGCGACAACGATGTAGTATTTGCTGGGGTCAGCTACACTATGATAATGGTAGATGTCTAGTACTGGGCGACTGACACTGACTGACTGAGATGGTAGTGACCTAGTCTTTGCACTGCGTTTTACTTTTACATGATCTCAGCCTACAAAAGTCAGTACAGCAGTGTCAACCGGTCAAACCGCACAGCATGCAGTAGATATCTGCACCATGCATGGTAGATGTACACGGACTCGGGCAGTCAGCTCAGGCCTGTTGTCGGGAGGGAGGCCTCAAGGATGTGAAAAATGGGCCTTCGCGCGCGCAGTCGGTGTTCTCACTGTGACCCGGTAGAACCTGATCATCACAAATACTACAACTAAACTGCAGTGCACTAGTAATGCCATATACTACTGTACTTGAACTAGCTGAAGTCTTTTGTAGGCCTCGCTGGCTCCGTACTGCATGCTGCCGTTGCTTTGCGACATACTCACATAGGGCTAGGGTACGTATCTCATCAATATCATTTTCCGGAGCGTGAAATAATTCCGGTGCAAATCTCGCGGCAGCAAATCGCCCTGTACTCGCAGCTCACTCTGCCTGCTGCAGCTAGTGCAGTGCTTTCAGCAGTAGCAACAACAACAGCAGCGGTCTGACAAGGTCTTTGTGGATAGCGGTGTTTCAAGTCAAGACGGACAGACCGCACGGTTTCTCGTGTCCCCACACGTCAACAATCCGGATCAGCACAATCATGCGTTTGCCTACTCGAACTCGAAGCCTGCTAGCTCGACGTCTTTCATTTGCTTGATTTGGAATGCACCCATGATTGTGACTGTGTGCATGAACCATGTCGATTCCGACTGTACTTTCATCATGCATGATAATAACTATTAATAAGCTATGAATAGGATGAAGGCCGCAGACATCACGCAACTACGTTACTTGTTTGACATGTATTACCGTGTATTTTATAACAAAAATATTAGAACTAACATCAGAACAATCAGCATGTGCGGTGGACACATCCGACAACACGCACCGCTACACCTTATTCCACAACACGCACGATCCACTCGACCACGGAGGGGACGTCCAGCAAAGAATCATCCTGGTACAAGATGGTCTAACGCAGCGGCATCAACACCAAGCAACGTCAACTAGACCACCAGAAAAACAACCGGACAAGACACCTACTGGCGTGGCAGTGACAGGAACCGCATCAACCAGAAGAATGACAAGATCGGCAACGACGGCGATGGCAGCGACTAAAGCACAGACAGAGGCAACGGCTAGGGTCCACTCGACTAGCCATGTGATATCGGATGTGTCCACCGCACATGCTGATTGTTCTGATGTTAGTTCTGATAAGTATGAGTCGTCCATTGCTAGTCATTTGTTTGAGCATCCTCATGATTGTCGTGCTGTGTATTCAGATGATTGTTTTTCGATTGTGTCACGTGTACGCAGTGCTAGATTGCTGAATGTTTTGGAAGCCGTATACTGTACAT
>NC_088646.1:1882116-2064616 GCF_964019385.1 Sycon ciliatum
CGGGGGAAATGATCATAACACCTGACTTTTTAACATTGATCATCATGTGGAGCTTTTGTAGCTCGTCACATAGTACATTCAAGCAGGGAATGACGGAGGCAATACACAGTTTGAGTGAGGGGGCACTTCGGTAGAGGGTCATATCATCTGCGAACATGGGAAGGGAACAGGTGAAGGAATCCGCTATGGTAGGGAGGTGGCTTATATAGACATTAAAGAGTACAGGACCCAGAACAGTACCTTGCGGGACTCCACGCGAAACTGGTAGGACTCTGGATGTAGCATGTGGCAGAGTGACTTTCTGCCGACGATCATACAGGTATGAGGCGAACCATGCTAGTGCTGTCCCTCCAATACCCTTGGCTTGCAGTGAAATGAGGAGGCACTGGTGGTTCACCCGATCGAATGCCTTACTTAGGTCTAAAAACACAATCATGGTAGTGTGTCCAGTATCCCGGCTCGCAGTCCACTGGCTTACAGCCTTGGTGACGAGTTGGGCAGTAGAGTGATGGCGGCGGAAGCCATACTGGTCTTTATGGTATGGGCACTTGTCGTCAAATAGCTGCTGGAGCTGTCTAAGAACGAGTTTCTCCAGGGCTTTGGCAATTACACTACTAAGGGATATGGGTCGGTACTGGGACGGGTCTGATCTGTCACTGCGTTGGGACTTTAACACTGGGCAAATGTCCGCTTCTTTGAACGTGGACGGGAGTATACCAGAAGAAAAGGAGGCATTAAACAGGATTGCTAGAGATGGGGCAAGAATGTAAGCGGCAGACTTCACAAGACAGGGCAGTATATTGTCTGGACCCGGGGCTTTGCGGGGCTTCAGGTCTAGTAGAAGAAGTTCTACTTCCGCAATGGTGACAGATGCGAACGACTCCAAATCGGTGGAGGAGACCGGCCCGAGCGGTACGTTGTAGGAGGCATCGGGGTCGTGAACGATTGAATGGAAATATCTATTCAGCGTCTCTGCTTCGACTGAGGTTTTGGGTTTAGCGGGTTTACGTTTTGTTACGCCATTGATCGCCGACCAGAAATTCCGAGGAGATTGTTCATAGTCTTGACAGAGCTCCGAAAAATATTTGTTGCGGAGCTGGCGATACAGGTTGTTGGATCGGGTGCGCAGTTGCCTGAATTGGAGTGCAATAACTGGATCTTGGAAAGCTGAGGCTTTTAATCGGCGGAAGGCACTTTTGCGTTGTCGTATCATGTGCAGTAGCTCCTCAGTCATGAAAGGGCATCTTACTTTAGAGGTAGGCCTCCCCGCTCTTCGTGAGACAATTGGCGCGAGTTCATCCAGTGCACAGTTGAACTTCTTCACCCACTCAGCGGCCATTTGGTGGGGGTTCGTGGATGAAAAAGAGTGTAGGGATACCGATTTCAGCAACTTGTGGAATTCCTGCATACAGAACGAACTATTCTCGACTGGGCTGCCTTGGCTTGTGGTCTGGCGTGTCAGGCTGCAGGGAAGTGATAGGCACGGAGGTTGTGATGATGCGATGGTCAGAGAATTCACAGTCAAAGACTGAGGCGGTTGTGGCGTCTTCCGAATTCGTGAGGATGCAGTCAATAGAGGTTTGGGTTTGCCGTGTAATGCGTGTAGGGGCGTTTACTAAGTTGGAGAGATTAAGGGGCAGGAGGATGGTGTGGTATAGGGCTTTATAGGTACTTGATTGCTTGTCCAGGAAGTTCACATTGAGGTCTCGCAACAAGTACAGCTCTTCGCAATCGGCGCAGTCTACAGCTGCAGCAAGACCAGTGTCTGCTCCAGCGCCGGGTGAGCCGGGTAATCCACCCGGTTGGGCGGCACGTGTACCCGGCTGTCCTACAATCCTAGAGCTGATACTGCAAGACTGTCCCAGTAGTCAATGGACTGACCTGGCGGGCGATAGATGCAGCCGATCAATAACTCGGATCCTCTTTGTGGCGTACATCGTATGCAAAGAAGCTCTAGGGCATCATGTGAGTAACGTTCGTCCAGGGAAACTCTGAGGGTTTCTTTCACATAAAGGCACACACCGCCACCTTTCTTGCAGGGGCCGCATGCTGTGAGACACGAGCAGCTTGTCATGCATGGTCTATCTCTACGGTAAAGGATGGTTCCACGGATATGCACTTCCAGGTCAGAGACACTGTTATCTAGCCAGGTCTCGGATAATAATAATAATATTCGCGGGATCCGCGTCGGCATCGCTTGAATGTTCAGAAACACACAAACTAGCCTTCGCATCCGCAGGCCACCACTATGCCTGTTAACCTTAGTGGCGAATGCAGACCTCACAAGTGAGTCAGGGGAGAGGAGGTTAGTCTCTCAACCAATCGGGCGTGTAACGGCCCATAACCCTGTAAACTGCATCCTTGTTATTCTCACTCCGAGCTGTGAGTACCCAGTTGACCGTGGGTGTCGGCGCAGTTCAACACGCGTAAAAAGTCTTTTTACACGCTCCCTGCTACCAGCGCGGGTCTTGAACTCGGGACCTCATGATTCGCAGGCAGGCCTGCAAACCAATCGGCCATATGCGTTGGTTCTCTGGTCTCGGATACGGCTAATATATCCAGTTGCTGTTCTATCATTATGCTTTCAACTTCACACAGTTTGTGGCGTAGACTGCGTATACGGGTTTGGTGGCCCAGGCCTCTGTACCAAATCGCCACTCTCTAAGGCTGTGTTTACATGAGAAATTTCAACCCGGGTCGAGTTCAGCCCGGGTTGAAAGTCTGTACGATAGACAAAAGAGGTGAGCGTTTACATGAAGACAGTTGACCCGGGTCAAATACTGATATGCCGCCAAAAGTCCACTTCTACAGTCCTGTATGGTCACGTGAATCCGTTCGCGCGAAATTTGCATCTGCAGTGCCGTTCAAACCTGGCGCGAGATACGCACAGAAGTACGTTTGTACGATTTTCTTGACCCGGGTTGATTTCAACCCTCCCCTTGGGGGGAGGGTTGAAATCAACCCGGGGCGAAATTTCAACCCGGGTCAAGCGCAATGCGTCGAGGTATATTATGTATCAGATTGCGACGACCAGGAGGCTCAAAGTAGTGGCTGCAAATGACCGATATCCGTCACTTGCAGCTCTGCATCAGAGAGCTGTAGCTGGCCTGAAGAGTTGTAAAATTACTCCTTCGTAGCCGGGCGAGTCAGAGCGAGGGCGATTCACGGCTTGGTCAAAAAACTGTCGGCCTGGAACGTAAACGTCGATCTGCCGACACCAGGGAGTAGTAAAATACAGGGAGGTGACACGAGCATGTACGGCCAGTTTGACGATTGCCTCAGCACCGTTTTCACCCGGCGGGTGAGATTGGGGTACTATGGGTACCGAAGTGTGTGACACGCGCGCGGATCAGGATTCTCTCGATCAGGGAGTAGTAAAATACCTACCGCCAAAGAGACTCCTACTGCAGCCCGTAGAAATTCAGCGCTGAGAATTTCCAACAATTGTCTGCCTTTACAAAGTTTGGTACTCGACCAAACTACCACTATGTCAGGATAGAAGTCCAGCAAGAGTGGTATCACTTTGGGAGATATCCCTGCGTGCCGTAGATTTTTCCTGTGTCGATACAAGCTGTTTACGACGACGTAGCCCGCATTTCAATCCTTGACATACTTAGGAACATTTCATTCCGAAAAGTGAACTCCCGAATCTCTAGCATACCATAATATGAAATGCTCATCATCACAAAGAAGGTAGAGAAGTACTGGTTGATCACAACTGAGGAGAAATTAGTGCCGATCGTGTGGTGTCCTAGAGATTTTTTCGACTTCGAAATCGGTGCACTCGCTTTTCATCTCCAATCGTACACGTATTGTTCTCAAGGAAATCACCTTCGTTCTATTGTTCCATGCCGTCGATCGGGACGAATTTCGGAAAGGTGATACCTTTCCATATGACGATGACACAGATGTATCACAAGAGCAAAACAAATGCTGTTCCATAAGATGGATAGAGCTTTTCACGGAATTAGTTCTTCGACAAATACTCAAGATTGATTCAGCAGATCATCTTTTTTGCGAAAGAAAAAAAAACAAGCGCGAGGCACCCATCAAAAATCACGATTAGTGGCGTGTCACCTCCCTGTATTTTACTACTCCCTGGCCGACACAGTTCACCTGCTTCACACGCCTGACCTGGCATGCTGCCTTGCGTGAAAGGAACATTTTTCCGAAAGCAAGCTTCTTCTCCAAAATTCGAAATTTCCTTCCAAAAATGCCGTCGTCCTTGACCTCGAAGCTGAATGTTGTTAGGATAGAAAATTAGCGAAGATGTAGCCGACCCATTCTGGCAAGCCGTGTGCCCTCTGGATATGCAGTTGTTCGCCATGGTCAACAATCTTCTTCTCCTTCGTTCGTACTTTCACTTTCCTGACCACGAATACAAGCGGTACCCATGCTCAGGTTAGTGTTTATTTGTCTGTCTATGCACATACATGTATTAAAATGTACTGTTCGTGCTGTAGGCACTGGCCGATCATGGAAATACATGTAGAGGAAGCAGCCAGCTTTCTTTGAATTCTCATCCTTTCAACAAAAATATGTACACACTTTCCTTGGCTGCTTTTTCCCACCGCCACCATGCATGCACTGCTTTTCAAATTCGTGTTTGCTTTGGCAGTGGTTTCATGGGTATCCTTCAGCCTTCCCTGGCATTCAAAATTCAGAATAGTTTCCACCCAGGTGCGAGTACCTCTGTTCTGCTTAGCACATTGTAGTAAAATTATTTGCAACTGTCCACCACTGCACTCTTGGCTCACATTCACCACACCATAGCGAGGAAGTTTGTTCTTGGATAGATGTCTGGAGGATGTAGAGCATCTATCCAAGAACGAACTTCCTCGCTATGGTGTGGTAAATGTGGGCCAAGAGCGCAGTGAGGAGAGGTGAACAGTTTCAAATTATTTAGCCACATCCGATCCTTTCTCCGATAATTATGGACATGTTTTACTATACCGGTATATTGAATGGCCACTCATGCTTCTATTGAGAGGTAACACCACTCAGGAAACTGAGGAAAGCCAACCGGTGTTGCACAGGATTTGAGGTTGGGAAGAAAAGATGTTCCGATGAAAGAACTGCGAGTACATGGGAAACGTATTATGGAAAGGGCAGTCTGAGTCGAACTAGGATCTCCTGTTCCAGACTGTACCGAAAGCGTGAATATGAATACCGTAAAGTCGCGGATAAAAGCCGGGTTTGCATATAAGCACATCGCAGATAGAAGCCTGGCTTCTATGCAAGCGCGGATCGGGTGGGTCAAGAGTGCATGCGCTATGTACGGTGCATAGTAAAACTGCCGCCATACTGGTAGTCAGTGGTAGATCTACGCTTGTCGCGCGTAGAAGCCTGGAATAAAAGTCTGGCAAAAATATCAGTGGTGCATATAAGCATGGTTTGCTTTAAAGCCTGATGCAGAAAGCGGCTCATGTGCTTATAAGCCCGGCTTTTATCCGCGACTTTATGGTACAGGAGAATGCCGATAATCCGAACAATCACTTATTCGAAATGCCAGTTTCCATTGAATTGAAGGGACGAAAATGAGCTTCTGCTCATTTTCCCCAACCCCAAGCACCATTCAAGCGGTGCACAAGATAGTTTGCAACAGGTTGGAGCAACAATGTATCACCGTGGAGTCATATTGAGGAGCTAGAGTGTGTCTAGTTCCTGTGAAGAGAATGTGAGAAATGATGGAAACGTGAAGGAATGTGCAAGTCTTAGATGGATGTGTGACTGCTCCCTTATCAGAATTTTTCCCCATCCGAACCCCCTGGAGAAAGCGTGCGCCCGAGGGGTGCGGATAATCTACACTCTGCTGTAACAGTTATGTACAATGAGTGCCGATGCACATTGGACAACGTTGCAAATGTAGAATTGTAGGTGGACTGTGGTTCACATTAGACGATCGGAGTACCCCCACCGAACGAAGAGAGCTCAACATCACAAGGTAGAGCTTGCATGTACAATCGAAAAAGAGTACATATACCATTAGCTGATGCTGTTAGTGTGCGTTACGAAGTCTGAAGAAAATGTTGAACGATCTCGGCTGGGATGACGGCTACACCTTAGCTCAGTGATTAGAGCATCGCTGGCCTCAAGCGAAGGTCCCTGGTTCGAATCCTGGTGATGACAGTCAATTTTTTCTTCAGATCTTTCCCGTTTGTGCCTTTCCCTCTAACCAGTGAATATTACTGTTAGCTTCGTACTTTGAGTGATTATCACTTACAGTTACATATACAATGTACTTGATGATTTCTTAGCGCATGAAAATCGGAGTCAGTACCACAATATTCCTCCCTCACTATAATGAGTCTAGATACTTTGAATGTGGAACAGGGTCCAGGACAGGATCGTCTGCTCTATCCAAATTATGGCCTGGTTGCAATTTGTCTATTTACCAGCAGGTACATTGCACCAGGGAGTCATAGCACCTACACTGTAGGGAGACTACACAATACTTTATAGAATTTTGGGTCAGGATTTGGAGGTTCTCCGTGATCTGTGCAACCCGCGATCACGGCCTTGACCTACTGACCCTGAGAACGGCCCAGATTAGCAATGCCATGTACGAGCGTGTATAGATCTGCCCAATGGTGCCCCAGGGGTGGCTGAAACAGGAACCCCTGGGTCGAACCCCATGTCATTTAGCTTTACAGTCGCCTGTGCCGTCTACCTAGATGCTACAACTCCCTGCGTTGCACCCAGTCAATGCAGCACATCAAGTATACAGCCATGTAGTGTTGGTTGTCACCTGTTCTGATCGTGTGATATCACAAACAATCTTCTACGGTCCATTCATTCGAACCTGGTACGTTAGGGGCCATCCATAATTATCTATCTTTAACACGAAATGAGAAAAAAATCGTTCATGGGCGGGTGGGTCAAGAAGGGTTTCGTAATGAAAAATATTGATAGCTGAAACACTAGTCCATTCCAGCTATTTTTCGTTGAGGGGTGAGTAGGTGGGGGTGGGGGACGGTCACAAGTTACTCATCACTAAACTTTTCATTTCGTGAAAATTATCGATAATGCCGGGTCCATAATTGTCGATCTTTTACACGAAGAGAAAAAGTTTCGTTGGTGGGTGGGTCAAGGGGAGTTTCATTTCGAAAAAATACTGATATTACAGACATCAATCGGAGGGGGGGGGGGGTGGTGGGTGGGTGGATGGAGGAGGGTCCTTCTTTCATTTCGTGAAAATTATCGATAATGCTGGATAGCTCCTTTAGTCTATGCAATAAAATAGTTGTTTTCTTCACACAGACTGTAAAGTAAAAACAATATCCGGCCAGGTTTGTACCGAACATTTTTTCGAATGTTGCCTTGAGTACGTTCTCAGCAACATAGCGGGCCAGTTTCAAATAATTGGACTGCAAACTTGCATCGCTGGTTGTTGCAGCTCCATCACAGGTCGTATCACGGGAAATTGAGTCCAGCTCCACTTCAAGGTTGGGTGACACGTGATGGGCATCACTTCCTGCATGCTGGTGCATGTGACTCAAGAGCTCTGGCTGGCAAGCAGTTTTAAGGCCGATTCACAATGCAACTTTCTGCGATGCGACACGCGATTTGTGACAGTTGCGACAAGAAACTGCCTGTCGCGAGCTGTCGCAATGCACCTGTCGCAGAAGTTGAAGAAAGATCAACTTTTGCGACATGCGACACGCGACATACACAAATGGAGTACAGTTTCGACCCTGGGTGCACGTGCAGTGCACGTGCATAGTACTACTTGTGCATGAGGATGTCGCAAACATGAAGAATATTGTGAACCGTGTGTCGCTGTCGCAGCTCGTCGCATGTGTCGCAAGTCGCATGTCGCGTCGCAGAAAGTTGTATTGTGAATCGGCCCTTAGACTGCAGGTGCAATACAAGATTTTTCTGCGATGTGCTATGCATTGTGCATTGCATTTCTCGAGAGACACTTCACGCTATGTGAAAAAAAAGAATTTCGCTCAATGTGGTATTGTGCATCGTGCAGTGCAACTTTCCCACAAAACTGGACTCAAAGCACCTTATAGCTGTGGTTCACAGCAAAGATTTTCCTATTTGCGACTCTTGGTTTAATGGGTGCAGTAGCATGCATGTGCCTGGTGATATTGTTGCAATGGATCATAGTGAGGGCGTAGCAGTACTTGTGCACTGATAGTTGGTCATGGCATGAGTACATAACCAAGAGGGGGCAACTCGATGATCCCTCTGCCCACGGCAGAAAGTTTCATCACTTCGGCTTTTGTAGGCCATTGGGCTCACTAATACCATCATGCATAGCCAGAGATCAAAACTTGTACATCACAGCTACGGTAGCTGAAGCAGAACAATGAACTGTGGATCCATGCCTACTGAACCTGATGAAACACTCTATCTACATGGCACATGTAGAAATATATGCGCGCTTGCTCATAATCATTGGATTTCGAAGCCGATCGTACCTGATGTTAGTAGTTGCACATTCTTAGCAGTTATGTAGTTTGATAATAACGTTACGATAGATTATCAATACTGGTGGAAACGTTATGCTGGTTGCATATTTTGTACCCGGTGTGCCATGACCAGGCATGCTAATTCATCGGATATTATCAAGTTTGCCTGCCTGCTGGGTGTTGTATCTTAGCTTCACTGTACTACAAATACGATAGGCATAGTTTTCCTAAATTGCTTCTTTATAACATTCAGTTTGTTTTGCTGCAATCTTTTCACGTGTTTTGCAGGATTGGAGCCAAGGGTGAATACCATTATGATGAGCGAAGGTCTCTGAGAACTCATGTCTGAAGGCTGGTCATGTAGGCCCAACGATGACCTTTCATTGCCTGTTTCCGCCACCTTCATACTGGAATGAACTGGAACATATTCCCTCTCTGTTTCTCATGTGGAAGGACGGAACAGATTGTTTGTCTGTCTCTGTGGATCACCGAAGGCTGAACAGTACAGTTGGAAGAATATTGGATCTCACGAAGTGACTGAATCTGAAGCGGCTGACATGCATCTGCACAGCGCTTTCTTTCTGAGATTTGCTTCAAGGCAGGTTATTGTGTACGATTTTGTCCACAGTATTCCTATATTTGCCAAACGTATTTCTCTGATAGTATTGTGACTACACACGCACAATGATCTCTCCGTCATCAGTCTTTCGAAATGATGTGGCTCGCTGATGACAGCATGCATAACCATAGATCAAATGAGCAGCTAAGGTAGTTTAAGCAGAAGAATGGATCAATGCATCCTGAACCTGGTGTACTGCCTATATGCACTCTCAGTAGTATTTGTAACGTGTTAACTATGAAGTATCAACATTGCTTCTCTTCTATGTGGGTGGTGTGAGTGATGTCAGATGGTCTGTACTGCCATGGCCGATGGTGTTCACTGGAAGATGTTGGGTTGGGCCATTGTGCCCTCTTGCAATATGCTGTTGCAGCCTGAAGGCAATGAAAAAGTTCGAATGCTGATCTGCTTTCAAGCGTAGAATGTTCCATTATGTGCATTACATATTTGCATAATTATGTTTTGTACTGGAGTGTGAATGTGCGGTAAGGGCATGCACATGTAAGTATATCGCACTGCAAACAGCCTAAGAGTTCACGTGGTATGTGATAAGTACACTTTTGGAAAGTGCGTGCACAGTCGAATCATGTAATGTTAAAACAGCCTTCGTGCTCCTCCCTGAATGGCTGCACAAGTAGAAATCTCCGTCTTCCTTTGCTTCTTTTTGCTTGAGCTGGTATGGTGGTCGTAGAGTTGGAAACTGTTAAGTATGATAACAATCGTTGTTTGGTCTGGAGACAAGAATGCATTTGGATATTTGTCCCAGGACTGTATGGCTTCCCAAACTGCATGTTGAATGCCATAAATGATTATTGTTCGGTTCAAGAAAGGACTCGTGGGTCTGTCTGGCTATTGTGAGCTCTCGCTAGTCCATTTCCATAGCACTTGCTCTGGATTGACTCGCTGGAATATTCTCCAGTATAGAACAAGAAGTTTAGAAAACCTACTGGTGATATTAGTTATACTAGTTTCTCCGCACTGTACCGCAGCTTTTGTTATCACACACATGCGGGTTATATACAGTAGTTTATCTACAATCCAGCATGATGTTCTTCCAAGAACGCCCCCGACCTAGGCCCTCGGAACGACGTTCTTGGGTGTGCAACATCACTTATAGTTCTAAATCTTAGAATTAAGCGCAGGACTTTAGTGATCACGGTTCCAAATGCATGTCATTGCACTCCGCCTTCGGGACTTATTAAACATGTCATTGCACTCCACCTTTGGGATTAATTTTAAGAGCTGCATGCATGCCAAAGCTTGTCATAAAAGAAGAGCAGACTTAATTAAATAGGCATCTTGTACGCATGATTTCTAACATGTACACGTAACATCCCTGCGGCTGCCGAAGAGCGTTCTTCCATACTACAGTAGAGTCGAGCGTCCAAGAACGTTGTGTCCAAGAGGTTAGCCTTGGGTGTTCGTATTTTTCAGCCATCCGGCTGCGCTCTTGTAGCATGTTCTTAGAAACAATCATGTTAGGATCATAATTATGTATCCCGAAAGCTGCCGGAAAACCAACACCTCCATTCTTTTAAACTTAAGGCGGTGGCGTTCTTAGCATTTCAGGCTGGACATTCTTGGGCAACACGTTCTTTGGCGCCCGACTCTACTGTAGTACTGTACATGAAATACAGCTACTACAACTGTAGTAATATAGAATGCCGATTATCCGAATGATTGATTGTCCGAACTGCTCAGGCTGCATGGCAGCAGGCTGTCATCAACATGCATCCCATGATAATTTCGAGGAGCTGGAGTGTGTGCCAAAAAGAATGAGAAATGAAAGTATGCATGAGGAAATGAGTATGTTTTAGATGAGTGTTTTCCCACGCCCTTATCCGAACATACAAGCACACGATCGCCATAACCCCTGGCACACAGCACACAGCTTCAGAACCTGAGAGAGTATGATATGGGTATGTCACAAGTACTCCCAGGTCCCGAAGCTTTCGTCTCAACAAAGGATCATAATCGACGACTTGTAATGAACTACATTTTGGTGGTATTATACTGTACTTGTTTACATTCAATTTAGGAATGAGTTTAAAGCATGAGAACTATCCACAGCAGACATTCTCACTGTTCGGAGTTGCCAAAAACGTGGTGCATGTACAAATCAGGGATGGGTACAATACCAACATCTGAGGTGAGTCTATCAGGAAAGTGAATGTCGTCCACTCTATAAAATGGGGTCCCTCAAGAAAGATGCGATTTTGCAGGCATGGACGTTTCCAGCCAGGTGACTGTATATACAGTGATCTAAGTTATGCAAAGCTTGACATGAATGATTGGCTGGACACGTCAAAGAGAAGGAAGAGAGAAGCAGACCAACCTTACACCAGCTGAGTGTAGTGGCCCAAAACAACAAACTAATTCTGTGTGGCCTTATAGGAGCTGGGCAAGATGTGTACAGTGAATTAAACAATACAGTATACGTGGGAGAAGAAGTGACAAGACTGAGTATGATACACTGTGCCAGCACAGTGCACATACTAGTGCAACTGTTGGTGTAGTTGCAGTTGGCCCACACAAGCAGGTCACTCGATTGTAGATACACAGAGCGCATTCTACATCATACAAAACATGTTGAGCTAGGCAGCAGTGGCTGGCATTTACCGACATACACCAATGCCAATGCGCGGCTTGAGCAAATATTACAAGCCTCGGAACACCCATACGCCATTTTAGAGACAGAACAAGGCGATGAGTAAGCACCAAAGGATTATATGAATAGCGGCCAGGCAATAATTCAGGCCACTGCTGCTAATCAAGGACTAGTTACTAGTACTAGTATGTTGTCAGTGTACCCTGAAACGATGCAATCACAGCGAACGTGATACATGCACATCATGTTGCCTGGTTCTTGGTTAAAAGTTGTATCCTCAATGCTTGAGGTTTGTGGGGTCCCTCCAGCTTCTCAGAGTCCTGCACAAAAAAAAGATAAAAGCAAGTGCAGGTAGAATAACAGTAAGCTCACATAAAACCTCTTCGTCTTGCTAACAAATTTCGTGATTAAATCCACAGCATGGGAACGAGGCTACAGGAAAAAAAAGTTCAACCATAATAATGCAAAAAGGCAACTTTAGCTAATCATATTTTTGGCAGCGACACTATACTGTTTGTATAGGAGAGTTGGCTTGGTGCATTCATGGCAAATGCACTCCCTATAGTATTGTATTACTGTACTTCATCATTTTACTTGGGCATTCATTCCCAGTAGCCCTAATGTCTTCTAACAGAGCGCGCAAGGTACTGCATATTCGGCGCATATTTTATTTTCGGCTATTAACGGCCTGTGCATTTTTAATTCGGAAAGTGGTGGACATCACGCAACTAAATTGTAAATAAAAGGAGGTTTGTCAACTGACAACCGCATACTTTTTCGACATCACTAATAAAAGAATTTTTCGTCCAGCGCATGCGCCAGGAGTGAATAGCAACTGAATAGAGCGGTTGTCATTTGACAACCCCCCTTTTATTTACTAGAGGAAACGCAAAAGGTAACAAGATTACGTAACCCAAGGTGAGAAGGCACTGAACGAACTGTCAACCTACGAATACAACCTCAGTGTAACAACATGCTCTTTCTGCTTACACAAGCAGAAAGAGAAAGAGCACGTTGTTGCACTGAGGTTGTATTCGTAGGTTGACGCTTCGTTCAGTGCCTTCTCCCCTTTTATGTACTGGGCATTTGTAGCCTAAAATTCGTTTTGCAAGGTTCAACGTGACAGTGCATACAGGCATCAGCAGTACAGGCTGAAATTTCAATGTGGCCGAGATGTGTTTTTGCCCTGGGGAGGCTGCAATTTAAAAGCGTCGGAAATTTGCATACTTTACAACACAGTACTGAGCATGCGGTGAGCTGATCACGAAATGAATTGGACGTACTAATAATGCTAAGGGATTCGGGGGCGCATCAAAGGGGTCAGCACCAAGGAATGGGATAGATTTGTGCCCAGTTCGGGTATGATATTGGGTATAGAACGGAAATTATTGGCTAAGCCTCGGGCGACTCCTACCAGTATTGCCACCAATGGCCCATGGCTGCTGATCTCTGTAATAGAAATGAGACGTGTATGTGAAACCAAAATACGGCTTTTCAAGATGTACTGTAAGACATGTTATTATAATGAGTCGCACATTTAACGATTGTCCAAAATTCATAGGTTAACGAGAAGATATGTTAACAATCTTGCAGTATTCTGCCATATACACACACAGCATATATGAAGCAGTACGGCCTCAATGGATCTATTATAACGAAGAAATGTCATCCGTTAAAACGTTAGATTTGCTTCCTCGTTATATATACATGTCTTACAGTATGTGCATTTTGTGAAGATCTGATCTAAGGGACACCTTGTTGGGTCTTGCCAACATTCAATTATTATGATGTTCATATCTATGCATGAATTATAAGCAAGAATCAATAACCCCAAGAGTATGCAGCTTTGCACATGGAGTCTGCCACAACACGTTGACCAAAGTACATGAACCTAGACACGAGCTAGGGAATCAGCTGAGCTGCTGCGTCATTTATGATCTGCTATAGTTTCCAGTCTCCATGGAGATTTTTCTTGGAGACGTCGAATCTACAGTATTAGGTGTGGAACTATTGTACTAAACCGCAGGAGATAGAATCTATTCAGCTCGGACAACATTTCACTACGTACGGAAGGAAGTACGCCGATCAAAGCTTGCTACACTCCCGTTTAGTCAACTTAACGGCCCAAATAATGCTTGGGTCATGAACTCATCGCTGTTGGTCTTTCGAGGGTGCCTGACAATGGTTGTTAATGCACAGTACCAGCCGGGCCAAATGACAAGATCAGAGACATAGATCTTCCTAGTTCAATTGCTGAAACGTGACTTGTGCACACGTTACGTAGCAAAAGGAACTGTACTATGGCACTACACGCCATTCACAATAATCAAAAATGCCCACTTGACAAAACAGAATTTCATCAACGGAGCCCCGGGATTTTTTCTTCTGTACATAATATCAAGAGTACATAACCCCCCAGAGTGCGCAACGCCTGATCCAGCTCTGTATACAGGTATAGGGTCTTGGTCGAGCCGAATCGGATCTTTGCGGCATAATACCGTACACATCTGAGGGGAACCCGGGGAGTCGCGGGTACTCTTGGATCAAAAACAATGGTGCCCTGCCTCGAGACCGGCCTTGAGCTGGTGTGGAGTGTACGCATGACATCAGAAGATCCGATTCCGCTCGACCAAGACCCTATGCAGAGCTGGATCGGCGTTGCACACTCTGGGGGGTTATGTACTCTTGATAATATGCATTATGGAGTCATAGCATAAATAATAATAAGGGAGACGGCACGGTAGACTTTCAGCCTAAATCATAACGAGGGCCAGCTGGGCAGCTCAAAAGAGAGCTCCATGCACTATTGGCAGAGTGGTATACATGAATAGAGAGTGACCACCCAGTGCGTGAAGCTTTTCGTGTCACCCTAGAAAATTTCAAAAATTAATAATGTGGGTTCAACCCCGGGCTGCCAGTGACAGTTGCCCTTACTGCCTTAGGGGCAAGTGCGATACATACATGCTCGCATATAGCATCGCTTGACTGACCCATGCTTGGGGCCAGTGGGTCAAGTCCGCGATCACGGGTTGCATAAACCACGGATCATGTAGAATCTCCATGGATCCAATCTGTGTACTGTAAAAGCAGACATTTTTGATGGTGTAATATTTTCGGAATTCTCCAAAATCGGTGGTTCGGTGGAGGGAAATTTTCGGTAATACCCGCTTTCCAGGTAAGGGTGCTAGCACTACTAAGTAGTACCGAAAAATTTCGGTGCATTTTTTCGGTAAAAATTGTCGGCACCAAAGTTACCGAAAATAAAACACCACTGAAAATTTCTGCTTTTACAGTACATCATTTTGGGTATCATGATCTCGTGTTGTTTCCTTGGGTGCTACGACTCCCTGACATGCATTGATCCATGGCACGGTATGATTTGGGCGATTTCAGCCAATCAGTAGACGTTCTGAGAGGGGTATATTCAACGATACACCCCGCTCAGTTCACATGGGTCGCGCCAAGAGTGAATATTGGAAGGAGTCTTGGGAAAGTGCCCTGGGAGAAATGGATTGCACCATTCTATACATGTACTGCATTCCCCATAATTTCCTCGTGCTATATCCTCGGGAAAATATTTAACGTATACCCTTCACATACTCATAGAATAATCCAAACGTATCTGCAGTCAACCACGGGTATAACAACCCACGGATAGTGAGACTATCTTCAGACCTAGTAACAATATAGCCGTATATTTTCAACCCCGTGAATGACGCCAACTCCCAAATAGCAACACTTTTCTCATGCCCGATCAAGGGTCGTTCGTTACTGGCAAAGTTAGCTGGACATCTTGTCATGTAGTCATTATTACTTCCTCCGCGTCATCGAAATTGTCGCAGTTTGACTAGTGACTTGTCACTTGTTACTGACAACTCCATAAGCTAAGCCATTCAAAACTTATTACACAATATGATAGTCTGAAGACTAGAGTAACGTTCCAGGACAGTTGGACTGAGGGTTTTCATGCAGAGATGAAGTCCTCGTCGTCGCTGATGTCAATGGACGCAAAAATATCGTTCCGAAATATTTCAAGGAAGGTTGAAAGTTGGTCGCGCCTCATCTCAAACGCTTTGACTTTCTCCACAGGACAAGAGCTGCTGTGCTTGTCGTCTGCTAGCTCTGGATGATTTCTACTTCACCACCAACGAAGCCTAGTAAGAATACACGATCGTTGCGAGGTCGGTTGATTACCGTCGGCGGAATCACCTCGATCTTGAAATGAACTTATTTTAGCCGTGGCATGCCCATGTATTTTAGCTGTTTGGTCACAGCTCATGCAGTTCAGGTAAGTGTACTATCGCGTCCAGCGCGCCCTGTTTTTCAGCATCACTGGTGTACCATGGTACGGCACCTGCGCGTGCATCACTAGCACTACGTGTAGAGTCTACACGGCTCTTGCAGGTACAATCATGTACTGAGTGTCTCAGCCAGAGCGACAAATTTTATCGCTGTTGCAGGCATTTAGTTTGCTGACCCCTCGATGTTTCTCCAAGCGCTGCCACTTGTTCCACGAAGTCATTCTCACCCCAGCTAAGGTAAAACAGTGATGAGGCTTGAGTGAATGGCCATAAGCACGAGAAATGTGCAGGCTGCAACGCCTGACTGATCTCCGCAAAGTCGAAATTACCATCGCAGCGACATCAGCGAAGAAAGTGCGTCTAGTTCAAAAATTCCAGCTTCCAATAACAGAAAATAGAACTTTACCGTCACCCTATACTGATGACTATCGCCTATATCCCATTCCCTGCCTCTGGTATGAGTGCTGGTGAGTAAATACCCCGTTTTATATCAAAAGTCAAACTGCGACAATTTCGATGACGCGGAGGAAGTACTTCAAGCAGGGACAATGAAATACACCCCGCCCCCTTTCCTGCAGAGGGAACAGTGCTGTGTCCAGGTCCTCATGCAGCATGGAGGTGCTAGTAAGTCACTGGCATATTTTCTCTTGTGGATCGATGTACAGTGCGTGACAATGCTTCCATAGTGGTGGTGGTGGTGGTGGTGGTGGTGGCGGGAGCATACTGCACTGCAGGGCATTACAGCACTGGCGTACTATTATTTTCTCTTGCAGACGTGCCGTGCACGACAATGCTTCTATAGTGATGGTAGTGTGGTGGTGGTGGTGGTGGTGGTGGTGGTGGTGGTGGTGGTGGTGGTGGTGGTGGTGGTGGTGGTGGTGGTGGTGGTGGTGGTGGTGGTGGTGGTGGTGGTGGTGGTGGTGGTGGTGGTGGTGGTGGTGGTGGTGGTGGTGGTGGTGGTGGTGGTGGTGGTG
The DNA here is from genome assembly GCF_964019385.1 of Sycon ciliatum. Taxonomy (NCBI): domain Eukaryota; kingdom Metazoa; phylum Porifera; class Calcarea; order Leucosolenida; family Sycettidae; genus Sycon; species Sycon ciliatum. Next base: position 1,899,039 of record NC_088646.1, read on the forward strand.
GTGGTGGTGGTGGTGGTGGTGGTGGTCACAGTGGTGGTGGTGGTGGTGGTGGTCACAGTGGTGGTGGTGGTGGTGGTCACAGTGGTGGTGGTGGTGGTGGTGGTGGTGCTGCTGCTGCTGGTAGTGGTGGCGGCGGTGGTAGTTGCGGTGGTGGGAGCATTCTGCACTGCAGGGCATTAAAGCAAGCTCGATTGTGCATGCATGGTGGCGGTGGGAAAGAGGAGCCAAGGAAAGTGTGTACATATTTTTTGTTGAAAGCACGAGAATTCAAAGAAAGCTGGCTGCTTCCTCTATTTCCATGATCGGCCAGTGCCTGCAGCACGAACAGTACATTGTATTACATGTATGTGCATAGACAGACAAATAAACACTAACCTGAGCAAGGGTACCGCTTGTATTCGTGGTCAGGAAAGTGAAAGTACGAACGAAGGAGAAGAAGATTGTTGACCATGGCGAACAACTGCATATCCAGAGGGCACACGGCTTGCCAGAATGGGTCGGCTACATCTTCGCTAATCTTCTATCCTAACAACATTCAGCTTCGAGGTCAAGGACGACGGCATTTTTGGAAGGAAATTTCGAATTTTGGAGAAGAAGCTTGCTTTCGGAAAAATGTTCCTTTCACGCAAGGCAGCATGCCAGGTCAGGCGTGTGAACCAGGTGAACTGTGTCGGCAGATCCACGTTTACGTTCCAGGCGGACAGTTTTTTGACCAAGCCGTGAATCGCCCTCGCTCTGACTCGCCCGGCTACGAAGGAGTAATTTTACAACTCTTCAGGCCAGCTACAGGTCTCTGATGCAGAGCCGCAAGTGACGGATATCGGTCATTTGCAGCCACTACTTAGGGCCTCCTGGTCGTTGCAATCTGATACATAATATACCTCATGCGTCATGTAAACGCGCAATTCATTTTATGCACATGGGGGGTTGAAATCTGACCCGGGTCGAACTCAACCCGGGTTGAAGCGCTTCATGTAAACACCGCCTTACAGTACGGCCAACTTCGTCAGGCCAGAACGATTCTTCCGCGACCTTCTTGGCGTCCGTGACCAAGACTGTAATACGAGCAGAGGCGGTTCTAAAGTGCACGGAGGTGTACACGACGCTTTGTACTACAGATACACCTTGTGCCTTGCAGTGTTCAGCTATTGAATCCGCATCGCAGTCCGGGTCAACATTTCCGATGTAGTACACGGTCACACGAGGTCGTCCTACGAGTCCAGGTGCACTCTTGGGTGTTTTCGGTGCTGTGTACCGCGATGTCTCCTCCCTACGGTGGTTTGGCTTCTGCACTTATCCTTGTGACAATTTTTAAACTTTTAAATGGCTCCTCGCAGACCTGATTATATGCATAATATCAAGAGTACATAACAGGGTTATGTACTCCGTTATAACCTAAAGATATTTTGCCTTGTCTATAAATGTGTGCATGGCCGCCGCAGCCCTCTACTTGCCGAGCTTTTTGTACTTAGATCAAATAGCAACCATACCAATGCCTTGACCAGGGGACAGTCCGCCCTGGCTTTAGCCCTGCCTAATGCTTCGTCACGGTACGGTTTCTATGCTTTGCCTCACCTGGCTGCTGACAGGTGGAATTCGCTTCCAGCAGCATGCCGCCAGGCAGCCTCCTTTGCAATGTTCAACAGTACTCTTCGCAGCCTCTTTTGCAACACATAATGGCACAGTGTGCAGCCACCGTTTTCTTTTTTCTTTACTCTATTTCACGCACTTACGGCTTTCTTCATTTAGCTCTATTTCACGCACTTACCTAGGGTACCCTGTAAAAAGACTCACAGTCTGTGGGGATTGCCCTAGTAAAATAATAAATACTACTACTACTACTACTACTCTTGATAATATGCAGCTGCAGAGAACATAATCATTGGAAGGATTCACCAAGATCATGAAGATCATGGGACAGTAACATACATGTACATGTATTATGCAGACTTAGACAAGTTTGTAAGGTGCTGTTACTCTGGAGGTTCATGGCAATCGAGGTTCATGGCAATCAGGCCAATTCGAAAACGAAGATCATTCGAACCTCAGTCCAACCTTCGTCCCAAGTGGCAACACTAGTAATACTCGTTATAAGGGTAGGTCGACTGTAACGTTGCGGATAGCAGCTAACGCGTGATAAAGGCACATAGGTTTGGTGAGAGCGGCGCCATGCTGCATGGTAGAGACCATTGGTCAAGAATATTATCACCGACATGCAGTGACGTCTCCTCTTTGTTATAGATCTGAATGGAGAGCTGGCGTTTACTTTGCAAGATGTCATTGTAGAAGTTGACCATTGACAGTGGGTCGGTGACATCACTTATTACTTGAAGTACAGTATTGTATACAGTATACAGTATACACCAGGGAGTAGTAACATTACTACTCCCTGGTGTATACTGTATACTGTATTATTTCGTACCCATAGAGCAATGAGTCTCCGGCTCCCTCTAAACCATCGTTTGGAATGTAAAAATCAATGTGCAGATAAAAACTAGGCTTCATAAGAACAAACGCAATGTGAAGAATTTTTAAACAGGCAGCAAGGCGACAATAGTTTCAGAACCGTAATCAACAGGACCAGCTGAATTGATAAAATTCAATATTTATTTATACAAAAGAGAAAGACCAAAGCCTATGTCAAGGGGTGTTTCCAGTATCACAAAGGTTTTATCGAAAAATAATTATCATGAATGCTTCATTGAAAATTAAGAACAGAAAAATGAAGAGCGCCGGATATGATGGACAAGACAAGTACTATTTTAACGTGGGAAAAAGACTGGCTGCCTGTTTCAGTGGGGCACTGGGAATCACTTTGCTGCCACAACACACATAGAGTTACAATGTGTGTCAGTGCATGTTGTGTAACTCATATACCATAGCTAACACGTGATAAAGGTACGTAGGTCCGGTGAGAGCGGCGCCATGCTGGTAGAGACGATTCGTCAAGAATATTATCACCAGCATGCAGTGATGTCTCCTCCTTGTTGTAGATCTGAATGGAGAGCTGGCGTTTACTTTGCAAGATGTCATTGTAGAAGTTGACAACTGACATTGGGTCGGTGATATGTTCCAGCTCTGACAAGAGTTGTGCATTCATGTCAAACTGGAAACGAGCTTGATATATTTCAGACCTCAGGCGGCGTGTCAGGGCTTCGAAAGATTTCTCCTGGCGACTCAAAAGAGTGCGGACCGAAGAGCGTAGTCGTGCCCACAAAGAAGGGGCATTCAAACGTTTCTTTAAAGTGACGGAAAATGACGCAAGGAATGCCTGAATACGGCGTTCGATGTATTCCACTTTGTATCTGGGACTCTGGACATAAGCTGCCAGTTGGTATTCGTTGATGCTTTCGGCAACTCTACAGAAGACAGTATAGCCAAGTTGTTCCGTTGTCCTGAGCTGATACAAGCAGGCATCATCAATCAGCTGATTGAGAAACAAGGCAAGAACACTGCAACGCAAGGACTCTCGGCTGCAGCCTGCACCTGCGTACGTGGAGATATTGATGCCAGCACCAATATCACATGACCCGCACATGGGGATGATGTCATAGACGACAGCGGTATTAGGCTCTAGTGCTTGTGCATGATACACTGGCTGAGATGATGGTTGCAATGATAGAAGCTGCTGATATCTGACTTTGTCCAGGTCAACAGGAGTGCTGTCTGGGTGGAAGTGCGACACCTCGCCGAAGAGAGCTTTTGCTTTGGCCCTACTCAGGCTGCCATGAATGAAGCCAACAGTCGTCATCGCACCGGTAAAGGCTGAAACAAAATTCAACAAGTCATGGTGTCTCATTGATAGTAGTGGTAGGAACACTCCCCGATCCGAACGACTGATGTATCGGGTGTTGTATCGGAGCATTATAAGGTCCTTTTCTTTGGTAACTGCGCGACCCTTGGATAGCAACTGGATTTGTTCATGCTTAACACTGCGGAAATGATGTACATTATATGTCTTGAAGATGCTCTGCAGAAGGGTGGTGAGGTAGAGACGAAGTGGCTTCACATCAGCATACCCAGTGAGTGTCAGGTGTAGAGATGACACATCGTGGCTTAGTTGATAGGAGAAACCAGCAAGTTGGGCATTGAACGTCTCATTGTCCTTGTTTACCATGGCCAACCACATGGTCATATGAGCGTGAAACGCGACACCATCCTGTTGGAAGCTGTGAATGTCCGGGTATAGGGCAATGTCGATGGAGACTTAAGGAACATGTGGAAACTCAGGGTTAGGATACCACCACAGCTTCTTGCCAGCAACATTAACCAATAGCTCTGGAGCGGGAATAGATGGTTGATCCTGCAGCGCCGTCAGCATCTTGATATCCGGGACGTACGGATTAAGTCCAGGAATTGAGAAATGCGGATCTCGTTTCCAATGCTGCCATTTTAACATCTGACTCTTGGGCAGTGCACTAATCGAGTAGCTGAGACCAAAAAGAGAATCGTGTTCTGTAAGAGGCTCTACTTCTGATGAGCCAATGATCACCACAATGTTGTCTGGTGTCAGCCGTTTCACAACACTCAACGTTGTCGCCGGATCCCAGATGTCACGAGATGGCGGAGACAGCAAATCTGCTGGCGTTTCAATCCTACTCAATCGCTGTGCCAGGAGGGGAATTGCAGATGCCGCGTCAGGGAACGGGCGGCTAAATCTGAAATTGATTTCCTCCAGGGATTTCAGATTTCTCCAAGTCTCTTGGCTCACACCAGATGTCTCAATGAGGTGTATGTAATCGAACACCATGCCAATCATTTCGTTATAGTGGGTTTTCCCCTGCAAAGTCATGTAGATAACTACAGACATCACTGAACAGCCAATCACGGACTCGTCGCCAACACCTAGTGACGTGGCCCAGCCTAATTCGCGAAGTCGTGACAGTACAGACCCGCTTGCTTCACTCCTCAGTAAGACAGCGATCAAGAGTATTGATCGACGCCTTTCCAAATCCTTGCTCGAGTCCACCTGAAAGTGCATAGTCAGTGTGTTGTTTCCATGGCGTCTGGTATAGCGGCCGATTTGGCCACCGTATCCCGTTGTACACGGCCTGATGGGTATGAACTCGGGAGATGTTGTTTTCGGTATGGCCGAGAATGACTGCCTGACAAGCTGTTCCAAGTTCTCCAGTTTGTCAGTGCTCCAGACTGCAACGGAGAGTCTATCCGACGTGTACTGCTCCTTGAAGAACTTGCGCAACGCCGTCAGAATATCCGGCTTGTTGAGTGTCTGGGCAGAACCAGGGAATGTGCGAGACAGCGGTGACTGCGGGTCCGACATAAGACTGAGGAGACGAATTTGGCGACGGTCATCATCAGATTGGTAGTTGCGGAATTCCGAGTCCACTGCCTTCACCTCACGTGCCACTAGATCTTGGCTTAGTGTTGGCGAGATGAAGAACTGTGCAAGCATGTCCAATGCCTTTGCACCAGAATTCTGATTGATGTGAAAGAAGTAATTGGTAAAAACAGTGCTGGTGTGTGCATTAGCAGCGCCTCCGTTCAGTGTGACGTATTTATTGAAGCCATCCTCTTCTGGGTATTTCACAGTGCCGCCAAAAAACAGCATGTGCTCAAGGAAATGAGCCAATCCTGGGTACTCTGCGGGTTCATTGAACAAGCCAGCATTGACATTCACTGACACGGCCATTGGTAGATTGAGCGTGGCATTGTCCGAGATAAGCAACACTTTGATGCCATTTTCCAATTTGAACACTTTGTAAGATGCTGTGTCAGCCGGTGATTTCAGGACTGCGCCGTTTAGATTCGGGGATGCTTTACCCGAAGCTTGCCGACCGTGGACCGCGTAAGCAATAGCACCAACAATGCATGCAGCAATGACCAAAAGTACGCAACATACCCGCCGAACTCGGATGCGTCTCAGGTTAGCGTTCGACTGTCTCCTCGCGGACTTCACTCGAAATCGCTTACGCTTGCCACCTGTAGCACTGACGGCTTCGTCACTATCCACAATTTGTATGTCGTCAAGCCCGTCTCCTGTATCTGTCTGGTCTTCGTCTTGAGGGTTGAGGCTTTTCACGTTCAGGGGTCGGCTGGCAATGCCGCCGTTGTCCGACAAATCATCGTCCTCCTCATCTGGTGCATTCAACAACTCCTGCTTTTCGGCGCCTGAGCTCATGACGGGGCCGGGGACTGTGCCGTTTTTTCCTGGATCCGCCGCGTGGATCAGCCTGGCCAGCCACCTGATCTACTTGTAGTCACTCACAAGAACACCGCTAGCAGGTGATCTACTGGAATGCCGTGCGACAGAGAGTTTCTTGGTTATATCTACCTGTATCACGGTCCTGAATATTAAACCTAAAATGGAATCATCTTGAATCATTCACTGATACTCAGGTATGAGTTTTTTTGTTTGCCAATCCATACAATGTCATGTATCATATCAGTACAGTCATACAGACTGCCAGTTGTCTGTGTTTCCTGAGTCTTTACGTCAGCCTTTACCGGTCTCTGCTTGGATGACGACTACACCATGGCTTAGCGGTTAGACTTAGACAGTTGAGTTAGAGCATCGGCGGCATAGCTAGCGAAGGTCGCTGGGTCCCTGCCTGGTTCGAGTCCCGTGGCGACAGTCCGTCAAAGAGGCACTGCCATCGCTCACTGATTGATTGGACATGGCAGTACAGGGCCGAAGGCAGCTCCCATGGGCATGGAGCAGTGCGGTCGAGTGACGAGTGCCCTGTTGAATGGTGGCATGGTGGGGGGGGGGGTCCTCCCCCAGAAAATTTAAGGATTTTTGGAAGGAAAATCCTGCACTCTGGGTGCATTTCAGTGCTGGACCCCGAAGCCACTTCAGCAATGTTCCTGCAAAGCCGGAATATGACTTTAAATCCGTGCCATCTTCCGTCTGGGATAGTGTGAATGCAGAGCTCTCTGATATTGACTGGAGCTGGCACCTGCGTGCCAGCAACGTCAATGATGCGCTTTCGCACTTTTCTTCCATTCTCAACAGTGCCCTTGAGAAGCACCTCTGGCCATTCGGAAAGCAGCCGTATTCTCACCGCTGCCCACGGCCCAGTCAGCCACCCTGGGTTGATGCCCATCTCCGCACAGCAATCAAGTGGAAATATGATCTCTATAGCATTTTTAAGAAGTACCCAACACAACAAAACAAACAAGCATACCAACAGCAGCGAAATATAGTGAAAACCCTGACGCGGACAAAGTACAGAGCTTATATCCGCTCAGTGCAAACTACTTTGCGGGGTAGACACCGTCCATCGCTTCACCAGTTTGTGAGATAAGCAAGAATTCGAAACGTATCACGAGAAATTCCGTCACTCACAACAGGGACTCAGCAGGCGGCTGACCCTTTGGCCAAAGCTACGGCACTAAACGCCCAGTTTGCCTCTGTGACTCGGCCAGATGACCCGTTGCTCTCTATTCCCCCTATTCTCACCCCCTCGGAGCCCTCAGCTTGTTTCACGTCCGTCATCACCACAACTGCCACTGTCCGGCGTCATCTGAAGAAGCTTCCGACGTGCAAGGCGTCTGGTCCTGACGGCATCCCCAACCGGGTCCTCAAGGCCCTGGCACCATCCATAGCATTCCCTTTGTGCCATATTTTCAACATGTCATTTACCACGGGCATATTCCCTTCCGCATGGAAAACAGCGAAAGTCATACCTGTATTCAAGAAAGGTTCCCGCCACGAACCTGCAAACTACCGCCCTATCTCTCTTCTTCCCTGCGTGTCCAAAGTATGTGAACGCATCTTTTATGACCACTTATACAGACATGTTTCGCCGTTTCTGAGTCCCGCACAATCTGGGTTTCGTAAAGGCGACTCCACCTCCCTTCAACTGACCCGCATCGTGCAGCAGGTTTGCCAGCATAGGGATAACAGAGCGCTTGCTGGCATTTGCTTCTTTGACTTGGCCAAGGCTTTTGATACCGTCTGGCATCGAGGACTTTTGGCAAAGCTCGAGCATGCATTCAGGGTACGCAAACAACCACTCTCCTGGCTGAAATCTTATCTCTCTGGGCGTTATCAGTACGTAACTGTGCTTGGCACATCCTCGGCTGCAGAGCCAGTATTGTCAGGCGTTCCTCAAGGATCAATTCTTGGTCCCCTACTATTTATAATTTACGTAAACGACTTACCTGCAGTCTTCCCTGGAACGTCTCTGTTTGCTGACGACACGACCCTTCTCCCCTCATCAGCTTCCCTCACTGGCCTGAAAAACAACTTGCGTGCTGGCATTCAGGAAGTTCTTTCCTGGATGTCGTCCTGGAGGTTGTCCCCAAATCTATCAAAAACAAAAAATCATGCTCTTCCCGCCCCAGCCGGAGTTCACAACCCTCATCCATGCCAACTTTCCAAATCCAATTGACATAGTGTCTTCTCACAAACACCTTGGCATTGTGATTGACTCTGCACTCTCTTGGGTACCTCACATCGAATATATCTGTAAAAAATCAAGTAAATCCTTAGGAATTCTCTCCCCCCCACTGCTCCTACCTCCCACTTTCTTGCAATCTCCTTTTTTATTTAGCCTACCTTCGCCCAATATTTCATTATGCAGATACGTCTTGGGTTGGGTTATCCTCTTCCGCTGCTGCAAAGCTTGAAATACATCACAAGAAAATACTTAAAATTCTCCTCCGTCAACCCCGCATGCTCTCATCATCCGCCCTTTATAAAATCGTTCACACAACCCCGTTATCACATGGACGCAGTGCACACCTGGCTTCTCTTGTCCATTCTATTAAGCTTGAGTTGTGCCCACCTCATCTCATGTGTTTTAATTGGTTCTCTTCTCTAAGAACTAGAAACTCACTCTTACTCCCTAAGTGTAACTCATCCACTCTTTTGCGCTCCCCTCTCTTTATTGCTTATTCTGTTTGGCTCACTCTACCCAGAGAAGTTAAGGACCTGACCTCACTCCGCCTGTTTAAGATCCGTGCCGCCCCTTATTTACTACGACATACATAGCTCATTATCCACATGTCCTTTGCGTTTCTGTGTTTTTCACTGTTTTTATTTGACATTATCTTTCTTTACGGAGTTGTTGTTGCTGTTCGTTTTGCTACTCTTTCTTTCTTTTTCCCTCCCCTCATTTCTATTTATTTTATCGCCGTGGTTGGCAATCACCCACTCTCGTAACATTGGCCGGTGTTTCCGCCGAGTCTTGAGATGTTGTAATAAATAATAATAAAAATAATCTCCTAGCTAGGCACCGGCGGATTATGCCGGCAGAATTATTGGCATAATTTGGTGGTTGAAAATTTGGAGCATAATTTGGCATCCTTTCGGAGGTAGGAGCATAACTGCATGATTGTATCACAGTTCTAGTATGTAGGCTACACAATTGTGTACAATGCACCTGATCAGTGCTGGTGGTCTGCATGGCAAAGGGTTCGGACTTCGGAGGTCATGCAGATAGTGTTTTCAATGAAATTTAAAGCAGGGTAGAAATCATGGCAATACATCATCAGTTTGTGTGCTCGAACTCGTTATGTCTTCTCAAAGTTCTTTCTCACCCTGATACAGTACATGTTACGTGTACAAGTTGTAGCGGAAGATGCGAGTGAATCAGCCTTTATCAGGTATCCCGGGGCGGACGAGATAGTGATGGGTAGTCCGCAAAACTCCGCGTACATGTAGATCTACACTATGCTTGTTACGAAGTCATGACGTCTGGATCTTAGCAGCTACATGTATGACTGTGCAGGCTATGAGCATTGCTCTAATAATTCAACAAATTGAGGTATAGTTGATGTTCGGTAATGATGGAAGGAGAGCTGGAGCTACGGGAGAGATGAGCTGATTATTAGAATTCGCAGGGTTAGGGTGACATCGGTTGGACGAGTATGACGATTACGAAGACAGTTGAACATGACAGTTTTCAAAGGTAAGGAAAAACTCTTTCAAAGCAAAAGAAGTCAACTAATGAATAGAAGAAGTAATGTTTTCTCTTTTCCAGGTTGATCTCTAGTATGCATGGACACCTTGGTATGGGGATACTCATGTATTTTGTTGTACTTATGGCCGCTTGCAAGTACGAAAAAGGCACAATTTTCCGAACTTTGAGGCTCCCATATGATAAGCACAACAAAGTGAATATGTATCCCCGCGTGCCAGAGCATAATTATGAGGATTTTGCGAGCATAATGCGAGAATCCATGAAAGCATAATTCCATGATTTCGCGGGCATAATCTGCCGGTGCCTACTCCTAGCCCCTGGGTACAACTACTTGCAATCGCAAAGTCTGATATTCCAGAATACATAGTTCACCACTAATGCTCCATCCTTGTGGTGTTGAGCACTCTAGGCAATCGAGAACTCTCGCTATTGTGTAGTTCCCCACTGTACGTGCTAGTAGAATGTTCCTGATGACAGGGTACACTGTTTTTGTTTTTTTTACTCCCTGAGACTGCTGAGTCCCTGTACAAAAATCTTACATCGAAACTTTTTGGACTTTCCATGTGGACCGACTTTTGGGAAATAACCTGCAGCTGAGAGAGAGGAGGAGCACACAGCCCTGTGACGATCCAGGTGATGCGGTAAGCGAAATCGGCGGGAGCAGGCGCAAACACACGTGAAACCCTGACGGTCCTGAACGGTCGGACGACTACAAGTCCGCGAGCAGCGATGACGGGCGCGGCCACGTGTAGACGCAAAGCAGCGGTCACAAGCCTGGCAGTGAGCGACGCAGCACAGCGGAGAAGCAGGCAGGGGCGCAACGACTGCTGACTGGGGGTAAGTACACTTGTGCCTTGCCAGACCTCCACGGGACTTCAGCCAACGGCCACACTCTCCACACTGGCATGCACCTTTCTGCTCCGCAACCGGCTTCGCACGCTCAGCCTTACACTTGTGGCGTGCGCGATCACTGGGGCGTGTAAACTGTCGGTCGCAGGTGTAGCAGGTGACGGGAGGGGTATGCTGGGCATCTACCGGTGCTGAGTACGCCGAGCGCCAGGTGGAACGCGACTCGCATTCAGCTCGCCATTCCCCCTCAAGGCCGCGAGAACGAAGGTCAGACATGATACAATCCTTCCAGCGCCGAGGAGGGCCATGAGCTGGGCGACGCGACGGAAGCGTGCCAAAGAGAACTTGCTTCGGCAGCCGGTGGTCCTCCATCCGAGCAACATGCCCGAGCCATTCAAGGCGGCGGTGCTCCACCTTCGTGCGGATGGTGTCGGGATCACCCCACCTCACACGTAGTTGGTGATTGGTGATGTGGTCATCCCAGCATTCTTGGCGAGACACTCCCATGATTGAGCGGATGCATCGGTGGTGGAAGACAGAGAGCCGCTGCAAATCCCGTTGAAGAGGCGTCCAACACTCCGAACCGTACAGCAAGAGCGACAAGACACAGGCGTTGAACACACACCTCTTGATGTGGAGGTCCAGGTGCTTGTTGCCAAAGATGGACTTTTGCAAAGCACCACACGCTCGGGAGGCATTCGCAATGCGGGAGTCAACATCGCAGGATGAACGGCCGTCGCTGTGAATTACCGAACCCAGATACTTAAATTCGGTGACGCAGGCAATGTCGACACCACCTAGACTGAGGGGTACGCGGTCAGCAGCAGGCACATCAGCACCAGCAACCAAAAACTTGGTCTTTGTGGCACTAACGGCGAGGCCAAATTCGGACGCCGTGTTGTCAAAGGTTGTCAATGCGACCTCGGCACCAGCTCTTGATGTAGCGAACAATGCCGAGTCATCAGCGAACTGAGCCTCCGTAGCGGTAGTGACAGGGTCGGTGCGGTGAGACTTCCTGTAGAGGTTACCAGTGTCAGAATTGTGCGAGAAACTGAAACCAATACCAGGTACACCACTAACGCGCTGCTGCCATCTGCTTACCACGGCCCACATGAAAATGTTAAACAGCACGGGCGCCATTGAGCAACCCTGGCGTAGGCCATTATGAACGCTAAAGGGATCTACAGTTGTACCACTCATGCGTAATACAGCACACACCACACACACACACACACACACATACATACATACATACACATACATACACACACCACACACACACACACATACACACACACACATACACACACACACACATACACACACACACATACACACATACACACACACACACATACACATACACACACACACATACACACACACACACACACACACATACACACACACATACACACATACACATACACACACCACACACACACACACACACACACACACACACACACACACACACACACACATACACACACACACACACACACACACACACACATACATACACACACATACACACACACACACCACACACACACATACACACACACACACACACACACACACACACACACACACACACACACACACATACACACATACACACACACACATACACACACACACACACACATACTATCACTACTACTATCAATCAGCTACCCCTTGGGGTCACGCCGCCCTCCACTCAGAGAACTGAGCGCAAGGTGAGAGGCAGTGGCGCAAACAAAACAGAAAGTACAGCAAAATGAATTGAAAAAAAGGAAATCAAAACAAGCTGCCATATTGATGGAAAGGGACTCACAAACAGAGGAAGGAAATATCACAAACCAGATGAACAGTCTGCTGTAGGTCCACTATAACATGCAACGACTGAAGAAAGGAACAATATTAATGTGAACATGATGTTCTGTTCAACAATAACGTCTGTACGCGTACTGCTTCGGCCTTCATGCACCAGGAAAGCACAATCTTGAGCTGGAGGGTGGGCACCGAACGTCCCACAAGGGCTCCACAAGACGTACTTTCACGAAACGACGAGGAGTATGCGCAGCAAGCTAACATCACAACACCATCGCCGCACGACGACTGGCCACTCAGGTCCAAACAACACGACAAATTCACAATTCCAGCTATCACCGCGCAGGAATAAATTGTTGCGAGTGTGACCTGTATCCTTTTTCATCCAGGAATCCACTTGTTTTGCCGAACGCCACTGCATTGTTTCAGGCTGGGGATTGATCCGAGGGCTCGCCACGCCACTGCGGAGGATGCGGAAAGGACGCAAGTAGGCCTCCGCGGAATATGCTCGTATTTTTACCGATAATTCTTTTGAGCATTGCTCAAAATTTCGACCGATTATTCCCGTAATTCCACCAATAATTCTCACAATAATTCTTTTTTTCTTCCCTTTTTTTGCAGATACCGTACCGCGTACGGTTTTTTGCCACTTGTACGGGCAAAAAAATCACGGTTCGCGTGAAACTCGGCTGGAAGCTTTTTTTTCTTTCTTTTTTGAAATACCGGGCGATCAACTTCAGGATCATGAGCTTTTTGGTACAAATCAGGGTGTTATAAATGGAAACAAATTGAAAAAAGGGGGGCATTGCTCAAATTTTACCGATTATTCCACAAAAGTTGCCAATAATTCCCGTTTTAAAAATCACACCGATAATTCCCGAAATTATGCCGGCATATTCCGCGGAGGCCTAGACGCAAGAAGACGGTGACGGCAACAAATTACCCGCCCTGGTCGTCAGCTCACTGAATGCCCTTCCGCGCGAGCGAAACCGGCTGCAAGGCATGAAAAGCCTACTGCCAGTCAATACCCAGGGACGACCCTGACCAGAAGGCCAAGGGCGCCCCGTGGAGGAGGCCAACAAAGAGAAAACCAGGAGCTAACAAATCTGCTTCCTCTCCGCGAAAATTTTTTGCACACACATACACACACATACACACACACACACACACACACACACACACACACACATACACACACACACACCACACACACACATACACACACATACACACACACACACACCACACACACACATACACACACACACACACACACCTTTTGACGCGCATCGCCGGAGGCGATGATAGCGATGCTACAGCAGAAGCCATAGCAGCTTGTGCTGGGATTGCACCATTCAACAGCTTGCAAGACTGAAGAATTGACCACCACTATTCAGCCTGGTTTACACCACACAGCTATGGAGTGGCTTTTTCTGGCCAGTGAATCCCTATTTTTTGGTCTTTTTCATTTTTTCCCGCACACACATCACACCACATACTAGTACTCCAGCATGTACTGGCTATTGGTAACCACCCAGGAGAATGAAAGAAAAGTCAGGAGGAGTCTGAGAAAGAGAAGAAAGACGTGTGTGACCATAATCGTTTCTCACACACACACACCACCAGTCTGTCTATGCCCAATGAGGCTGTTACATGTATAATAAATATTATACACACCTGCTATTGAATGACCATACATAGCGCTTCTCGTCGATTTGGAATAATATTTTAGCAGCCACTATAGGACATCTCCCAAAGGTTCAGCGATTGCTTGTGAATTTGGTATTCCTCTTGTATATTATCATTATTGTCTTGTACTTCCACAAAGCTCCCAGTCCACATCATGACAATGGTCTGAGTCCTTTTTTCATGTGACGATTATCTGTTCTTTTGGTCTTTTTGAAGCATATCAAATCATAATAATTGGCTGTTTTCTAGAGCATAATCTGGTCATTTTCCGAGCATAATCCGCTTACCCCTAACACACACACACACACACACACACACACACACACACACACACACACACACACACACACACACACACACACACACACACACACACACACACACACACACACACACACACACACACACACACACACACACACACACCTCAGACCTCAGACCTGCCCATCGCGGAAGCGATGATAGCGAACAGCTATGTTAGACATAGCAACTTGTGGGAAGTTGTGCTGGGATTACACCATTCAACAGCTTGCAAGGCTGATGAATTGACCGCCACTATTTTTAGCCTGGTATCCACCACACAGCTGATTGAAGTGACTTTTTCTGGCCAGTGTCGGAATCCCTATTTTTCATTTTTCCATTTTTCCATTTTTTCTTTTTTCTTTTTCTTTTTTTTTCTACACACACACACTACACCACATACTCCGGTATACACTGGCTGTTGGTAACCACCCAGGAGAATGAAAGAAAAGTCAGGAAGAGACCGAGAAAGAGAAGAAAGACGTGTGCACCACACACACACACACACACACACACACACACACACACACACACACACACACACACACACACACACACACACACACACACACACACACACACACACACACACACACCTTGTACGCCCATCGCTAGTGCGATGATAGCGTGCGAGCTGAGCGATATGGGGAGAGACGCTTCAAGTCACCCGCCCGGCGAAATGACGCCTCAGACCTTCCCATCGCAGAAGCGATGATAGCGAACAGCTAAGTTAGACATAGCAGCTTGTTGTTGGTTGACAGCATGTAACAAGGTGGAGGACACCGTGTTTGGAAACAGTGATCTTTCTACAACCATGATCCACCGTTGGTAGAGCACCGGTCGGTTGCGACCATCTGAACCGTAAGGGTGTTAGACCCGGTTCTGAGTCAGTGACCCTCTCTATTCTAGGGGAGTTGATCTGATAGACTTCTCGTAGATCTACCGTCAGTCTTGAATTCTATGTTCGCTCCTGGATGTCTTCTTGGTACTGAGAATCATAAACTTTGTAGCTACTTCAAGTAGTTTTGTTCTTCTTTTCAAACACTTTTTTTCTTCTTCCAACTTCTGCCCATTGCGTCCCTCTCTCAGCTCGTCAGCTGACAACAGTCACTGTCACCCAGTACCGGTATCAAGAAGACATCCAGAAGCGAACAAAGAATACAAGACTGACGGTACGAGAAGTCTAAAACGACTCCCCTAGAATAGAGAGGGTCAGAGCCGGGTCTTCCACCCATACGGTTCAGATGGTCACAACCGACAGGGGCTCTAGATCTACCAACCGTGGATGGTTGTAGAAAGGTCACTGTTTCCGAACACGGTGTCCTCCACCTTGTAACATGCTGTCAACCAACAACATGTTTGAACAAACAAGGTACATAGCAACTTGTGCTGGGATTACACCATTCAACAGCTTGCAAGGCTCATGAATTGATCGCCACTAATTTTCTAGACTGGTCTACACTACACAGCTGGTTGAAGTGGCTTTTTTCTGGCCAGCGAATCCCTATTTTTCATTGGCGAAATGACACACACACACACACGCGCGCGCGCGCGCGCGCACACACACGCAGGCACACACACGCAGGCACACACACACAAACACACACTCAAGTTACTGCCACAAGTAAAATAAGAAAAATAAAAAAGTCACAAAGTGCTTCTAAATTTCTAATATGGCATACATAAAGCCCAGCATTAGTCCAGCGCGGCTGAGCTAATGGGGCAGTTCCAACAGTTCAAGTGATAATTTGTAATTTTTATTGTTTATTAAAGCGACCTAGAAGGAGCACGAGAGTAGAAGGAGCACGAGCATTTGCTGCAGACAAGTCGAAATGGAGATCAGACATTGTTTATGGATGAGTTTTTTGTTGACTGGAGACAGAAGCGGACTTGGCTTAATTTCAGTGTATTCTCATGCATTGTTCTTTGGCCTTTGTACGCGTGCTGTGGTATTATTATTATTATTATTGTTTAAGGATTCCCCAAAGGCTTTCGCCTGTCGAGGGGGTTTCCGAACTTTCCATAATACCAAATCTGTAAAAGAAGTGATGAGCAATAGGTGAGCAAAGAAAGAGGCAAAGACATAGTCTAGGGCAGAGCTCTGCACTTGAGCATATGATTGTAAGCGTGCAGAACTGGGATAATACATGTAAATGTTGAAAACTGTGCCAGAGATAAGCTTCTAAAGAATATGATGTGACGCTACATATTCAACGGAATTCCACTGCAGTGAAACCAATGCTCGTAAAAAAAGTTTCGGTCTCTTTTCAGTTTCTTTCATCGGTTCCGACCGTTGGAATGCACTCCCCGGCCCCGCTGCAGTCCGCTTATGCTCTTCCCTGCATCTATTCCGTAATTCAGTACTTTCATTTCATTTAGACCAAAATTAGATAAGTAGTGGGGATAGACATTAACGTACTTGAAGAGAAGGACACGAGAGATGTGTTGCCTTCTATAATGCAAAGACTCTAGAAAACATAGCTTATTACGATTTTCCTTCGTTTCATGTGTGTCAAACTGAACCGCTTTCTTCCGCAAAAAGGCGCGGCATACCTTAGCCTGCAGAACATCCAATGCGGAAAGTTGCTGTGCAGTCATGCGGCAATGCCAGACCGGAATTGCAGATTCTAATGCAGGCCGAACATACTGTTTGTATAGCAATAATCTTACAGATGGCGGTAGAGGCCGTGCCATGAAGCATAGCAGATGCACTCTCCTAGAGAAAGAGGTGTGGATGGTGTCGTAGTGGGCATCAAACTGCAGCAACGACGTCAGCTGCACACCGAGGTGCTTACAAGTGTCTGCGCGACAAAGGTCGATGCCATCACAGGCGCGTAGCACCGCCGTTGGCGGTGGTCCGGCCAGGGGGCCGGGGGGGGTGTCCACCCTGATTTTTTTTGGAAATTAGGGTGCAAATCCTGCATTCTGGGCACTTTTGGCATTGTTTTACTATAGTCTATGGTGGTCGTGGTCGGGCGTTAAAGTGGTCCGGCCAAAGCCGGACCGGCCTCAGCGGCTGCTACGCCCCTGCATCAATCTGCAATGATGGGGGACAAGTTGCTTTAGTGTGATGAGAGAGAACTGTTGTTGTCTCAGCCGAGGGAAGAGCCTTTTCGGATGACAAACGGTTTGTTTGAGCAATGTTATGAGGACCATGATGCCCAACTGATTTTCTTGTGGAAATAGTGTCTGAACTAAACTTGACACAAAGCCTGTATCGGAGTAGTGCTACACGTAGTATAGCAGTACATGTAGTCACATGTACAACAAAGTAGATCATGTAATACCGGCGTTATCAAGAAGATGGTAATTACTTGAAGTACATGTACAGTGCATACAGTATTACATTTCCTACCCAGCAATGAGTCTCCCTCAAAACCATCAGGCGTTTGGAGTGTTTCGGGAAAAATGCGCAGATAAAAACTACAACTACAACTACCAAGAGTACATAAACCGGTTTATGTACTCTTGCAACTACTTGTAGGCCTAATTAAAACAAACCCAATTGAATATTTAAATTATTAGGCGGCGAGGCGACAATAGTTTCCGAATCGTAATCAACAGGACCAGCTGGATAGACATAAAATAAGCACGGATGTTTTATTGAAATTTAACTAAGAGCGGAAAGATGAAGAACAACGGATATGATGGACAAGAAAAGTACTAATTCGGAAATAAAATTGGTTGTCTGTCTCAGTGGGAATCACTTTGAATGTTGACAAACTGCTGCCACAACACACATAGAGTTACAGTGTGTGGCAGTGCATGTTGTGTAACTCATATACCATAGCTAACACGTGATAAAGGTACGTAGGTCCGGTGAGAGCGGCGCCATGCTGGTAGAGACGATTCGTCAAGAATATTATCACCAGCATGCAGTGACGTCTCCTCCTTGTTATAGATCTGAATGGAGAGCTGGCGTTTACTTTGCAAGATGTCATTGTAGAAGTTGACCACTGACATTGGGTCGGTGACATGTTCCAGCTCTGACAACAGCTGTGCATTCACGTCAAACTGGAACCGAGCTTGATGGATTTCAGCCCTCAGGCGGTATGTCAGGTCTTCAAAAGAATTATCAGGGCGACTTAAAACAGAACGGACGGAAGTACGCAGCTGAGCCCATCGAGAAGGATCACTCAAACGGTTTTCTAAAGTGACGGCAAACGACGCGAGGAATGACTGAATGCGGCTTTCAACATAGGTGACATTTCGGCTGGGACTGACAACAACGGCCACGAGTTGCTGTTGATTGACAAACTTGGTGAAGCCACAGTAGACAATATAGCCAAGCTGTTCCTTGGTACGAAGCTGATCAAAGCACTCGTCGCTGATCAGCTGCACCAGGAACTGAATAAAAACAGTGCGGCGCAGAGACGCCTGGCTACAGCCCATCGTGTACGTAGTGATGCTGATCCCAGCCACTTCACATGATGCACCAATAGGAATGATATCATAAACTGCAGAGTTGATAGCAGCCGCCTCAGTTGTCAGGGAACGATACACTGGCCGCGATGAGGGTCCCAACGCGATGGTTTCCTGGTGCCGAACAGTGTCGAGGTCGACAGGGAATTCCGGCGTCATGTCGAAGAGAGCTTTAGCTTCCGATCTGCTTACACTGCCATGAACAAAGCCAACAGCTGTCAACGCACCGGTGAATGTGGTAACGAAGCCGGCCACCTGATCATGCGTCATGCTCTCCACCGCGGACAGCACTTTGTCGGGCTGTGCTGCAACGTTGTACTTGTGCAGCAGCAAGTTCTTGAAGACTTTGGCATGCTCAAAGATGTCATTGCGGCGATCGAATAGACGCAGCGAACGGGCCATTTCCGTCTGCACGCGCGTGAAGCGCAGCGCACTGTCCAAGGCTGTCTTGAAGATGCTCTCCAGCAGTGTGGTGAGATAGAGACGAAGCGGCTTGACATCGGCATAGCCGGTGACAGTCAGGTGTAGCGATGACACACTATGACTTAGACCATAGGATAGGCCAGCCAGGTGTGCATTGTACGTCAGAGTGCTCAATGCCTTTTCCACCATGGAAAGCCACAGCGCCATTAGGGTATGAAGCGTTACATCATCTTGCTGAATACGCTCAACGTCCGTGTATAAGGTAATGTCGATGGAGACTTTGGGCACACGTGAAAACTCATGGTTTGGATACCACCACAACTTCTTGCCAGCAACATTAACCAATAGCTCTGGAGCGGGAATGGGCAGTTGCTCCTGCAGCGCCGTCAGCGTCTTGATATCCGGGACGTACGGATTAGCTCCGGGAATTTTGAAAAACGGATCTCTCTTCTGCGACTGCCACCTTTCTCTCTGCACTCTGCCTATGGTGCTCCTGGTGAAGTTAAAGGCATAGAGAGGGTCATAGTGCGTAAAACCAGCATCCTCAGACGAACCAATAAGCACTATCACATTGTCCGGAGTCATGGTTTTAACAATATTCAACGCCATCTCCGGGTCCCAGATGCTGCGAGATGGAGGAGACAGCAGGTCGGCCGGTGAAGAAATTCGTCCCAATCGCCGCGCCAGGCCGGAGATAGCACTGGTCGGGTCGGTGAACGGCCGGTTGAACTCAAACTCAATCTCATCAAGAGCCAGCATGTCATTCCACACATGTTGCGTTATGCCCGACGACTGAATGAGGCGCAGGTAGTCAAACAGCATGCCGATGATCTCATTGTTGTGCTCTTTACCTGCCACCGTCAGCTGGATAGTGAAGGTAAGAAGAGCGTATCCGACGTTGGACTCATCCGTGTAGCCCCTCAGTGCCGTAGCCCAGCCGACGTGACGAAGCTTGGCCAGGACAGTGCCGTTCGCTTCGTGTGCTAACAGATGCACGATCAGGTCTACCGGGCGCCTTCGCTCCTTTCCGCGTATCGGCTCTATCTGAAAGTAGACATTGATCGTGTCGTCACCGTTTATCGTTCCATAGTGCCCCATCTGAGCACGGCTCTCATGGGGAAATGGTGCCCGGGGGATGAACTCGGGAGATGTTGTTTTCGGTATGGCCGAGAATGACTGCCTGACAAGCTGTTCCAAGTTCTCCAGTTTGTCAGTGCTCCAGACTGCAACGGAGAGTCTATCCGACGTGTACTGCTCCTTGAAGAACTTGCGCAACGCCGTCAGAACACCCGGCTTGTTCAGGGTCTCCACTGAGCCGACTGCGAAACGAGATGCCTGCGACTGCTGGCTGGACATGAGGCTGAGAAAGCGCTCGCGCCGAAACGCGTCGTTGGAAAGGGAGTTGCGAAACTCCGAGTCCACTGCCTTCACTTCTCGCGCCACGCCGTCCTTACTCAGAGTTGGCGAGATGAAGAACTGAGCCAGCATGTCTAACGCATTGGCGCCGGCATCCTGATTGACGTGAAAGTAGTAATTTGTGTAGTCCGTGTTGGTTCCAGCATTTGAGCTGCCCCCGTTCATAGCCAGATAGTTTGCGTAGCCGCCTTCGGCTGGGTACTTTTCACTTCCCAGGAACAGCATGTGCTCAAGGAAATGAGCCAATCCTGGGTACTCAGCGGGTTCGTTGAAGAAACCAGCATCGACATTCACTGACACGGCCATTGGCAAGTTGAGCGTGGCATTGTCCGAGATAAGCAACACTTTGATGCCATTTTCCAATTTGAACACTTTGTATGATGCTGTGTCAGCCGGTGATTTCAGGACTGCGGAAAATTGCGAATTTCCAGACGGTACCTGCTTCGGCCCGTAGCGATGGATGGCGATCCCAGCCATAGCAATACCACTAACAATGAATCCAAAAAGAAGGCAACATTTGAGAGCTCGGCCGCTTCTTCTCACCGCCGACCTTCTGCGAATAACAGATTTGACACGAAACCTTGTGCGAGCGTCATCATCACTATCTGCAATATCTATATCGTCAAACTCATCTCCACTGTCTTCGTCTTCCTCTCGTTCACGATCGTCAAGCAGCCTAGCTTTGGATGCAGAGCTATCAGATAATCCAATGTCAGCATCCTCCACTTCCTCAACTTCAAGGGCTTCGGTCAGCTCCTGTTCTTCTTCGGAGCTCATTTTATTATCTCTCTATCTGCTATGTTCACAAGCCGGTTTGTTAGCATAACGGTGCGTAGTTATCTCCTCAGAGACAAAGAGGAACTGAGAAGGCGATCGCGGAGCTGCTGACTCAGGGCGCGTTTGGTTGGTACGAACTAGAACAGGATTCACCAGAACAGCGCGTTTGGTTGGGACTGCACCTGTTCTGGGTCGGCCAGAACATGTTCTGCTTGCTCCGGCCTCCAGGCCAGAGCAGACCGAGCAGTTTCACTTTTTCACAGTGAAACCTGGCGGGAACATCGATTTTGGTCCCAAATGATCACGTGCATACGCTTTTGGGTTGGACTCGTTGTACCGTACAAAGTGACCATGGTGACCCATACACATTTTGAAGAATGCACCAAGTTTGGCACATTTTCCACAAAAATGTGCTCTGTTTCTGGAGTACCGTTTGGTTGGCATGAGGCTGCTCCATGTGCACCAGCTGTTCGATCCTGTTCTAGATTGTACCAACCAAACGCACCCTCAATGAAATAATAATATTATTATTTTCTGACAAAGGATTTTGTGATGATTGTGATGATGTACTACACGCTGAAGATTCTGGCAAGTCGTAGATATTTTACGACTCCCAATATCCGGGAGAAAACACACGTGATGGATATGGGGAAATCCCAAGGCATAAAACCGCTTGTATGGCCAGGCTTGCGTCGGAATGTTTCTGCTGAAGATTTGGATCAATAGTTGTGCTCTTTTTTACTCCACGACTGCTGCGGTAGTGGTCAGTGCTGTCATGCTATAGTATGGTATGACTGCCTGTTCGTAATGCCACGCTCTTGCCAAGACTTGGTGCCACGGTGTCAGGGAAGCAGCTTTCAATGGTGGCAAAATAGAACGGTTGCGGCCTATCACTCATATGATCAGCACTATCAGCTGTGACTGACGGTTATGGCATATGCGGCTCCAGTGTGGAGAACTTTGAGGTAAAAATCCGGCGTTGTGATTGTGTGTGAAGTTATGAGTGTCACCGTGTGTGTGTGTGTGTGTGTGTGTGTGTGTGTGTGTGTGTGTGTGTGCGCGCGCGCGCGTGCATGTGTGTGTATGTGTGTGTGTGTGTGTGTGTGTGTGTGTGTGTGTGTGTGTGCGTGCTTCTGCAAGTTCTGGTATTACGTGTACAGTTGACTCCTGATAATCATTATAACGGACACCATTAATGCATTGCCGGTGCAGGAGAAGTAGTTTTTTTGTAGCCGCAGTTTGTTATACACGTAACAGAAATGCACTCACACACAGAGGTGTGTGCAAGGGGGGGGGGGGGGGGCTTTGGGTGCCAAAGCACATCCCTCAATACAAAAATTTCGATCGTGGTTCGCAGCTGGTTCGAGAGAGACCGCGGACCGCTGATCGCACGTGCAACTCTCCACATCGCACACTGTAGCAATCACTGTTCAGACCAGGGAGTACTTGCAAGTACAGTAAAGCCTGTAATGGCGACCACATTTCCTTGTCACGGACGCATTCACATTCAAAACAGCTCGGATAAGGCGACCACTCGCTTAACGCGACCGACGACCACCCACCCGCGACCGCGTTGCACAGTGCTAGTACATAATATGCATTACATGGTGTACTATGCATGGTGGGTCTACACATCAGTGCAGGAAGTGTAGATGTGCATGGTGCATGCACGACACTTGACAGGTCTGAGGACCCCGGGCACGTGAGTCGTGCTAGAGTGGCATAGGTGTGTGCCGGCACTGTGATACACTGATCAAAATGATGTATCACACGTGGATATGGTCACGTGACCCGCTGAACCTGGATAAGAAGACCACCTGGCCACGGCGACCACTTTTTCTCGTCCCTTGAGGGGTCACCTTAGTTAGACAGGTTTCACTGGAGTAGGTATTTTACTACTCCCTGTTTCACTGGAGTAGGTATTTTACTACTCCCGGTTTCACTGGAGTAGGTATTTTACTACTCCCTGGTTCACACCAACAATGTATCTGAAACCAATCCACATGCAGTTGACTATTTTTGTCACAGTCATGATTGGCCATTTTGCAATGAAACTTCTAGTCAAGGGCAACTCTGCTTCGTACCTCCCGTTGTGCAGTGTCACATCAGGCCTCAGCACATGATTTGTATCGCACTCCACATGTGTGTTAGAAGCAAAGAATCACAAACACGACATGGGTAGAAGTAGCAACATGGTTCGTGGACATCACACATGTCAGACATAGCAGTTTGTTCGCGCTATGTTTGTAGAATGTAGCTCTGGCAGCTTTCTCAAGTTGATCAGCCAGGAACCCAGTTCTGAACCCAGTTTGTGCGGTGACTGGATGACCCAATCCGTACTTGTACATATTCAGTATCATGCACAGTTATGGCATGAGCCGGCATACTTTACCGTCCAAATTGTTCGGGAGGAGAATATCCCAATCCTTCCCTGGCTAAAATATGCCCTGTTAACGCCTAGAGACACCACATGGTTGAAGGTTGTTACCATGGTTACTGGTGAACCACAACAACTGTATGCTGTTCGTGTAACGCCTACACACCTCATACTTTATTTTTTTTAATTTTTGTTTGGTTCGCCGTCTTTTCATAGACATAGATATGTGCACCGCAAAAAAATACAATCGGTGAAAATGAGCCAAAAGAAAACTGTTGCGCTCTGTTGCTTTTCTCCCTGTGGCTACTGTAGATGCAGGTGCCACAGTATAATGCCTCCTCTATGCCAGCCAGCCTGATTGCACAGTTACTGCAACTCTGATCTGAGTTGTATCATGGTGGCGCACAGCATCTAACTGTGCCAGCGTACACATGGCGGGTGTTATTGCGGCCACTGAGTTGGTGATATCAGCTGTTACGCTTTATGACTGG
This sequence comes from Sycon ciliatum, assembly GCF_964019385.1. Classification (NCBI taxonomy): domain Eukaryota; kingdom Metazoa; phylum Porifera; class Calcarea; order Leucosolenida; family Sycettidae; genus Sycon; species Sycon ciliatum. The sequence goes on from NC_088646.1 coordinate 1,923,488, forward strand.
CCGTCGCGCAGCCTAGGACTGGACTCTGTGACTGGCCAGCAACACTGGCCATTCTGCTATTCGGTGCAACAAAACGGCTACAAACTGAGGTACATTATGGCGTTGGGTTTTGTAACTTTTGTTAGGTCTGCAAGTGATGGTCATGGGGTGCCATCATGTAGACCCCTCCGGTAGGTCGGCATCAGACCCCTCCGGTAGGTCGGCATCAGATCCCTCCGCTGGGGTCACAGCATTAGACCCCTCTACTAGGTGGTATCAGACCCCTCTGGTGAGGTGGTGACATTAACCCCCCCCCCCCCCCCCTGTGGGGTGGCGACATCACACCTTTCCGTTTGGGGGGGGGGGCATCAGACCCCTCCGGCGAGGTGCTGACATCAGACCCCTCTGGTGGGGTATCATCAGACCCTCCAGTGGGGTAACATTAGACCCCTCCGGTAACATCAGACCTCTCCGGTGGGATAACATCAGACCGCTACAGTGGGGTTGCGGCATCCAACCTCTTCCTTTGGTGGCATGGCATCAGATCCTTCTGTACCAACACTCTCAGAGTCAGAACCATGGGAATCCGGACTGAATAGGGGATTAGATCCTGGGACGGTGGATGGTACGCAGACAGCAGCAGACAGCACTAGTGAGTAGTGGCAGCAGAACCATGCTCTTCAGCTGGTGTCAAGTTGGGAGATGAACATACAGCTCCCATGCTGTATTTTCATTGAGTCGTCGGCGCATCCCCTGACTATGCATGTAGACCAGTGTTGTACACTGCAACACCACAATCGGCATCGCACTTTGGACCCATCACGTGTCAAACACACGGCGAAGAAGCCGCTTACAAGCATTCTAGTAGTAGCACTGTCTTGTTCGAACGAGTATTCATGTTAGCATCATACCAACGTAACCATGGTGTTACATAGACTAGCTGTTCCAAACAGCTGTCAACCTACCAGTACAGTGCAGTACCAGTAATTGACTGATTTTTGTATGCTTCTCCGCACTCTTCTGCTCATCAACATTACACATCTCAGTCCTCCGCTGCCTAACTGTTAGCCTGAACCCCCTGGCCTTGTTCCAGGTACTACGAAATGTAGTCCTACAGTCATGTAGCTAGTGAACATGCGGCGAGTGTGTGACTGAGCATCGGATCACAGTGACTCAGTCAGTCAGTGTGCATCACGTATGCCCGAGGTACATCATGTCACCCTAGAAGGTCCATAGTACAGTGTTTGATGTGATTTTGTTTACAAACTTCCCGTACTCCAATCATCTTGTGGTAAATCTGATGAATAGAGGAGTGGACAGCATTCTTTCTTACCAACTCTCATGGCTATTGGCAACGTATTGAAAATATTATATAATGGACGTTTTTAAAAGTAATAATCTCAACATTAATTAGGGAATACCACCGGGTCAGTATTGCAATCAAGTCAACTGGAAGGTCCAGGATGAGAATTAGAGAGTTTTTCAGAGGTCCGTAGTGACCTCTCCGTCTTTGTTATGCTGCAATGATGCCTGCATGCCCGCGGTCCGTGCCAAGTCTCGGATGGATGCAGCCAGCGGAGAGTGCGGGTACCGTACTAGCACATCCTGCCACGTGTTCACCGACTCCTCGGCGAACATCGCCAGCACGGTTGAGTCGGCGGTCGACTGCTTTGCATTGGAACTATCTCTTGCCACTGCCACCCTGGACTGAGCATCCATGTCAGGGGCTAAGCCCTGCACGGACAATATGTTGTTTGCCGGCGAAACATCACTAAAGATGCTAGTGCCTTCTTCGCCGAACACGGTCACTTCTGCCTCGTGTAAGTTACGTCCTGCTCGCCTGCGTTGTCCATTGAACACTACAGAAGAACACAAGAGATTGGAGAACAACAAATTGTTATCGGAGGTGGGGGGGGGGGGGCATCTGTGACAATCGACTGGTGTTTTGCAGTCGTCCATGACGAATTGGTGTAGCTGTTTAATTCTGTGAGGAGTGGTTAAACTGTGTGAATTGGTGGTAACGAAGTGAAGTCACGGGTTTGTTCTGCAAATATTCCCGTAACCACTGGCCTTCGTGAGATTAGACATACTAAATGAAAAAGAACAGGGTCATACAAGCATGTCCAGAAATTGAGTACCATACTTCCCACAGTATAAATTGAGTACCATACTACCCACAGTATAAATTGAGTACCATACTTCCCACAGTATAAATTGAGTACCATACTACCCACAGTATAAATTGAGTACCATACTTCCCACAGGTAAACAGTTTCCTCTGAGACAAAAATGCGATAATACTCATAAAAAGGACACACTTCAGGCTCATTACAAACATCTTGAAAGTTTTTGTCTTCACAAGTATACTTTCAAGCCTTCTCATCAGGTGAAATACAGGCAAGGGAAAAGGAACAGGAACAGTGGATTAAATACAGTAAGAAGGTGGTAAAGATGTTTGTAATGAGCCTGAAGTGTGTCCTTTTTATGAGTATTATCATACTTCCCACAGTATAAATTGAGTACCATACTTCCCACAGTATAAATTGAGTACCATACTTCCCACAGTATAAATTGAGTACCATACTTCCCACAGTATAAATTGAGTACCATACTTCCCACAGTATGAATTGAGTACCATACTTCCCACAGTATAAATTGAGTACCCCACAGTATAAATTGAGTACCATACTACCCACAGTATAAATTGAGTACCATACTACCCACAGTATAAATTGAGTACCATACTACCCACAGTATAAATTGAGTACCATACTTCCCACAGTATAAATTGAGTACCATACTACCCACAGTATAAATTGAGTACCATACTACCCACAGTATAAATTGAGTACCATACTACCCACAGTATAAATTGAGTACCCTACTACCCACAGTATAAATTGAGTACCATACTACCCACAGTATAAATTGAGTACCATACTACCCACAGTATAAATTGAGTACCATACTTCCCACAGTATAAATTGAGTACCATACTACCCACAGTATAAATTGAGTACCATACTACCCACAGTATAAATTGAGTACCATACTACCCACAGTATAAATTGAGTACCATACTACCCACAGTATAAATTGAGTACCATACTACCCACAGTATAAATTGAGTACCAGACTACCCACAGTATAAATCGCACGCTGTTTTAAACTGAACCCCTATAGGTCGGGGGAAGAAGGAGTACAATTTACCATAGAGTAAGACAGTCATTACTCAAGTGAACACACTGAACCTATAATGACATAGACATAAAAATGACGTTCTCTGTCCACCCTGCACTCACTCGTTGCGCACACATCCGCACACTCACTCATACGTGTACACCACTATTGAACACGTGAACATTGCCAGTGGGGGCCACCACAGCACAAAGACAAAATAGACATAGACATAAAAATGGCGGTGTGATTGTATGCGACCAGGGACTCCCTGTATGTGATTAATAATCGGGGAATACGGTTGTACTCGTACAAGTACATGTACTGCATGTAACATACTTAGTCAGATGTGTAAGTTCTCAGAAACTTTGCAATTGCTGTCTCATTGTTGTTACAAGTGAAGATACAGTCAAGTACAGGACAGAAGAGCAGACACACAGGTACATGTACTTACACACACTCTCAGGGCATTCCTTCCATTGTTCTAAGTTAAGTTGTGGTATGTCCCCGCATTGCTGGAAGCCGTCTGGAAATCGTGTTTGTACAAAGACGTCTGGTGGCATCTGCCGAATGTTGTCGCCATTGTCACAGAGGACACGCGACAGCGTTGTCTTCTTGATCTCCTGCAGCTGCTCCGCCGTGAACACCCCTTTGTTCTCGTGCCAGAACCGATCGCCATCGCGCAGTGCAGTGAACTGCCTGGCGATCAGGCAGGCAAACAGCGGTCCAACCCTGGCATCTTCGTGTGGCCTCTCCAGCAGGCCACCCACCCATAAGTCAACCATGTCCGAACTGTTGTACAATTCCTTCAGGACCCTGAGCACTGATTCCTCCGTCACTTCTTTCATCTCGTCAAAGGAGCGGAACTGTTTGAGACCGCACACTTTCCTGAAGGCATTGTACCCCGGCAGGCCATGATCACGACCTCGTTGAATGTTCAGAGCTCCCAGGTCTTCAGAAATCAGCCGCGTGGAGCGGAACAGATGCTCTATGACCTCTGAAGTCAAGAGTTGCGTGGGAGAAATGAGCTTGTTGGGTGTCATGAGCATCCCGCGGATTAGGGGATCAACTCCTCCCTCGTGTATTATTCTGTCAACGGCAAAGAACGCTTGTCGGAGGTCCAGGTTCCCATGCGGGATTGGCTGCATGCTGGCATTGAGTCGCCGCACGATTGGATTAATCATGGCGTGGCCGAATCTGAATGCTGCCGTTGAGAAAGCAGCAAAGATAGCCGGGTTGACGGCTGGGTCGTAACCAGTGTACGGTGACAGTGGATGCGCACTGCCAAGCACTCTCGGAAGCCAATGCGTGAACGTAACGTGCTGTAGCTGAGCACCGACAATCTTCCGTGCTTCGTGGAAGACTTTGTCGTCTCCCCAGTGCCTGTTGAGTGATGACAGCTGCTGCACAGTCCGCTTGTGCTGTCTAAACCAGATGATATGCAGCGCAGTCAAGTCCAGCTGTTCGTTAATGCGACGATCACCGGCCATCAGGCAGGCGAAACCCTGGCCCGGGGCCAGACGTCGTGGCCGAGGGCAGTCTGTCAGCTCACCCGGTCGTGAACTCCCTATAGCTTGCAGCAGCGGTGGCATTCCTTTATCACCTATGGCCATCTGTGTTTCTAGCATACCGCCCGCTTCATTAGATCCGTCGCGGAGACGCCTCGACACCTCGTCGCTTGAACCATACACCTGCGAGCCGTCGATAAACGAGGTGATTGCGTTCGTGACTTGCCGCGGTTTTGCCTCGCGATAAAAGATGGCAGTGCTGCCTGTACCGCACATTGCTCTGGAGCGCTGAGTAGCAATGCATGTGCTGGAGTTCAGTCTTGGATCAGTACGACTGGCCTCAATGCTCAGACACACCGGCCAGTTCTCTTGCTGCTCTTCGCAAGACAGCTCGTGGCAGTCCTCTTGGTTCATCGTCTCGGTCAGGGAAATGTCGTGATCCAGGAACTGTCCCCATTGCATGAAAAACTGTGTGTAGTCCAGGTCGTGTGTGATGGTCAGTGCACTGAGCATGCGCGTGGACACTTCTCTGGGATTGGGTAGTGGTGGTGCTTGTGCTGTGGACTGGGAGTGGGCTGGTTGCTGACGGCGGATACTGTTGGAGAGCACCGGATGCTGCTCGCTGCCGCGAGGCAGCGAGTACTGGTCGGCGAACACTGGATCAACGACAGTGTTGAGTGGAGTGTGTGCACCGCCCCATTCTGGGTGTGCACGGTTGTTGCACGAACCGTCCAATGTCCTGTACTTGCTGTTGTAGCACTCGTTGTTGCAGCGCGTCGCACGCAGCGCCAGTTTGCAATCCGCCTCGCGTTCAATAATCTTCAGCTGCCGCTCGGTGACCAAGCTGTTGTCGAACTCGGGCCGGCTGGTGTCAACGCGTTGCTCTCGGCGTCCGGTTGGTAGCCAGCGGCCCTGGCTGATGAGCCTTCTCGCAATCCGCACTAGTTCAATGTCGCGATAGGCTTTCCGTGTGTCCCGGTCTGCTTCCGGCATGTTGCTTTGCATCTCAGAAAACATCTCCGCCGGCATGTTGAGCCAGTCGGCAATGTTGACACTGCCCTTGTCGGACCTGTCCCGCAGCCTCATGGCTGCCAGTGTGGCGTTGTTCATGAGCTGCAACGCGCTCAGCACTGTCAGCCGTTCCAGAGCAGCTGGGACTGAGCAAAACAGATGGAGCAGAAATACGGCAGCAACAGCAACAGCAACAACAACAGGAAAATAAGCATGATTTACCAAACAAACAAACAAGGTCACAATCACTGTCTAGATTTCTGGGAGAAACCATGCATTGAACTCGTCTTGCCGCACCGGTCCCCGATGGATTTTCACCAGCTAAATTAACTTATGATGTAGGACGTTGTGCATGCAGTCTGGCTGAGACGCTGTCATGTGACCACACCTCTCCACACAGTGCTACTCGTACATCATGCAGAGGTTTCTGAAATGTACTTATGCGCCGACGACATTAGTGAGTTCCTATCCAAGTGACTGTACCGGTCGGCACCTGTGACTTTATCGATGCTTGCTCTATTGGTTAGGAGCCGCATCTCACCCTGATCAAGGCGTCGTGGCGTCCCACGGAAGCGGAAGGGTGGTTCTTGACCTGTCCGGTCTGCGGACCGTCTAATTTTTTGTTGTTGCTCTATTGGACATGTACTGGAAGGATATTGGACTGTACAAGCTATTTGATTGCACATCCTGACATGACACCATTGCACTGTTCTTTTTTCTGGATTGTGGTTTCCATCTCGTGCTCATCACACTGACATTGCAACAGATGAAGTCAGAGTAAAGGACACCGGACAGACAAACAAACAGTTAGGTACATAGTGTGCCGGGGGTCACTCCAGGTGCAGCAGGCGACCAGATTGCTTAGACAAATATTCAACCATGAACTGAGCACACCTACTCTTACCATCCACGGTCACGTTAGCGTTCTTTGTTGCCACGCCGGCCGGGTTGCGTGCCGAGCAGGTGATGTGACCTTCGTCCGACTCCAAGACGTTGAGAATGCGTAGCACGCCGTCACTCGTCATCTGTACTTTGTCTCGTATGGCACTCCTACGGTCCAGCACTGGGAGTCCGTTCCACAGCCACGTGATCTGTACGTTTGGGTTGACTGGCTGTACGCGACACTGGAATTCGGCAGTTCCCGTCACAAGGACATGGAGGAAGCGTGGTGTGAGCTGAACAGTTGGACGTTGTTGCCGCTCTGTGGCAGAATTCAGCCAAAACGAGGGGTGAAATGAAATGAATGTTCAGTTTCTAGCAGTACTTGGTGTATGTGTTTCTCACTTTCATTGTTACAAATCACACTTGTATCTTTCAGTGCTGTGACTGCTGTCGCTATGTCTTACTTTTCCTTGGCTGGTTTATAACAGCTCAAGTGTGACCGGACAAGGTTTGACGATGTTAATGCAATATCAAGATGGTGGAAATCAATGTAGACCAGGTATCAGAGCAGTGGACGTGGCAGCATTTGCTAGTAGTGTTGTACCCTCACAAGAAGGTCTGATAGAAGAGTAAAGAGGTGTTCCCCTAACCGTCGGCAGAGCATTTGTTATGTTAGGAATAATATACTTGCTCAAGAATTTAAAGTGCCGCTTGTCAAAAAGGAGCCGATCATCGGTGACTCAGACAATGGCTGGTACTGTACAGCATCGGACTGTACAGCATCGGACTGTACAGCATCGGACTGTACAGCATCGGACTGTACAGCATCGGACTGTACAGCATCGGACTGTACAGCATCGGACTGTACAGCATCGGACTGTACAGCATCGGACTGTACAGCATCGGACTGTACAGCATCGGACTGTACAGCATCGGACTGCACAGCATCGGACTGTACAGCATCGGACTGTACAGCATCGGACTGTACAGCATCGGACTGTACAGCATCGGACTGTACAGCATCGTACTGTACAGCATCGGACTGTACAGCATCGGACTGTACAGCATCGGACTGTACAGCATCGGACTGTACAGCATCGGACTGTACAGTAAATACTAGACCGTGTACTAGTGCAGGGTGCAGAGTGCAGAGTGCAGGGTGCAGAGTGCAGAGTGCAGAGTGCATTCGTGTGAGTAGATTTCGTTAACTGGTATGGCTGAAGCTGCTCCTAGCTCGATGCATGCATGGCCGGACATGTGCTGGGTTCCGTAACCTAGTCCTCCACTGAGAAGTGTAGAACGTTCATGTATTTATGTGTGTGTGTGTATACTATTCCCTTCGGGAACGGACACGATAATTTACTTTTAATTTTTATACTAGTCAGCGATGTAATGAGTGCGTAATCAGTGATCAGTGATGTAATAGTGATGTAATCAGTGATCAGTGATGTAATGAGTGATGTCATCAGTGATGTAACTCACCCTTAACTGTGAGTAACGTTGACATACTGACGGTACCGGCTATGTTACGTGCAGTACAGGTATACAGGCCAGCATCACTGATCCGCAGTTGCCGAACATACAGGCGCCTGTCCAGGGATATCACCCGCTTTGGTCGTTCTCCTACAACGTGCGGCGGAATAGTTTTCCCGTCGTGCGTCCAGCGGATCTCTGGTCTTGGGACGCCGCGCACCGAGCAGAAAAAGGATGCTGTTGCGCCCTCCAGCTGTGTTCCGCGCACTGGACCATAGACCGCGGCAATAGGTTCAGCTGTGAGAAGAAGAGGGAAAGCAGCCGTTACCTTACAGCAAGCCGTGGCAACTCAAGAGAGTGCTCAATGCACCTGGTCCTGCATGTACATTGTAGTGCTGTATGGGATCTGCATGGCTCGTGAAGATCTGCTTGAATTCGCTCAGGAGTGTCTACACCGTGTTTTGCAATACATTTTGTGTATACGACACATACTGACTTTACGCAAAGGCCATTACTCCAAGCAGTTCACACATACCGTCACACACGCACGCGGTACGACAAGAGCATGGAGAACCATGGAAATACGCAGTTTGTGTGCAATCCGTTGCGCCAAAATGTTCAAATTAACACATACACACACGCACGCACACACACACACACACACACACACACACACACACACACATACACATACACACACAAACACACACACACAAACACACACACATACATACACACACAAACACACACACACACATACATACACACACACACACATACATACACACACACACTGTGACACACACACACTGTGACACACACACACACACACATACACACACACACACACACATACACCTGACCAACTTACAGCATCCAATGTCACTTGAAGTCAGGCTACGCACGTATTTTTCCGCCAGCGCTGCCGGTGTCCTGCATTGCCATGGCAACTGTTCCTGACGCATCCGTTCATCTTGCTGCACTTGATGTATATTGAGCTGATCGTTGCCACCAGCAATCTCATCGCCGCCATCTTGGCGTGCGTTACTTGCGATACTCTCGTCGAGTTCAATCAGGTATCGGATGCTGCAATTGCAGTTCAGACGATTGTTGTGCAGCGACCTGTGCATATAGACATAACAAGTACAATGACATCATCGTTGACTTAAAATTATGTCATCGTTCAACACCTGGATAGCAGAAAACTAAGCAAATGCACAGTTCATTTGGGCACCTGGATGGTTAGTCTGCTTGTGTTTCCATGACAGCCGATATACAGTCCCAATAACCTACCCTGGATCTGCTGTCTACTTACAAGCTGATAAGACTCCGCTCTGATGCTTGGTCCAGTGCTGCCTTTTCCACCAGCTCTATGTAATTCTCATGAAGCATTCTGTGGACAAGTGAAAAGCAGACAATCCACTGTGCTATAAAGTATAACCCGTTGTACATTGCCTAATCAGTCTGGAAGTTGTGAGTAATTCATGTGAGTACGTGCGCTGGGATCAGCAATGCACTGCTCAACACCCTACACAACCATACTCCGGTGGTCGTCACGGTGGTACAAACCGCGTCACTGAGCAATGAGCTTATTGCATACACGTTTCTGTTGTCTTCCAAAGCCGATACAGGATACTGCTAGGGGCTAGAGACAATCCCTACTGACACGTGTATCTAAATTTAGTTTGTCAGTGTTTGCATGGGATTCGTGCAATACTGATACAGTGTATTGCTTTGTGCATGTAATACTTTTCAGACTGTTGATCTGATTATATACATATACCTGTGTGCTTATAAGAGGGTGTAGAACGTATATGTACCGGTAAGGACACTTTCATGCACATACTCTGCCGAACACATGTGCGCACATACCCCCCCCCCCCCCCCCCCACACACACACAATCACACTCGTAATGCAAACGTATGTGCGCATACACTAGTACACACCTTTCTGGCACTTTGAATATGTTTTGTATCGACTAGTACTATACTCACAAGTGATGAAGTTGCGGCAGGCCTTGAAACGTTCCAGAGAAGATACTCTGTAACTTGTTGTTGTGAAGATCTCTGTACACAAAGCCCAGAATAATACAATAATGATTGTACAGTGTACAGTGTACAACAGAGGACATCAAACTTCACAGATCTACTACTGGCCCTGCTATATCTCACTACTACAGCCGGACTGTAGTGTAGGTACTGGAAAGAGGTGGCAAATTGCCTTTAAAAGCTTTATGCGTGCACTGCCGCTAGTACATGTATACCTACTACATTGTAGATGCAGTGTGTACAGAATGCACTACATACCATCTGACGTCACCGGGATACCTATGGCTCTGGTGGTGGCAACCATGATCTTGAGTTTTAGAAAGGGGGGGGGGGGGTGACATCTGGGCAGGATTTTCTTGACTTACAGCTTTCTGAGGTGAATCAAATCTTTGAACGTCCCCGGTTCCAGGCGTGACAATCGGTTGCCATGGAGAAGCCTAAGCACACACACAGTACGCACCAGCGGTATGTCTTTCCACAGGTCACCATGGTCACACAGTGATGACTTCCAAGAAGTAACTTTCTTACCCGTGACTATCCTGCTTGGTTTCTCAGCTCGTCTCAGTGCAAGTGGTTGGTGTGTGAATCGGGCAAGTACTTATGTGACGTGCGGCACTCCAGGAAAGATTTGTACCAGAGTACATTGGCCAACAGCACACTCAACTAGTATTATGGGGCAAGCCTGACCGTGTACATGAAATGAAGGTATTGTGTACTTGTGTTAGAGAATTCCATTACGCTCCTTGGAAGCAGTAATATTTGGTTTCTATCTTGAGATCTGCGCTATGTGTACTTGTAGGGTGAGTGGCGATAACCACGCGTCTGGTATGCCTGGGTCTGCTTACCAATGGACAGACGTTTTCAATCAGTGTGTGTGGTTTTCTTCAATAGCATGTATCACACTTACAGCTGTCTCAGCCTGCGCAGTCCAACGAAGGCATCTCTGTGCAGACTACGCAGAGCACTGTTGATGATATGACTGTAGAGTAGAGTAGAGTAGAGTAGAGTAGACACATACATTATGTCATTGTATAACCGATGACAGATAAATCAGATATCTTAGTGAGTTCCTTTAGCTGAATTAGCTTATAGTCACCTCAGGCTCTAAGCCACCGGGCACCAGACACGGGATCCACCGTCGGAGAACACGTACTACATAGTTCATATCCGAGGCCAGGCTATCACAAATGGCCGGGACGTGTCCCACTTTACATGCCAGTGCTTTTGGCAGCTTTCACACTTCAGACTGAAAGTGAAATTGATGCCTTGAAGTCATGCAGTGTGTATGTGTACATGTAGTGTGTGCACAGCTGCATGCAGTGGCTGGGAAAGCTGGAAAAGTCCACATTTTGAGCATATGATCAGACAGTGCAGACAGTACTGTAAAAGCCATATATATTATATAACGAAGTGCTAACTCTAACGAGTTAACGAGGAGAAATCTGTCGTTAAAATAAAAATCGTTATACAGAAATCGATACATGCACTGTCCTATTGAGCGTTGAGAATAAGTGAGAATCGTTACCTTTGGTACACGGAAACCAGTCGATTTTGGGAAATCGTTATACATGTATATGCGCCTCGTTAGAATAATGGCTTTTACAGTAGTCAGTATTCTGCTCCCGCACATGTAGTAGTAGTAGTATGAATATACAGACAGTGTACTAGTACAGTATAGACTGTCAGAGATACTATAAGACACACAGTAAGTGATAGAACATGATTCATGAGCAATGTCTAGACCTAGTGCCTGCTGCTGTGCTGCTATGATGGGCTCAGTCAGTCTGCCACTACCTGTATACCATGACGTTGGGGCAGCTGTGGCAGTGACATTCACTATTTCCATTTTGTTTTGAGTGGAGCGTGTCAGCTGGCAGGCTAGACAGACCTAGGAAGACCTTTCCCATTCCCTATCACATGCTGACATCATTGTGTTAGGCTCATTGAAACACTTTTGAAAAGCGCCTTCAATAGTAAATACCCTTTTCAAGATCAGATGATGCTACACTTGCTCTAGGTAGGGTTACTCAGTGTCTGTCTGTTCCTGACTTCCCCTGTACTGCTGTAGTTACTGCTATAGCTATAGTCCAGCTCTGCAGGTTGAGTGGGCTACAGTGCATGCCGCACAGACTGATAGTATTTTTGTTATTTCAATACGCTGTACCATATCAGTCTGTGCCACACATGTAGCCCACTCCACCTGAAAGTAATACTAGTACGCAGACTTTTAAAAACAAAATCCCTCCCCTGGCCTGGATTAGAGTGATTACTTGTACAATCGTCATGCATTTGTAAGATCGTGGAAGTAGAAAGTCACGTGGTCTCGTGGGCCAGTTCAGCCAGCCTCAGTGAGCCAGGCCCGGGCCAGACCAGACCAGGGCCCTAGGGGCGGGTATGACTACCGTCATGTAGCTTTGTACAGTGTAGGTGCTATTCAGTACTGGTCCACGGCCATACTGCAGCATCAGGATTATGCTAGTAGTGCTTGCAGTGGACTTCACTTACATTCTAGTCAGCCGTGTGCTGCTCTGGAAAGCATGTGCCTGTATCCTCAGAATGAGACTTCTCTGCACAAGTCTGCAGGATAATAAGAAAAGAGAGAGAGGGAAGAGAGAGGCAGAGACAGAGAGGGAGGAGGAGGAGGAGAGAAGAAGAGAGAGGAGGAGAGAGGAGAGAGGAGAGAGAGAGGAGACAGAGAGGAGAGAGGAGAGAGAGAGAGAGAGAGAGAGAGAGAGAGAGAGAGAGAGAGAGAGAGAGAGAGAGAGAGAGAGAGAGAGAGAGAGAGAGAGAGAGAGAGAGAGAGAGAGAGAGAGAGAGAGAGAGAGAGAGAGAGAGAGAGAGAGAGAGAGAGAGAGAGAGAGAGAGAGAGAGAGAGAGAGAGAGAGAGAGAGAGAGAGAGAGAGAGAGAGAGAGAGAGAGAGAGAGGAAGAGAAAGAGAGAATGGAGGAGGAGGTGGGTAGCGGGGACAGAACAGCAAAGTTGAGCAAGTGCTTGGCGTGGCTTTGCAACATCAGGTATGTAGCACATTGGTAACACCATACCGTCACGTGACGAGAAGTATAACTTTGGAACTCCTGCTTATTCCGGAATGGAAAAAAGATGATGTGGTATGTTGCTGGCACGCTAAGTGACATGGTATCAGCATGTACTATGGTGTAGCTTAGGCCCAGGACATTTCTCTTCATCCAACATGATAATTATTCTTATCTGCCAGAGGAGAATTTGCACATCACGGCACTCAGTCCCATCCAACCAGTATGCTAATTGCTAAACTCTTGGAAATGGCTAGCCAATGACTGTAATGACAGCATCCGTACTCGAGTTGCTTGGCTTTGAAGTTGGCAAGATCATACCCATGGCCAGACATAGTTGGTGCACCATGGACCAACCTGACTCAGTCGATGTGTGCAATTTGCTACAACATGTAACTACTTTGGTTCACTGTTGTATTACGTATTTGCTACATGTCGATCACTGTTTCCAGTCTGTGTGTATGTACATGTACAATGTACATGTACGTTCAGTACATACTGTACATGGCATGCATCATGATGATCATGTTCTGTTTCTGTTTCCAGTCTGTATAGATATACATGTATACAGTACAGTACCTGTATTAAATGTTGTGCCTGTAGGTTTACGTACATCTATCTACATGTCTGGTCATAGAAAACAGAACAAGTGGGATGTAAAGGCAAACGGTTTGTTGCCATACTGTAGTTGGCAACTATTCTGCATGGCAGAAGCGAAGCCTTATGTACTCTTGCTACTGAGTACTGCCTGTACTTAGAGCATGGCATGGTTACACACTGCACTCTTATGGTGTAACATTTGTACTCTTGGTAATTAATAATAATATTATGGGAAAAAGGAGAAGGACAAAATGTTACCCGCGAGTCCACCAACGTAACCAGATCTTATACAGTCAGCAAGTGCGACAAAAGTTGCAATTTTTCACCATAATTTAATTGGCTCACCATCCGAGTTCACTCTTGGTAATAATATTAGTCTTCGGCTCTGGCCCAGCCTTTCAACAGTAGTACTGCTTACATCAGCTCACGTACACGTAGTAGTGGAGTACTCTATCTAAGGGTGTAAGGCCCTAAGTAAGCGCCAAGCTACACTGACGCGTAGTCATGCCATATAGCCATGCTGCCATGGTCAATGCCGTTGCCCATGTTTGGACATTTGCCTGCAGGCGGCGGATTCCAGCAAATTAGTTGTTCAATTATTCATTTGTCCACCCAGAATAACCACTTGCAATTGCTGTCACGACTAATCAGCTTTCCAAACCATCGACCATTGTGTTGGGAAGGAGATTAGGAGTTGCACGGGTAGAGCAATGACTTCGTACATGTACAGGCAGGTACCTGGTGTCAATACTCCCTAGCTAACCAAATTATAATAACACTACATTTCCGAGTTTGTCCTGGTATGGCTGTTAATGTTGGATTGTCACCAGCAGTCTGCATTGTGACCAGGAATGCGTACTGTACCATTTCCTCAATGGTTGCCTGCGTGTGTGCATCTGTTTGCAGACATTTCGCCCAGGAACAGATTGTAGACTTCTCAGGCTCTAGTGACTGCCTCTGGCCGTTGTATACCGTCTAAGTATGTTTGTGTCCAGCTCCCGTTAGCTCAGCGCAGCAAGGGCGGCTGGTAGGTTAAACACTTTTCAAAGCCACCTTGGTGTTCATCAACACAGTTATTGCTGGTGTTTTTATGCCTGGGGGCAGCACTGACGTCAACTGATGGCAAAGACTGGTATCTAAACGTAGATTTAACCATGTTTCTTTTCTGGACATCTATGCTATGACTGGAACCATCTACATAACTTCAAGTCCTGGTGTCACCCTTCTGTTGCCAGTGGCATTCTAATTCTGCAGCCCTGTCCCCATGGGTCTTCACAGACTTCTCCTACACAACACAGTGTGCAGTTCATACAGGTAGCATTGCATGTACATGTACTGATGTAGTTTACAACAACAGCCGGACCACCAACTGGGGGAATTCAAAAGAGCAACCACAATTCAGTAACACAATGAGTGACCATACGTCCTACTGACATTTGGCATAACGCATTACCTCAGTGCTCCCTTTCCCCATCCGGCAAAAGGCCCAAACCAGGGCCAGACTGAACAGTTTGTCCCATTGGATTCATCTAAACTATATCTCCAGCCCATGCACTTCTGATACTATACATGTACAGGTGCATGTTCCTAACTATGAACCATTGATCGACCTTCAACTTGAGAAGTAGTCAGGTACATTGCTTGAACTTGAAGGCATTCGTTTATGTCCACTGAACAGGGTTCTGGCGGGTGCAAGGCCCAGACACGCAAATCCTATCGGTTATCTCTCTACTTGGAAGTACAATGTGATGATACATTTTGTTGTACATCATGAACTACAATGTACGCGGTATGTTGCAGTGTAGCACAGTCCTGGACGTTTCCCTTGCCCAAACCTGTCAGATGTGACCGCTTTCATCCCACACATGCCACAACTTGAAGATGCATTCTACACTGCACTGTATGGGAACTCTTCTCCTAATTATTTTACTAAGGCTAAGGTTTACAATGACTTATGTAGCTGCACTGTAGATGTTCAGGTAAGATAAGCCACCTTGACTGATGTCACCATACCAGTGTCAGCGCACCAGTTGCAAGAGTTTACCTTCAAACAGGACTGGTACTTGTGGAGGAAAGGACAGGTATGGAAAGCTGAGCTGTGGATCCCAGTGGACAATTAGTCAACCGATCTGGCTGTGTGTTTCGGACACATCACTCATCACACACTAGTAACAGTATCATTATTATCTTGGCAGCTACCTGGCTCAGCTCAGCTGCTGACAACGCCACAATGTCCATACTGGTACTGCCCAAGGACTACTGCAGTCTGTAGTACTCCTCCACTGTACAATGCACTCTTAGTCTTTCTCTGTTTCAGAGACACACCCACCAGCATATTTAGAGTTCAGCAATGATCAACTGTCACCATCTCTCACCCATGATCAACTGTCACCATCTCTCACCCATGATCCACTGCTAATGCTTTACTGTGTATCAGTATCTACAAGAGCAGTGCTGCACGTGAATGTGACCGTTAATTCTTTCTGTCATCTGGGCTGATATACTATTACTTTAGTATTATGTGGTGATACCTGCCCTTTGTGGCTCTGCACAGTAGCTTTGCCCATTCTGTGGTATGTGTCCCGTTCTACATGTACTGGTACCCGTATACCTAAGATGTTTTGTGTCTCTTTACCACAGCGGTATAGGTCTGCCAGTACCATTGCTATTCTGGGTGAGGGGATGGGTCGTTTATTGACTGCTGAGCAACGAAGTAGATGAGATGACATTGGCTACATGATCAGTCGAGGTTCAGGGCTGGGCACACTGCCTTAGTGCTAATGAATACATTTGCATTTTTCACAAAAGGGAATCCTTACTCCTAAAGTGTGTCCTGAAGGAAACGAACTTCGGAACTTGGAAAGGTGTGCTGCCCAAGCATGTACCCTGCGTGTAAACAACCATGCCCTCATCAGCAACCTACCCTTGTAATCCCAGGCAAATAGCATGGCAGCCTGTTGAATATCGTCAGCAGCAGTACTTGTATGTCCGTACACAACCATGTAGAGAGAGAGTCACCAGTGACCATGGTGACACCTGCCCTTTGTGCCTCTACACTGTACACACTTTTAGAGAGTCACCAGTGAACACTGAGAACACTGAGACCCAGGAGACTTAATCAGTGTGGGCAGTTGCCAGTGCAGTGTGGGCAGTTGCCACCTAAACTGCACAGCAGGCATTGAGTGACCCTTACTCGTGTCTTCAGTGATTGAAGCCCTAGCGCTATAGCCCAACCTTCAGATAATCCTAAAATAGAAAGTACCTGTACCATGTGTACTGGTCGTGCTTATCACTGTCAGTGTGCAGCTATATGTACATCACTTAGAACAGGTATTTACTGATAAGTGATAGCATCTCGTGTTCCTTCCCAACACTGCAACAGGCAACACCACTATGGCATAATGTCAAGGTAACGACCCCCAGTTAGACAATGGCATGTTGCTCCGGTGACTAGTGTGTACCTAATCATTGTAGACATCATGCAGTACATGCAGTACAGTACAGTCATGTACGGCTCATCTCTCATTCCATGTAGCAGTCAAGATTACTGGTAGCTGCAGTGCACACTGGACCACAGGATGCACTCTGCACATTGGGCATGTTCGTGGTACAATACTAGTATTTTCCCCTGAACACCTGAACTGTCACACTCGTTTCTGTGATTGTGTAGAGTACTTTGAAGTAGTAAAATACTACAATGTCATGTACTCTCTCGTGTCTCTGGCCTACGGTACGAGTAGTACCCGGCACATAAATTGTCGTAAGGATGGGGGATGGGGGCCTAGAGATGTTGACCTTCTTTCTACTGTTGTATGCTGTTACCTGGCTGGCCATAGTGTATGGGACTGCAGCTTAGGAGCATAGCAATTAGCATCTCTATCGTTATCTCACTGGTGTAGTCGTGATGCAAAGTGTACAGCATAGAAGGGGTGTACAATGTACATGTATATCACTGTGTCTAGCACTCTGTCTGTCTCTCTCTCTCTCTCTCTCTCTCTCTCTCTCTCTCTCTCTCTCTCTCTCTCTCTCTCTCTCTCTCTCTCTCTCTCTCTCTCTCTCTCTCTCTCTCTCTCTCTCTCTCTCTCTCTCTCTCTCTCTCTCTCTCTCTCTCTCTCTCTCTCTCTCTCTCTCTGTCTCTGTCTCTCTCTCTCTCTCTCTCTCACTCACACACACACACACACACACACACACACACACACACACACACACACACACATACACACCTCAGACCTCAGACCTCAGACATGCCCATCGCGGAAGCGATGATAGCGAACAGCTATGTTAGACATAGCAACTTCCACACACACACACACTAGGCACATACACACACACACACACACACACACACACACACACACACACACACACACACACACACACATGATTGTATTGTACATACATACATGTTCAGTGTACCTGTACCAACACATATACTGTAATTCCAATAGTAAAACTGGCTAAGAGAACTTACAGCCATTCCGTGGTGCTAGGAGCGGCTGGCAGGTATGCATCTTCCACACCTCTGCAACTGACCATACTTGGTGTACACCGGCAGCGTTCCATACGCCTATTCCACTTGACACACATCCTCTCCGTTGCGCCCAGGACCCCGGTGGGTCTACTATTACTATCAATGTGAACAGTGGGAGGAGAACTGTCGACTCCGCCGCCATCACTATTACCACTATTCACTGTGCCAGTGTTAGCGTCAGGACCCAGTTGTATCACATGCGAGCTCTCCGCTATCAGCTGACCAGCGCACGGACACATCCAACAGCACTGCATCATCACTCCCAAACACAGCGTGATCACTATGCCACAAAGCTGCGACGCCACTGCAGGGCGAGCAGCTGTGAAGATCCGAAATTGAGGAGACATCATTCTATCGGAGCCGAACCACAGACGTAATAACCGGAACGAATGAGGAGAAAGAACACTCTGGGGACCATGTATTTTCTGCTGGTAGCAAAACAAAAGAATTGGTCGTCTTGTTCGGCAGTATTCCACGCCTCCCAACCAGAAGTCCAGTCCAATTGGCCTGCTCAGCACGTCAAGGGACAATCTCTATTTGCTACTAGGTGTTGGGGCATTGCAATAGAATCGCCTTCTGCGTTGACGTTTGTATAGACGATTGAATCCCTGATGGCTGGGGAGAGGCGGGTCTTGCAGTCACCTCCTAACTCCTGTGCGTCGACAGTGCTGTCCGCCAACTCCGCACCTCTAGGACTGGAAAGAGTCAAAGAATACGAATACTTGGTTTTTATACTAGATGTTATAACTCTCGATCGTATTTCCCTCTTGTGGCCTGAGCGTGATGCACTTCAATGTATTTGGTCTGAGGCAGTGATGCGGTGTCCGCGAGCAGTCAAGAGGGCCAATTGACGTTTTATGTAGAGCTCATCTCGTGCTGTCACAAATGTCAGCCTGCAGCTACAGGCACAGGTAGATCGCTGACTGGCAGCTGTTCATCACGCTTTCTCTTCGCCAAGCTTCGGTCCCCTGCTGCTGGTAGAGCTGCTCCCGCTGCCGCTGCTGCAGCTGATGTTGATGATAATGATACTGGCACCCGCCAGAAATTGCTTGTAAAGTAGAGCGGACAACCAACCCAAATCCTGGCTTTTTGAATTCAGCAGGCAGGCAGGCCAGCGCAGGTTGGGGTCAAGGAACAGACTCTGGAGGTACAGTATTAGAGGCAACAGCAGTACAATGTTCTTCATCAAGGAGGTTTGGGCACTTGCGGCGTGGAAAAATAAGCGACGGACCCTTTGTAGATGTCATCAACACTCGACCGCAGCTGCCAAAACCCTGCCTATATCTATATCTCCCCCTAGCCCGGCCCTGCACTGCTTGCCACTGTCATTCTCACTGTCACAGCCACTACAATGTAGGACAATAATCATACCGGTACTGGTACTGGTACTGGTTAGAATGGACGTGTAGCGTGGACTTAGACTTTAGATTTAGTCTTCGCACTACCTCCCGCCTCGCTCTCACGCTCACTCACCCTGGCTCTCTCTACGCTCTAGCACTCCATGATTAAGTGACGCTTGGCCGTACCGTGCAAGTAACTGGTTGCCCTAATCACCAATATCAGTTCAGGCGATGAACTCCTAACACGAACTGTTGCTCAATTCTAGCAATCAATTCTCGCCATCTTTGCGGTTTGCAGGTTATTTTCTGAGCATGACAGCTGCTAGAGGACTTACCTGAACTAACATGTCCATTGTCCAGCTCTTACAACACACACTGTGACACAGGGCTTGTTTGTCTTTACTGTTTAGGTGATAGGAGGAGCCCAGCGTTCTAAATTAAGCCTCAATGCGGATTCGTATAACTAAGTAAATTAGTTAGTAGCAGTTGTTTCAAGGTACACCAGTATTTGTGCTGACCTGCAAGTTGTAGCGCTAGACCACGTGTCACGTTCCACTCGCCCCGAATCTGGGCTAGATTACGACTCCTTGCGCATATACTGCATTGTACGTATGTATTACTACTGCTAAGTAAGTAGTACTATCAAGTAACCAAGACTTTCCAGTGCGATGCACGTGCGAACAGGTAACGTTATGAGAATGATGATGTCTGGTTGCAGCCAGGAACACTGTTTCCACATAGACAGTATGTCCTACAAATTGTGCACTGTTGTCATCATCATACATGTACATGTACATGGTAAACTATCACAAGGCCCTTACAGGTATGCAGTTTCCTCACTCATTAAATTGAATCCTCATTCTCTCCGATGATCTGTTTTATCCAAACAGTGCTATGTGCCCATTATTATCATCCAGCACCATCGACACTATACTAGACTATACTACGATGACGGTGTCCCTGAAGCTATGCAGGAGGCGCTGGGGTCCATTGAAACTACACTACAGGCCATGCATACCTTCCAGAGAACAGTACAATCATGTTGACTTGTAAGGTCAGCACCCGGAAGTGAAGGGAGGGAAGGAGTCTATTTTAGGAAAGGTCTTCACTCTCCACGAGTACATGTATGTTCGCGTAAAATGCACCATGATTGCATTCCGCCATCAGGATAAACATTGATGGTAACGTTCGTTTCTCGCGCAAGCTCCTAACCTCAAGATGTATGCTACTCTATCACTCCATCACTTCATCACTCCAGTCCATCGTGGATACTCCAAAACTTACTTAGCAATTGTTACAATGGCCATGGACATTGCACATGCACGTGTCCAAAGCGCAAGAACCTGTGAGGACCCTTGAGAAGTACATTGTAGTTTCAGCGGAAGTGCCACCTCGCTAACGTATACATTACACTGTGTGAGTGTCGCGGTGTGAGGAATACGTATCACTCGCTCCACATTGGCCATGCAGCATGCTCTCCATCACGCTTGTCTGGGCCAATACGTACATGTAGGTCTACAGTTCAGCTACTGTGCTGCGACTAGTGATTGCACCGTGCAAGTACATTATTTATATTCAACAACGATGGTCTACAGTTAGTGGATGGCCGATCAGGGGCCTCTTCAGCAGCAGGCGACATTGTAGTTTGTAGACTAGTGTTGTATAATGGCCTTCCGTTGCCGCATCTTTCATCCCGGGCCGTGTCCACTTTCCTGCCACTGCCAAGCATCTTGCGTTCAGTTTGCTTGTCAGTGTAGAAGTACTGGGCAGTACAGCTGGGCAAAACAACGGTCAGTCTCTACAACTCCGACAAGTCGCAAGGCAAGTGAATAGGGTTGTAATTGACGCCCCAACGCTCACACCCTGAGTACACCAGGTACATGTACAGTAACAGATGTTCCCCTTCACTTCTCAATGACAATGATGATGCTGTGCCGGCCATGCCACCAGATGATCGTTGATAACGTGGACTAGAAGGATGATGCTAAGCAGGCGTTCATGCTTGAAGTTTTAACTTCAAGCAGGAGGGCCAGGGGGCTACTAAGACTTAAGAAAGTCTTTACAGCACAGTAGGAGCCAGCTCAGGGAGTCGTAAATACCATAATATTTTACGACTCTCTGGTAGGAGCCTTGCTGGCTTGCACTGATTCCGAAATCTATCATGTACATAACTTCATAAGCTATACTGCAAAGTGCACACGACATTAATTTTGTTCGAGCACTCATGTGCAAATTATAATGATGAAGCCAAGATAACAAGTCATTGCAGACGGACCACAATCCTCGCATAGCATTCCAGTATGCCTAAATACATGTTGATAAGAACAGGCATGCTAGCGTCCCTACAGCATCAACCATGATATCTGTTGCCATCTGTTGCCATTCTTGTCTACTGTAAGTGTGTTAGGTTCGTAGATAATGATGTTAGGAAAAGGTAAAACGCGTAGATCTACTACCTCAACAAGTTCGCTCAAGTCGGTCCGTCTATTTAGAGGTCCTAGTAGTGCTTCGGGACTTTACTCCACGTGGTTGGACTAACACGTTACGTATGCTGTATACATGTACATGTAGCAGAGCTGGGACCGACATTCACTTGGTGCCGACGATAACAACAACTGAGTCCAATCACTCACTGCAGGAAAAGTATCATGTAGTTATGTGGTTGTAGGCTATTCCCTCCCGCATTGCTTCTGCATTGCTGCCTGGCCTGGTCATCGCTCTAGCCTTGTAATTGTATGTACACTTAAAGTCTTTAGGTCGATCTCAGTCCCTCTTCCTGTGCAGGGCATTCAAGTTGTGTATCTGTGCCCATACCTATCGCCAGTAGCATGTATAGCCTCACGTGACGGGAGCAGAGGACACTCTCTCACCCCTACTACAATGTATCAGGCACGCACACGCCATGTATATTTCTGGCATTACCAGAAGGCGGAGTCAACAGTTAGCGCGTTCTGCGATCAGACTCCTAGTCCCTTCCAAGAATCGGACCGCGCAGTCAACTCGATTGATCACGTGATGTTATCAGTAAAGGCAAGAGTAGATAAACAACTCTTGCATCTTGGTAAAGGATATGACATTGTACTAGCCTTGCTGATGCTAGGTCAGTAGGTGTGTTAGCATGCTTACTTATACTAGTACAGCGGTCCCTCTATAATCCGGCACCATTTGTGCCACGAAAATCTGCTGGATTAGGGAGGGTGCTGGATTAACAAATCTGATTTACTGCTGCAATGTGCATGAAGAGGACATTTTGGCTACTGAAAATTGTGCTGGTTTATCGAGGGTGCTGGATTATGAAGTGCCGGATTAGAGAGGGACGACTGTACTAGTAGTACACGTATGGCTCTGTCCCCAGCTGAAAGATCCGCCCCAATGGCCCCGCATCACCACCTAGCTGCAGTATAGCAGTGTAGCAGTGTAGCAGTGTAGCAGTGCTAAATACAGCAGCATTGGGTGCCAGTACAATCATGATGTAGGTCTACATTGTGTTCGTTTAGCTTACACCCGCTCTTTACCGCAGAGCACGGAATGACATCCTGTGGTCCTTCCCTGACGCTGTTGTCGAGGTCAGGAACCAGCTCCCGCAGCGCGTTCTGCTGAACCCGCCAACAAGGAAAGGACTGCAGACACGTTCGAAGAGAAGGTCAACGCCCACCTGCGCCTTACCCGCTGGGAGTGGGCAACGGACAGGCTATGAACTAAAGAATAAAGAAGAAGAAACAGGCTCCAACTCTGTTCCCTCCTCCCGGGATTCGCTTCGTGACTCTCTGATATTGTGCATACGCCTCTCCCCCACTCCTTCCATTCAATGTGTCTCACCGCTGCCTTGCTGCTGTGTGTCGTCAAAATATTAATGGTGTTTTTTTGGAAGCTACGTTAGACACATTTCTTAAAGTTAAAGGGCGATTCCTGAGGATGGGACTTCCCCGAAAATTGGAATGATTATCTCTTTTTTTCTTTTAGTGATTGGTGTAGCCCAGAGACCGTTGGGAGAGTGTCGTGAAGATGTATGGGTACGTTAGACACAGCAACAAAAATACCACACACATACATGCACGCACACGTGCATCACACATACATGTACAAACACACAAACACTGAGCGGGCCGCAGCGGCCATCAATACAATGATGTTCAAGTCAAGAACATGCTGGGAAGTAAGTCAGTGATTACTGACGGCAGGGACTGCAGGGAGATAGAACAGTGGCGTGTGAGGGCATATGCACACTCTGCATACACCAAGCTGCAAACGGTGCAATGTGCAACATGGCACACATGTCGTGGCACAGCCATTGAATAGAAATGATGTGCAGATTGATACAAGACCCCCCCCCCCCCTCGGCCTGCTTAAAACACAAACGCAAGCTAATCCGATTGAACAGACATCCTAGAGTGGCCATACAGCAGAAAACTGACAAAAGGCTCATGGCAAATCCCAATCCAACATCCTGTACCAACAAGGATCATTTCCTGAGCTAAAATAAGGCAAGTACCTGATAATGCAGTAGCCACAGTTGGTACACAGCATGTCTGTGTATCACAGTGGTATACAGCATGTCTGTGTATCACAGTGGTATACAGCATGTCTGTGTATCACAGTGGTATACAGCATGTCTGTGTATCACAGTGGTATACAGCATGTCTGTGTATCACAGTGGTATACAGCATGTCTGTGTATCACAGTGGTATACAGCATGTCTGTGTATCACAGTGGTATACAGCATGTCTGTGTATCACAGTGGTATACAGCATGTCTGTGTATCACAGTGGTATACAGCATGTCTGTGTACCCTTACCTGACACTGCAAAGTAGACAATACAACTATTGCAATGTGTGTTAGCCTACTGAATCTAGCAGAAACTAGGATAAAAAAATCGGAATATTCGAGCTGTTAGCAGCAATTGAAATTTAGTAAAAATGGGACGGGGAAAGGCTTGTACGTAGTAAAACCAGTGAAATGTCAGTTTTGTAAAGACGGCTATAACACGAACTAAACAACGACGACGACTCAGATCAACTCCACGTAGTTTGCCGGGAACATGCCGTACTCGCCGCTCGGGTTAGTTCCCTTCCACCAGCCCTCGTCAATCTCTTCAATGTCGTCGATGATGTCATCAGGATCAAAGGAAATCTCTCCTTCCTCCTCTGCATGGGGACACATAGAGAACAGCTCAGTGTGTTGAAAAAAGTCATGGAGCCATGCATGGACCCTGTGTTAGGTGCAGTGAACACAGAATTTTCCTTTAAAAAATACTTCAAAAATAGTAGTCCCGCGCTGCTGATCACAGCACAACATACAGTAGGTGTGTACCATGTTGATAGCGGTGTGTTTAATGGTGATGGACCGAGGTTGATATGGGTAAACACTGAGTATGTACAATGTATAAATCAACTGGTGTCCACGTTATGTTTGTTTACAGTACACCGGCGTACAGGGATCGTACACAGCGAGTGTGAACAATGCGTGTACGTTCCATGTGCATGTTCAACTGGTCATGTACGACATGACATACCTGCTTGGTAGTCGTAGACAGCACGGGCTCGCTTGCCGGATGCTGCAGGTGCGGGCTGCCATGCATAGAATCAACAGGAATACAAAAACAATCAGCCACGACCAGCAGTGCCATTATATTATGTATACGAACAACGCAAACTTGGACACATCTTTCACTGTTGGTAGAAAGAGCTGCATACAATAGAATCTTCTGATATGGCTACTGTTCTATCTTGCTCTCTGCCACGTCGAGGCTATAGGCGTGTGATGATCATGCTGACAAAGACAAACACGAGCTACATGGAAGCGACTGAGTGTCGTGCCGCTTGTTTGATGCGAGTCTAGACAGCGGGCGTACAGTGGGCCGAGAGGGCCAAGGAAACACACTTCCTTATGATAGCACAGGTAACTTGACGTGATGACAAACAAGTCTACTGCTCCAGTAGCCCACTTCACCCCGCCACGCGCTGTACTAAGGCCATGGTAAAAAATAAAGTTGATCCTCAGGTCATGAGCCAGTGAAAATCGGTGCGAGCGAGCGATTTATTTTATTTCCCACAATTTTTTTAATTTCCAAAGATAGGGTCACACATATGTACGTCACAGGTTCATATAATTATTTTATTATTCCCGTAGCTATGCAGAAGACGTTACTTCAGTAACGTCTGGCGCTAGCCAGGGTCCACACAGCTTTAATTTAGTGTTTGTTTGTTTGTTTGTTTGTGTGTTTGTGTCACGCCTGGCGCTATCCCGTATCTGTCCCGTACCGTACCATCAAACACAGCTGGCCACATACAGCTGGCCGCAATATTCAAATAGGGCTTTCAAACGCAAGATCATAACGTGAAGCAACTTGGAAGAATGAGTATGAATGCGAAGTGTGTGGGAGAATGCATGTGGGGCGATAGCGCGGGTTCGAATCCCAGGTAATGCCTGAAAAAAATAGGAGAATTACTTATAACATCCCTTTTTCTTTTTTTGCCGTCATGAAGGCGGTAGACGGTGTCGTATTACCCTCGACCGTACTACCTGTCCCGCACCTGTCCCGTACCTGTCCCGTACCTATCCCGTACCGTGCCGTGCATTCAAAGACGGCTGGCCACAATGCATATTCAAATAGGGCTTTCAAATACAAGATCATAACGTGAAGCAACTTGGAAGAATTAGTATGTATGCGAAGTGTATCGGGGGATGCATGCAGGGCGATAGTGCGGGTTCGAATCCCAGGTTATGTCTAAAAACAAAAAGTAGAAACTTAGGCGAGATAAAAAAAGATAGAGATTCCCGGGCCCTCCCGCACCAAATTCGAGCCAAAGCCAACTTCTTTTTTTTTTTTTTTGAACAGTTCATACATGTACAGTACTGATCGTGTGAGTAGTTCTGTGACGTGGAGTCATACAAACCCGACTTGCACGACTCCCTGATGTACAGACAGCAGATCAGGGCCATCGTTGGCCGAAATACAGAAAAATAGAACGGGTAAACCGCGTACCTGTTGTCTGAAAAAAATGAATAAAAATTACCGGAAAATGCTGTAAAAAAAGTTCAACATGGCATGCATACATAAAGTCATGTACATACCTGAACATGGGAAAAAAAAATTAAATAAAAATTCGCCCGCCCGCACCAATTTCACATGGGTCCTGCCCGGGAATCTCGATTTTATTTTGGTCTCGCCTTATAAGAATTTATAACATCCCTATGCTTTTTTGTCTAGGTCATCAAGGCAAAAAAGCATAGCGTAGGGCCCTGAGCTTCCAAGCTCTCTCGTTCAGGCCAGGGAGTAGAAAAATACCGGTATTTTACTACTCCCTGAATCATGCCTTTCGCATTGACTGTTTTCATGCGCGCATATGCATGCATAGAAATAAAAAAATCATCGGTGCGCCGCCAAAAATCGGTGTGCGCGTACTTGAGAATCAAAGATAATTTTTACCATGGCCTAATGCATAACTTTGACAAAACATGAACATACGCTTTTCAACGAAAAATACGCCCATCTTCATAAACAGCAACAGCGTGATTGCGCAGGTAACGTTAGGTAAATTGTAAACCGGGAAATATTTGCGCCGGTTTTAGCTCGCGATTTGCGAACACAGATCAATCTGCACGGGGAAACGTTTGCGATTGGACTCCATAGCATTAGTTTGTACTACAGTTCTGCGCTTCACGCCGGCTTTAAAAATTTATACTTTTACAATTTCACACATCGCAAGAATCGTGAATGTTTCCAGGTGGCAAAGGTCTGTTGGTTTGCAGTACCCGGCAGTGATCACACTGAACGGGTCTTGAACTACCCACTGGTTGCTTACCTCCTCTGGTGCTTCTGCTGTTGCGTACATGTCTTCCTCTGGCTCTACAGCATCCTGCGTTGTTACGGTGGCAGCAGCAGTTACATCAGAGAAAGCAAAACGCAATTGGGGTGATTAACGCATGGAGTTGCGCCAACCGCACTGTATATCTACTATCTGCTGGAATTTACAGGGATTTACCCAGGATATCAAATGGGGCGGGGCTATAGGCCCTGAGGTGCAGAGGGGGCTGCAGGTTGGGGGGGGGGGGGGTGGAGGAGGCTGTGCAACATGACACAGATTCTAGATGGATCATGAGAAAGACTTTGATCCCGTGCGTGCCAATGAGTATAGTATACCGTGACTGTTCAGTTTTAGAAAGACACGCTGGTACAATCCACTGCGCTTCATGGGTCCCAAACAGATGCAAACCATGAAATTCAAAAATACATCATACACTGGGACAATTCAAAGAGTTCATATTCCTCACTCAAACGCTTGTTGTCAAGGGTGGCAAACCAAAGGCGTACAGGAAAAGAGGTCAGAGCCACTAACTGTATGTCACCGTTTGTAAACCCAAAGTCTGCCTTTTTTGCACCAGTAGAAGTCAGAGTGAACAGTATTGCAAGTATACAGCGACATTGCATCCACTGCACAATCAGTCTGCCAGTAAACCATACCCGAGACTCCGCCGTGTCATACAGCTCCTCTGGGTCCTCCTCTGGCTCATGGCTCTCGGCAACATTCTGTAGTAGTACATGCAGTGTTCAGCAGTAGAAAACCAAGTCATGGGCTAAAGCTTAGTACCTACTATGTGTGATACATTGCTATACACTCATATCTCGCTTACTGTGAGTCAACAAATATTCGGCGCATATTTATTTTCGGCTATTTTCGGCCTGGTCATATTTGGCCGAAAATGTGTTGCAGCCGAAAATTTTGTTTCGCAAGGTTCAGTGTGACAGTGTATACAGTCAGCAGCAATACAGGCCGAAAATTTAATGCGGCCGAAATGTGTGTTTAGCCCTGGGAGGCCGGAATTTGAATGGGCCGAACATTTGTAGACTTACAGTATCCAAGCGATCTGAGACTGGGCATGGCCCATGACTTTGAAATGTGTTACTCTTCAAATCGAGAATGGAGAAGGGCTAGAGACCTGGCATATGACATCACTATTTCGCCAAAAATAGGCAGAAAAGTAGTGATATTTCTACTAAAACTAACTCGCAAGGTGCCCGGTAGACCAAGGTGCCCATAACTTCAAGGTCCGGATAAGAGAGATATGATGAGTGTACTAACAAATTTATCAGGCTCATCACAACATACGACTGAACTCGGACCAGAGAGATATGCGTACACTGTAAAAATATGAGAAAACGGCCAACTTCCCGGCCGGTATCAGCTTGTGGATTCCTACATAAAATCAACTATGGCAGCTGTTTTCCAAGTCAATGTCCATATCTATGCGACTGCTATAATATTATTGTAATGGAATACATGGACAACTCTACAGGGTGTTCAGAGAGAAACTTACTTAGGCGCCACCGTCTACGCTTGCCAATTAAATTTTGTTTCTGCTTGCTTTCGTAAGGGGTGGTGTGTGGGTGTGTGTGGGGGGGGGGGGGGCATCATTTCAAAACCCAACCTCAGTCTAACTGAAGGTGCAAAAGATTCATTAAAATAATTTGGCGGGTTTTCCTTTCCTCCAGAAAGAGTGGGTTGGGGGAGAACATTGTTTTCTTCAAATTCACCTAACAATAATTGGTAAGCTTGGATTCCCCTTACCTGATACATATCTTGTTCTGGCTCTGCCTCTGGTTCAGGTTCAGGTTCTGCCTCTGGTTCAGGTTCAGGTTCGGCTTCAGGCTCTGGTTCCTCCTCCTCCTCCTCATCTTGGTATTCTGCACGTGTTGCTGCCTTCGCCTCAGCAATACGTTGACGCTCCTGCAGGTTAGTTAGCAGTGCATGGTACATTGTACACGTCAGGGAGTAGTAAAATACCGGTATTTTACTACTCCCTGGTACATGTGTGACTTGTTTGGCACAGCTGCTGTGCATATCGTCGGCTTACCATCCCGTGTCCGTTCCATACATGTGATCGGCGTTGTGTTTGTGGACATGCTTTACACCGTGCTGCCGTTCTATGGCTTGGCATGAATCAAGACTTAGTGCACATTCGCAACGTTTCATGCTGTGGTGAAGCTTATTTCTTACTTGTAACTCTGGGTCACAAATAGTCAAATACCATCAAGCCCGATACTACCGTTTGGAAGTTGCGTTACTGCAGCTCCACACGTACTGTGCCTCAAGTGCTGCGCACATTCGGCCCAGCCTGAATTTTCACCTGACACCGTGTCATTCTCTACAATTATTGCAGCCAGGCAAAAGCTGATGGGACTGATTTAACTGCAGTGCACACTCGGGCGGTGTAAAGAAGTAATGATCCTTTGAAAGGAATTTGGTTCGAAATTGAGATGGCATTGTGACGTACGTATCCATATTACACTTCGTGTTCAGATGGTACAAGCTTGGATTGGTACTTGCACTGACCTCTTCCCATCGCTGTTCTTTCTCTCTCTGCGCGGCCTCTTCATCGCGACCACTGCCCATGTCAAACTTCGTCTTGTTGGATGCTATGCGGGACTGCTCCTAGAATAGCCAAACAAGCAAACAAACAAACAAACACATGAACATGTAGGCATGTAAGGAGCCATCCGTAAATATAGATATTTATTTAGAAATGAAAACTAGTCGTTTAGGGGGGGGGGGGGGGGTTTGAGCGCCTGTTCGTTTCTCGAAAAATATCGATGTACATTTTGCACGCGTGAGCATGTCCAGAAAAAAAGATCAAAAATATCGATACTATGTACCATTTGTATGTGTTCGTTTCTCAGGGAGGGGGGAGGGGGCATTGCGCGAAATCATGCGACACCTGTACATTTTTCGATCTGCGGGATGAAAATGACGACGCCCATGCATTTGGTATCAGGGAGTAGTAAGATACTAGTATATTACTACTCCATCCCTCAAATCGTACTGTCAAGGGCATACGGGGGAGTGTAGCATGCCATCGCTTACACCAAGAGTACATGAAAACCGGTTTTCATGTACTCTTGCTTACACTTTCCAGCTCAGGGTTGCCCTGGCTACCAATGGACGAGATGTCAGGGTCACAGCTTGCGCAATGGCTTTGTACTTTTGGAATGGCCATTCGACGTACTCAGCACAAATGTTCTATTGCATGCATGCACAATATGTTCAAATTTCGCATTTTTGGTGACTTTACCACCGTCATGGAGGCTGGTCGGTGAGGAGCAGGTAGCCATCGCTTGTGGAATCAAACACAGGGTTCCACTGTGTGGCTGATTCTGCAAGAGCCAGGTCCAAACGAGGAACATTCGCTTTGTGTTTTGCCATCGAAGTAAGTCCCTTTCCTTGTTTTCAGTGTTGTTTTTTTACGTTCAACTTTTCTGAGATTTTTCAATTATTGATTTTTCATTCTTGCATACTTTATTTCTGCATGTTCACTCCCTCGTTTGCCGTCTGATCTGGAGAATGTGATGGAGGTGACTGTTGGTTACTGCCTGGTATAACAGTTGTCGTGCTGTTGCTGCATTTCCGTTCTGCTCGCGACGTAGATCACAAACACTGATTTAAAATCACATGCCCATGAATTGTACTTACCGTATTAGGAAACGCTGTGCAGATTGGATCATCGCAATGTATCTATATGTGTGTCTGGTCATCCTGTGCCACGCAAGAACTCCAACCAGACGCATTCGTCCTCGGCCCTGTTGATCGATTGTCGACTTTCCTTGAAGAACGATCGATCAAAAAATCGAGGACTCTTTGCAAAAAAAACGGCTGAAAAAAGGAAGAAAAAAGGGTGCTCAGAATGAGATTCGAGTACACGACCATGGTCCCAGCAGTTTATGTGGATGTCGCTCATAGATGCGCGATTTCGCGCAATGGTTGAAGAGAAACGACTAGTTTTCGTTTCTAAATAAATATCGGTATTTACGGAAGGCCCCTAAGGCCATCCAGACATAGATGTCAGCTATATCTCAGATAGGTAGGTCCTCGCAAGACCAGACACAGCTCCGGTACCAAACTATTATCATCATGCCCACTGTGTGTGGGACCAGTGCAGTGCTGTCAGGTTCTGCCAAACAGCTTTGAAAAACTCCTAATTTCATACCAGTTCCTAGTATGGGATCAGGTTACATAATACCGGTACATGCTGTACCATCATCACAGCAGGATCATCGGCGCCACATACCTCACTCCACTGTTGCTTGCGAGATGCGTCGGCGGCGCGTCTCTCCTCGGACTCAGCTTCCTGCTCCTGTTCTTGCTGTGCACGCTGTAAGCATGACACGACAGACAGACACACACCAACACATGACAGACAGACAGACAGACACACACACACACACACACACACACACACACATACATACATACACATACATACATACACATACATACACACACACATACATACACACACACACACACACACACACATACACACACACACACACACACACACACACACACACACACACACACAGGTATATCGTGAAATATGGTCACAAACACATGGACACATGTGTATTGCACCGTGCACTGCTATACAAGCACTTTGAAGGAATGAATTAACAGCAGAGAGGTTCTACAGCACATGTGTGGCGGGTACCGGTATGTTGACATCTGGATACTGACATCTACATGTAGAGGTTCAACGTGACCTAGCCAACCTGAACTTACCCAACGTGCCCGCTCTGCGTCACGCTGTTCAGCCTCTTGCTGTCTTTCCTGTTGCCTGAAATGCACAGAACGAACAGGATATGCAGGTGTGAGAACACGAAAAGGCACTGCAGTTGTGCACATCAGCAATGCCGCTAGGTGTAGCTCGTTCCATTGTGTGGCTGTGCAGTGTCGGTCATCAACCCGAATGCTAGGCGGATCGGATTTCATTAGGCCCAACTGCAACTATACGTAGCTAAGCCACAGTGCTGATACACACAAGATGTAGCAGGAGCATCCGATCACATCAGCAGGCCAACAAAAGGATACTCCCAGTTACCCATATGTATCCAAAATATGCACCTACTGGTCAGTTCAAACATGCAAGGGTGCTAATTCTCCTCCGTGCACTTTCACAGTCTCCTTGACCACCATTATATAATCATTGGCCAGTGAGTAGTGAGTGCAGTGACTTACTTTCTAGCTTGGACGCTTGAGTCGTGTGCGCGTGAAGCATCATCACGTCTCTTGCTCTCAGCTGCCTGTAACACATCACACACACACACACATAAACATGTTGGTATTTGTGAAGAGAGTAGGGGGGGGGGGCAGAGAGAGATGGGAGGAGGAAAGAGAGAAAGGAAGAAAGGAAGGATGAAGGAAGGAAGAAAGAAAGAAAGAAAGAAAGGAAGGAAGGAAGAAAGAAAGAAAGGAAGGAAGGAAGAAAAAAAGAAAGAAAGAAAGACAGAAAGAAAGACAGAAAGAAAGAAAGACAGAAAGACAGAAAGACAGAAAGACAGAAAGACAGAAAGGAAGAAAGAAAGGAAGAAAGGAAGAAAGGAAGAAAGAAAGAAAGGAAGGAAGAAAGGAGGAAAGGAAGAAAGGAAGAAAGGAAGAAAGGAAGAAAGAAAGAAAGAAAGAAAGGAAGGAAGGAAGAAAGACAGAAAGACAGAAAGAAAGAAAGACAGAAAGGAAGAAAGGAAGAGAGAAAGAAAGAAATGAAGGAAGAAAGGAAGGAAGAAAGAAAGGAAGGAAGAAAGAAAGAAAGAAAGAAAGAAAGAAAGAAAGAAAGAAAGAAGAAAGGAAGGAAGGAAGAAAGAAAGAAAGAAAGAAAGAAAGGAAGAAAGAAAGAAAGAAAGAAAGAAAGAAAGAAAGAAAGAAAGAAAGAAAGAAAGAAAGAAAGAAAGAAAGAAAGAAAGAAGGAAAGACAGAAAGAAAGAAAGGAAGAAAGAAAGAAAGAAAGAAGGAAAGAAGGAAAGAAAGAAAGAAAGAAAGAAAGAAAGAGAGTTTTTTCTTCAGGTCACGGTACCGAAGTAATATCTTTACCACATGTGCACTGCATGCTAACAACCTATACAAACGGACGGTTATACGCTCTGGTGACTCACCTAAACTCTCCTCCTTCATGCTATACGCAATAACTCATATATATACTTGTAGCATGACGTCAACACATTGATATGTTCAACAACACAACAAAGTCAAATGCAGGTACCTGCACCGGTGGTCACTGGTCATTCGTACAAGCGGCAAACATGCGTGTCACTAACCTCTCGTTCTTTTCTTTCAGCTTCAAGTCGAGTCTTCTCTGCTGCCTTTGCTTTCTGCTCCTCTTGTATTCTCGCCTTCTCTTGTTGCTGGAGAAACAGCAGCGACATCAACACATGAATGTGATAACGGTTTGAACAAAAGTATTGGCATTTCTCTTTGATCTTAATTAAATTGTTTGCGAGTGGAAAGTCGACTGATAGCGCACTTCGCAGTACTAGTAATCACTTCTGCAGATAGGACATGTGCACACGTTGCAGTCTGCAATACACTGTACTTGCACTGTTGTGTTGCCAAGACTACTAGCCCAAGAATTAGAACACGGAACTTCTTGGACGAGGTAACACAATCATACATACAGTGCTGCCAAACCGTCCGATTTTTCGGACAGTGTCCGATTTTTGAAGGCTCTTCCGAAAACCGGTCCGAAAAGGGAAACGTCCGAAAAGCAGCCAAAATGTCGGAGATCATTACTTTCCTATGCAGAAGTCCTGTACGAGTACTTTCACTTTTCAGCGCACCTGGGCTGAAGGCACAAATCACTGTACATTTGCGTCTAAAAAGGCTAGCACTTGGCTGTGGAAGTGCAAAGAAACATGCCTGGATCAGGCTGGATGGCATGCACGCTGACAGTCTGGACAGAGTCAGTGTGCGACCACACTCATCATTACAAAATTCATGACAACTCCGGGGTTACCATGGCAACGAAGCGAATTTTCATGGTGTTTTAGGCGATATTTTGAGTTCTCTGTAAAAAAATTGCCGAGGAGAAAAATTCGCACCATGTGGCCAGCCTTGGCGGTGAAGGGTGTCCGATTTTGGGCGAAAATTATTTGGCAGCACTGTACATATGATGGTAGTTTGCTATTCAGTCTTACCTCTGAGTCGGCCCAATACTTGTTACGACTGTTGACATCAATGTCACTACCAGCATTCGTCTTCTGATATACTGAACCCTGCCGTCAGTCAACAGCCAGCACAGCCAACACCAGCAATCAAAAATAGACACGAAGTCAACAAGGAGAGGAGCACATTCACTTCAAGCAACACCCCAATCATGTGTATGCACTCTGTATGGCGGTTCTTCTAGAAAAGTATAAACGATTTTAAACATGACTGAGAATGTGATTGAAGACGGCAGGAGCACAACAGTACTCCAAGAAGAAAGCAGTTAGAGTGCTGGTCACACAATCCCCACGGACAGGTGCCATCCTCGTACCCACCAGCGTTAGCGCCTTCACATCTTCACGCACATCCTGCGTGCTGGAACTTGAAAAGTGCAGTGGATGTCACGACAGCACAAGAAGCAATTCTCCCTGTAGTAACCACTACCTGCCAATAACAGATTTTACACGTGGCAACGTGACAACTTACAACGGGTCCAACTGGTCCGTAATCCTTCTTCTTCTCCTTGTGAACACCGTAGTTAGCACCTACCAACAATGAACGGCAAGAATATGGCATCAATAACAAACTGGCCATGGGCGTGCAGGCAGTAAACACATGAGTACTGATAAGCAACAGATATCCAACAAGGTTTCTAACACAGAAGCTCTCTGTTCATATAGGTACAACCCATACAGAATCCAACCACTGAGCCTCCTGACTAACTGCGGCATGGCTACCGTAGGCTGTCAAACAGCGGTGGTGTTCAGGAATCTCTAATTTCTGAGGCTGGAGACGGGGCCAATGTCCTGCAGACCGCCTCAAGCCTCACCCGAACACACTGCATCACCGCTCGGCCTAGCTATCCTACAATGGGGAAGCTCAAAACAAGTCTAACGATGTGACAGGAAGAGTGTCCACCGCTTCAACAAAATTAAGACCGCCGGAAGCAATTTCCGATTGGTCCGGTCACACCACAGTCCTGATATGGTGGGTAAGCATGACCTGAGCATGACCTGAGCATGACCTGAGCATGACCTGAGCATTGAACAGACGCCGGTGGCCAAAAGGTTAGTCCGGTGATAATCATAACAGCAGCCAGGCCAGTTCCGGCGGGCATGGTAACCAGGGTAAGACGTACCTGATGACTTTGCCACCTTGCTCAGCAGCAGCTTCTCGTCGACGTCATCCTCCACGCGGGCGGCGATGCGGACGTGGCATCCGCGGAAGAAACGCTCGACATCCGCTACGTGACGCTGCACCACTCCCTTGCGGCTCTCTCTCAGTGCTTCGCCCATCTGTACAGCGCCCCACATGGGCAACAATAACAACAGGTGAATGCAGTCCAGTAAGAAGGTGTGCGGTGGTGGGACTTGCTTACGACATGCACTGCACATCATCTCTGAGTGTGTGCTGCTCACCACTAGAAAGGGCAGTACACTATACGGTAACACCTGAATAAGGTGACCACCTGTCCCAGGGGACCACCTGTCCCAGGGGACCACTACAACCAGGACCAAGGGTTGCTACCTCCAGTCAACTGACCCTGGATAGGAAGACCACCTGTACACAGCGACTACATTTCGAAGGTCCCTTGAGCGGTCGCCCTAGACAGGTTTCACTCACCGTACATCAGTATCATTGCTGGCTGGAGTAGTAACACATGTACATATACCGTATTGTTCCATGCCCAGTTGACCAGTACACTGTACAATGGTCAATAGACCATACATCAATACTGCATGGCTAGTACTAGAAATAGCACATGAACACTGTTCGCTGCACCATACCCAGTTGATCTGTATGTTCTTCTTGAGGCCAGAGTTGGGATCGGTGACCTGCACAACGGCATACTGGGCTTTGCTGTCGCTTAGCTCCTCCGTCATGCCTTCAACACCGTCATCTACACACGCGGCAACAACATTGATCACAGCAGACTGAGTACGGCATTGGACATTGGACTCCACTGGCCGAACGAACCCGGCAGCGCTAACATAATTATTCCCAAATCCGTGTGCTAGTCATGCAGCATCTCCTTTCAAATCCTACTTCAACCCACAAACCAGACAGTTTGAGCTTTCAATCCTATTTAAACCCACAACCCGGACAGTTTGAGCATTCAAATCCTATTTGAACCCACAAACAGATATACAGCATTCCCTCACTAGTGGGACCATTGTTATTAGGCTAGGGCCTGTTTTGGACTTCCCACTATATAAAATAAAGAATACAAACAAAACAAACGGAAACCAGCTTCTATGTCTTGTGTACTTGCATACTGGTATTAGTTTAGTCCCACAACCTGCGATAAAATGATCAGCTGTAGCACCTACTCTAATTTTATGTTTATGTATCCATGTCAATCGGATCTTCCCAAGTTGTACCATGATTGTACTGTTGAGATACCAAATTCAAATAAAATCAATACCAACCAGACAGTTTGAGTTTTCAAATCGATCCACAAACCATGCACAGTGTATAATGTACTAGCACGTCTCCGCCTTGTGCCAATTTCTCCCGGTGCAGAAAACCGACGGAAGGACAATACCTGTGTGATACCTTGGTTCATGTTGATACCTCAACTGCATGGATTCGCTGTGTCGCGTTGTACTCGAGGATAGGGTGCGGATGGTGTGTGTGTGTGTGACGCATGCACATTGTGGAGGCGAGGTCAATTTAATATCGCTGCACAACTGCGCAAGATGCTATAAATTTATTCCCCGCCATTTACCAGACTGAGAGCTCAACCTTGTTCCACTGTATACGACTATTCATAGTAACAGTCAGAAGTAGCTAATATTTTCGCTACTGTTTTCAGCACATACACGAGCATAACCCAGTCGCTGTGCATAATATACATGCACGAGATTCGGCAAACAGGACCATTATCCTTCATTTTACGTCTCGCTATGGCAAGATATTGTGCGGAGTTGAAGTGCGAAGTGCAAGCAAGATTATTACTGCCACTGGCAGGTGGAAACACAAGGTGTGCAGTCAGTGCAGTGCAGCGACGACGTTACGTTGCAGCAAGACGTAAAGGTATACCTCCAGTTTCTTGAACCTTCAGCGTGTTGCTGGTTTTGTCGTAGCCGAACACGGCCCTGCAGGGTGTGGACACGTTGGACACACACACACAACATACATGTCCAGCGTGTCCGAACAGAGACGACCAGTACAGTGAAGACACACACGCATGGGAAGCCAGGCGCGATAACACCACCGCCATCTCATAGTGATTCTCACTCCAGAATTGGAGGTGACAAATTAGTGCCAGCAGCGACTACTTACCAATCCGTGTCACTAGAATCACTGACGACATCGTTGAAAGCCGCTAGCAGCGCTCCCTGATTCGTTTTCAGGTCGATAGCCATCGTTCCGGCAGTACGAAAGATATTTCAAGTCGATCGCAAGAACTCGTTCAAATAATTGTTAGGACTAGGAGGACACTTCGGAAATCTGTCAACTGGCCAACAAGTGTGCGAGGTGGCTAGATCCTGCATGTAACAGACTCCCACTGCATGCACTTCCAGTCCCAGTACTTGCCTCTACGAATAGTACGAGGCTCTACGAGACTACGTAGCTAGCTCGTAGCTAGGACGACAGTACACTGAGTTCTGTTTCCTTTTTTGTCCCTTGCCACTTGACTACAGTCCGATCCAGAGCAGGGAGCCCTACACATACATGATACAGTGAAACCTGTCTAAGACGACCGCTCAAGCCAAGGCAAGGGACCTTCAAAATGTGGTCTCCTTATCCACGGTCATTTGACTTGAAATACTGGTAGTATCCCTTGATCCTGGTTTCAGTGGTATTTTAGGACAGGTGGTCGCCTTATCCGAGTGGTCGCCTTGACAGGTTTTACTGTATATGCAGGGCTCCCTGGGCCAGAGACAGACTACAGCACAGTGCAGATGTAGTGCACCATGCTCTCCCGTACTCCAACCAGACAGGGCGTCGTGAAAACATCGTACGGGAGAGCACGTTTCCAATTCCAAATTCCTACAACGATTGATCGCACAAAAATCATCGCTACCGAAAAATTTACTGAAAATCGACACTTTTCAAACGATGATTTTTGTGCGATCAATCGTTGTAGGAATTTGGAATTGGAAACGTCTTCTCGCTTTTCTGCAATTCTGGCGACCTAGCTAGAACCTGCTGCTACTGTGCTAGTGTCCCTCTTCACTCGTTCTTTCTATGAAAGGGGAAGGCAGCACTCGCAGAAGATTTTCCAAGAATGCAATGTCGACTGGTGCTCGTAATAAGAAGGGAGAAATCAAAGTCCGCTCTTGAATCACGCCTGAGTCGAAAATTATTTCAGAATACGCTTGTGTAGATTTCCTGCCAGTGCCACTGACATCTCGCGACCTTCAAATATAACTTGCTCGATCATCTCCCGCACTGACTGGTAAATTCGTCGGGTAGCTGTGGATGGATCGATTCAGGGAGATCGAAGGTAAATACATCGAAGCACTTCAAACACGTTTCAAGACGCACTTCAAATTTTGTAATTGTGTCTTGAAAATTGTTTACAACAATTCGTACTTCAATACGCTGTTGAATTGTATCCTCTGCTTGGGAGTCTCGACTGGTTTATCGCTGTATGGCTTTCCTCAACACCGTTCACTGTACATGTATCGCGGAACGCAGATTGGATGGCATTGGAGGTGAATTTGATAATTTGTGACTGTGTCATCAACCAAGTGAGGACATCAAATATCAACAGGGACGTTCCGAAAATCACAAACGCTGCGAAATAGGTATGAAATGGTCTTACACACTGGTGGGTATTCCACATTCATTGTGTCATATCTTTAGACTGTTCGAAAGTTTGTCGTGCCGTGCAACTTTCACGGACTAATCCGATAATTGGCATGTGGCCCTATCGGCACACACTAATGCGTATGCCGCTGAGTCTATCTATATGTGCACGCACATGTGTGTATACTTACACAATTTTATTACGTATGCAAAATTAGGCAATCTACATGTATATGTGTGTGCACTCACTCCTATGACATAGAACGACAGTGTAGGCTATGTAGAGTCGCACGAATGTGTGTTACCCGGGTGTGTATATGCATGCGCACTCGCGCGGGCGTTTTGTGTGCGCGCCTGGCATGGCATAACGCCGTTCAATATGACTAGTGTTGAACCGTGGTAATTTGCCCCGCCCCTTCTTTTTTCTATTGGCGTTGGATATGCAACTAATGACATAAACTCGGTTGTTGAAAACGAGTGCCATGCACCACAATGGATTGAAAATAATATAATACAATAGTATACAATAGTATAATACTCATGTTGCAACCATGGCAGTTGTGATTAGCTTTCCAAGTCAAGCCTGCTGCAGAAATTATTGCACTCTGACCAGCTGGAGTGGCCCAGGACTGCAGGTTGTGGAGAACAGGAGTGATGCTTGTATATACGCTTGTATTTACATGATGGACTTTGAAGTAACGTTAGGTGTATTACTTGTATGTTCTTCTGCCTGTGCACATGTACATGTGCTGGTCAGTGTGGAACCGCCATCCATATCAGATCATACAGCTCAGCTGCTATCAGTCTCAACAGCTTATATCTGGCAAATAGGGTTTTAGTGACTCAATTTTGCTTACTGTGTTCAACAGAGTGGCATTGCACACAGCTACTTTATGTAATAGTAGCATCTTGGAAATTTTATATTTTTGGTAGTTAGCTTCAGTAGAAACTTCTCCAGTGTGGCTCTTAGCTTCATTACCATGGAGACTAAGCATTCAAGTAATGCACGAAGAACAGTGGCTAGATGCGAAGTGAAAAGCCATTGGACCGTACCCAATGGAATACGCATTTAGTATAGCAGTATTGCTTGCTATGTTGGCAGCAAACACTGTATAATATAATAATTGCATTACCAGTAGAAAGTGCCCAATGTGCATTGCTTCAGCACTGTGTTTTGGACAAAGCAGTCAAAAAATTCCACATCAGTATTGGCTTCATGTTGGAGAAAGTTGTGAAAAACACTAGAGCATACACGTACACTCAATACTAGGGCTGAAACGATCGTGGATTTTCACAAATCGATTAATCTTTAGCTTAACGATCGAGTAATCGATTATAATCTTTAGCAAATAGCGTCAGAATTTTGTGCTAAATTTATCCTGTTTCCAAAAGCTAGGCCTTCATAATACCAAAAATCTGCATTAGTGACAGGGTAGCTCCAAAACATGACAGTTTTGAAGTCAATTTAACCTCAGAGTATGCACCATGCCCCTGGCAACTGCATACTCACAGTGGAAACTGATTCAAACTTCACAAAACGAGGGTTTTCAGTACTTTTTGGACTCTAAATTCCTAACGAGTAATCTATAACGTAACGATTACTTGATTGATAACGAATTATCGATCGCTTACCGAGTAATTGGTATAATCGTTTCAGCCCTACTCAATACACATGCTCAGCTACATGTATGGCATTTAGTATGTGGGCGACTTCAAAGTTCTATTTTGGTAGTTAGCTTCGGTAGAAACTGTCTAAACTTGATCCAAAGCTCTCCTACTATGTTCTGAAGATGTTGCAATCAAGTAATGTAAGACACGTATCTGCCGTATTGGAGCTAGTTGTGAAAACCTTTAGACCATACACTCAATGCACATGCTCAGCTATTGCATTTAGTATGTGGGCGACTTCAAAGTTTTATTTTGGTAGTTAGCTTCGGTGGAAACTGCTAAAACTTGATCCAAAGCTCTACTACTATGTTCGGAAGATGTTGCAATCAATTATTGCAAGATACGTATCTGTCATATGGTGGAGTCAGGGGTTCTAAGGCGTTGGACAATGTCCCAGTGCAATGTGCTGATTCTTGAAAATATGGCATCACTTGACAATTCAAAGTTTTATTTCAAGAGTTACCTTCGGTAGAACCTGCTCAAACTTGCTACACAGTACCATTATTAGGTTATGATAGCATAACCATCGAATACAGGGCAAGTCCAGTGTCAAATACTTGTGGGCGGGGCTAATATGTGGGACGTGTGCGCTGAAATGGGATGATTCCGAAAAGAGAAAAAGGTCACCTTCTAGCAGAATTCTACCCACTTCTAAAGCTTATGCTGGTAATTAGCAAGTATACTACTGTCCTGATGTTGGACATCAAGAAAAATGGGGTAACTACGAGTGCTACGGCCAAAAAAGTGGTTTTCCGGTGTTTTTTGGCCTAAATTGGCAATTGTGAGTATGCTATGTTTGGCCCCTCCCCCGAGTGAAACCGGCCGGTAGAACTTGATAAAATTTTGTCTCCGTACACTAGATATCCTACGGAACAAAGTACAATCGTTTGTAGCCACGTTTCAAACAAAAAAATTTGGACCCGAGGGGTAGGAGCCACCTTAAAAACAAAAGACCTAATCCTATCACATCCCTGCTCCAATGCCAGGATATCAGGAAATTCAAAGTCCAGCTTTCCACACTGTCTCATCCGAAGTGATCCCATGTATTACTAATGTGCCTCCCTTTCTTTTTCTCTCCCTATCTCCTTTCCCTCTCTGACAGCATCTTTCTTTTTCTCCCTTTTAGCTTGCCGTGGTTGGCTATCACCTGACCTCTCATGTTTATTGGCAGTCTTCGGACGGGCCAGGAGATGTTGAATAAATAAATAAATAAAAACCAGGGAGTCGTCAAATAGGACAACTCCCTGCTCCGAACCATCAACTCACTGAGCTGAGAAGCGTTGGAATAACGTCACAATCGTGCATCTGGCCCAGATGCCTCTAGACTTGTGCTAGTGCCCTGGGAACAGTCGAAGCGTCTATAGTATACTATACTAGCAAGAGTACATAAACTTCTTTTTTTTTGGTTTATGTACTCTTGATACTAGTAAATCATGATGCCGTAATCGTGTAATAATCGTGTAGTTTTACCAGGTATTCTCCTGAGATCAATAATTTCATTGGCCAGTACATGTACTTGAGCTGGCTAATACCACGAGTACTAGCGCATATGCTTATTTCCTCTTGCTAGTATCGGGACTTGTAATACAGCGTCAGATTGAGAACACAACCCCACAGCATGACACTGCACTGCATCAGTTCAAGAGTCACCATGCACACAAGAAACATTGTGTGCTCTCTGCTGCTCAGAATATTATCATTATATCAAACAGGATCGACTCGGTCAATGAACACAATACCTTGGCTACACGGAACACACACACACACACACGCAGACCCTCTGTAAAA
This sequence comes from Sycon ciliatum, assembly GCF_964019385.1. Classification (NCBI taxonomy): domain Eukaryota; kingdom Metazoa; phylum Porifera; class Calcarea; order Leucosolenida; family Sycettidae; genus Sycon; species Sycon ciliatum. The sequence continues at coordinate 1,966,254 of NC_088646.1, forward strand.
GATCTTTGCGTCGTCCGGTCTGCTGGCCTGAGAGGGGACTTTAAACAACCTGAAATCCATCACAAACTGCTTGGCAAACCACTACAGCAAACTACACATCTAACGCTGTTGCTCCAGTAATCCCCAGGACGTCAGACACGCAAGTTGACGCAACACAAGTCAAGCGCATGCTCTTTCGATCAACAACAATTTTCTGCTTCATGTAGGAAAAGAAAATTTAATGAAGTATGTATGCAATAATATACAGCAGACGTAACATGACTCCGGCAGAGAGGTTTCACATGAGACGATGTCATGAACAATTACAACCATTCAAAAGCAGCTTAAGCATAATTCGAGTTAGAATTTAAAAATACTTGGCGACATGTTGTGGCACCATGCTGGAATTGTGAAGCGGAAAAACAAGAAGCTATGTACAATTGAAACGGGGTGGGTGGCTAAAACACAACCCGTTTTCTGGCTGTGTTCAGTGTTGCTGGGTAGCCTTGGCGTGGATTATCTGTGTGTCGGTGGTTGAGATCTTCTCCCATCCGGTCTCCTTCATCAGGTACACTGTAGACAGAGAATGAACAGAACATCAGAAGGAGAGCAGGTCAGTGAGGTACAATAATGAAACAAACTAGAGGCAGCCTGGACCAATCTATTTATTTTAAATTAATATTGTCTCTCTACAGTTATTTGAGGCACATATTTTGGACAATACATGTACAAGCCAAATGAGGGTAACATCTAACCATGGACGAGGGTAGAAAAATGGGTGAAGACTGCACATGAAGTCACTCTAGATAGTCTGTCAAATGGCGGTCAAAAATTTAGCAGCGAGATATTTGACCGAGGATAGTAATCCATAATAAGATTTAGGCTTGACCAGCTATGAAAAAGATATGAGAGAATACAATACACAAACAAGAGAGAGAGCGAGAGAGAGAGAGAGAGAGAGAGAGAGCGAGATGTGATTAACTGACTTTGAGGCTAACTTACAGTTGACTACACCACCACTGTAGGCGTCACGGTGTGTAGCGTGGTAGATAGCTCTCTGACCCAAGTCCAGTGCGTCCTCCACGCTCAGATCATACTTGTAACCAGCATCTAGCACACCATACGCGTATGGTGATCCGGAGCCTACGCTGAAGATGTGGTTGGTCAGGCGGTTGCCATCGCTGTCAACGTAGTAGAGACCAGGTCCCTTGGGGAGATGAAGGGAACACAATGTGCGAGAGAGAGAGAGAGAGAGAGAGAGAGAGAGAGAGAGAGACAGAGAGAGAGAGCTACTTAGATACTTCGTACACAGGGATAGTTGTGCAGTCATAGAACATAAAAAACACTATGATCACTGATCAGGCGCAATGGCTATTCTGCATGAACAAGTGCAATATTCAGCATACACACGGAACGAAAAGCTGGTAAGTTAAACATACCTTCTTGTCCCAGCCGCAGATCATGGTACCCTGTAAGTCACACGTGCACACCGTGAGAAAAAATGAAAATGAACTCAATGAAAAGACTCTATGGCCAAACAGTGCAAGGTGCACTACAGAAATAGCTGAGTGCATCTGATTTCAAGAACAGCCATACACCAGCATGCAGCTGAGATGAGGTCCACATTGCCATTGGCCATTGGTTGCAACTTGAAATGAAGCACAGTCACCAGCTACAACAGATTTCATTATTACTAAGACACAACACGGAGTTCATTGCTGGTGATGACAAATCAGAACACTAGAAACGGGTTTGTCTGCTTTCTCTCAACCAAACAAACTGGATACGGAGTGGGAGGTGGTTGCACTGTACACGTTGTCACAGGGATGAATGGCTACTTACCATGGACAGTCCATAACCCTTGTAGTGGTTCATCGTATTCGCGAGCTTCTTGGATGCTGCTGCCACCGAGATCCGCTCCTTATTGCGCAACTCAAACATTCTAAAAACGCAAATGTTGAAAAGAATGGAAATGGTTCACGGATGTGATAAACACAGGATGTAACTGATTAAACTGAAAGAAAAACTCAAAGAATCATGTCAAGCTGGGAAAGGCAAAGAATCACTACATGCACACCCACTACGCATACTACACTCTCTGTGCACGTGGCACTATACAACAATCAGCACTGACAGTGGGCAGTGGGTCTTGTGCCGCAGCAACCAACCTGCACTGGAAAGCCAGATTGCGTTCCCAGAAGGAGCAGTCCGCTGCGCCGCCAGCCATTGTGCCGAGCAGATACGGGTTGATCTCGATCACCTTCTTCACCGTTTGAGAAGCTACGAGCAAGCAAACAGTTGACAGAAACCAATGGTTTAGCAAGGCACAAAGGCAGGCATTGTTGACTGATGATCACCATGGCGTAAACCCGAGTCCCAACAAGAAACTTGGTTCTCTGTGCACAGTGTGGTCTAGCAAGATAGTGCTTCAATTCGATTTTCTGCCGAAAACGGAAATTTGAATTTGCGATCTGCTATGCTATTGCGCCATTGTCACAGAGTTATCTTGAAAACTCTTTGTTTTCAGTTTAGTGAAAAGTTCAGTTATATACATTATTCCACTTCAACTACCACACCACTAGTCTGATTGATCATAACACAAGGCCGAACGCTGCTACTTTACCCTTCCTGTTATGAACTATTGTTTATGAAAATGATCTGTCATGGTTGGATATCGTCACTTGGTTGTGCTTTTTACCACTATGTCTTGTGATGCCCGTGATGCTCTGTGCAAGTCATAATGTGCTTGACAGACAAACTAGGTGTACTCACCGATCCATGATCCAGCAGTTGCTCGTGAGTCTACTGCAATCACAACACCATGCTGAAACTTGAATCCCAGAGTTGTCGTTCCGTGGAGGAACTGAATTTTCACGTTGCTGTTTTCACCAGTTACTTGGCCGATGAACGCGGCAGGCTGAACGTAACATTATGCATGGAATAGATTGAGTCAAACGGGGAAAATTGCCAACATTTTCAAAATTTCCCATTCGTTGAACTTACATTTGGGACTGGTGGAAGGGCGAAGTGAATTCCATCAGCATTGTGACATTTCCTCTCATCGTCCTCTCCATCCTGGTTTCTCCTGGAGGAGATATCCAGAGCAGGAATGGAGGAGGAGGAATACTGCAATGCTATTGCTGCAGACGCCATTTTCAGAACTATTGGACTATTTTCAGAGCTCAGTGATCGAGAGTTTTCCAAACGAATGACGCAGCGGGATGCGTCATTTTCAGTTTGAAAATCTCGTAGAAAATTTGAAGAAAAATGGCGATTTGGAAATCAGTTTTCTGGTCGGTTCGATATTGAACATTTTGCTCTTCCTTGCAAACAGCCCAACTCTTCCTTCTGAAATATTGCTCTTCTAAACCTGAGAGTACAGCATTTGAGCTCAGAGTGGTGAATTATCACAGTCTGTCCTTGAGGATGGAGGCCAGTGGACCCATCGAGCGGCGTTTCAACCCTTACACGGATAATGGTGGCACTGTTCTTGGAGTTGCAGGCGAAGATTTTGCTGTAATCGCTTCTGACACTAGATTGAGTGAATATTACAGCATTCATGCTCGAGATGTCCCGAAACTGTTCAAGCTAACTCCTCAGATGGTGCTGGGATGTGCAGGTTTTCATGGTGATGTGCTGACGCTGACGAAGGAGATGAATGAAGCAACCCAGGTTTATCAGTATGAGCATGGTCGTACTATTTCTACTCCAGCTACTGCTGAGATGCTTTCCAAGAAGCTGTACTATCGGCGGTTTTTCCCCTTCTACACTTACAACGTTCTGGTAGGACTAGACACAGAGGGAAAGGGAGCAGTATATGGTTTTGACCCAATTGGATCGTTTGAACGGGAGACATTCCGTGCTTCCGGCTCAGCTGCTAGCCTCTTGCAACCGCTGCTTGACAATCAAATTGGATATCACAACCAGCCCAATGCCAAGCGCGAGCCATTGTCCCGTGACAAGGCCGTCGCACTAGTAAGAGAAGTGTTCTCGTGTGCAGCGGAGCGTGACATTCAGACCGGTGACGGTGTCGTTATCTCAGTCATCACCAAAGATGGAGTCAAGGAATCATTCTATCCACTCCGGTCCGACTAAATAGCTGGAACTGCTGCTGCTGCTGCTGCTACAGTCTACTGCTCAACACTGTCTCCGTGTTCCATGAGCTGTGTATACATTGTACATACGTGCCGTCATGCGGTATGCCAATAGTTTTTAAATTTATATGCTATGAAAATGGGTTTGTCTTTGTGTTTTGCTTTTCGTTTTTACTTTGTGAATTCTGCGTGTATTGCACGTACATGATTGTGCCGATCTCCTCATGAACATGAATATTTCTTCCTCATACTGTACCTTGCCGTTTTGTAGTGTCTGGTGTCCAAGATTGAAGGCGCTGATTTCAAATTTTGATGCAGATTTGGGTACATACAACTACATTTTACCCTCAAGGAAATCTACAATAATTATGTTATGCTTGCTGGTCGATCTGCACAGTTCCTCTACTTAGCATTACTGGTTTGAACTTAAAAGTAGTGACTTTGGCGGCAATGATCGAAGAAGTTCTTGCTCCTACGTGGCGCTCACACAGTCAAGCGTCGGTTAATCCGCCAGGAAGCGTGAGCTCCATGTAGGAGCAACTACTTCTGCCTCTGGTATGAACTTGCTATAATTATCGGACCCAGGCACTGAGGCATGGCAGGGTCCACAATGTAGGAGACATACTATTACCACGATTACTAGTATCAAGAGTACATAAGTTCATAACCCCTTGTACTTGTAAGTTGTAGCTAATATCCGTCAGGGAGAAAACAACGGCAGCACTGCACTGGGCAGCATATGCAGCTTCAAGCTTCTGCTTGGACTATTTTTCCATTTCACATTTTGAGATTGAATGTCTCCATAGGGGAAGTCCCTTCACCTTTGTCGGTGCATACGTCATCGATATTGACGCGGCGACTTGTTTTTTCTGTCTTGTCAGTGTGAGGATTTTTTCGATTCAAAAATGGGTAGCTCTAGCTCTCTTATCTGTACTGAGTTTGTTGTAAGCTGGCCTCTCAAAACCAGTGTCGAAGGTTTGTTCGCAAGGAGCGTATGCCCAGCTGTGCAGTAACACTCTGGGTACAGCTTGCCTTGCATATTGGCTCCTTTCCGTGCCTGCAGCTGACCCTCTTTAGTGACGGGTTTTTGAATCGTGAAATTTGATTGTCGACAGGTCATTCAGTGAATTTTAGCACACAGAGAGGTCCAAGCAGAGGAAGCCATGGGCCTGTTAGATTTCTTGAAAAGGCATCAGAGGAAGTTCTACATTACCGGAGCAATTGTAGGAGGTAAGTTTGTGACAAAACTCACAAAAGTAAATGGTGAAACTTTTGTACCTCAAAAATCCATGCCATCCGGTTACTGCTCTTGTGGGTTATGGCCTATGGCTATGGTTATGGCTTCCATTGTCAATCCAATCATTGAACACTTCATGTTCAGACTCTATACTATAGTCTAGAGGTTATGGGAATGAGGTCATCGCATATGCGTTGTGTGGAGTGTAGCCTGGAGTGTGCTAGTGTATGGGGTGGAAACCAGTGCCAAGTTTGTATTGCTTGGCAAACATTTGTATTGAGTGGCAAACCCAACACACCATGCTACTTAGTTTTGAGTGGCAAACCAGCGCTAGCAAGCCACTCCTTTGCCACTCCATACGCAGCATTTCAAATGGTGATGTATATTGTAATCATGTAAACTCTCTGGTACATGTAGTTGGATAAACCTGTAGTAGACTGTCTATGCCATGGCCTGGTACTGTACGTGTACTGTACTGTAGATAACATGTCCATGTACAGTACTGGCCGGAGAAATCCAACCTCATGAATAAAATAGCGTTGCCGGGCGCTACGCAGCCCTAGCACTACACACACTGGTCTGTGCCCTAGAACGTGGCGCTACTTTATTCATGAGGTTGGATTTCACTGGTCAGCGCTGTAGTACCCTCGACACACACTTTGCTGAATGGTACCGTGCGGGTCAGTGATGTCCGACCACTGACACACTGACACGTCCTGCTATCAGAGAGGCTAAGTTGCACGTTATTTCTGACTTGACGCGCAATTTCACGTCAAATTTGGCGTAAAACTCCAAATTTCGACGTCAGCCGCAGGTCACTCGCGAGCCGAATAACGCGAGCTGAACTTTTGCGTCACGTCAGAAATAACGTGCGTCTTAACCTGTTTATTAAAGTTTACTTTAGTATGTACAGTTCCGATGTGTCTGGTCTGTGTACCAACCAGTAATACATTCACTTTTAAAATCACACATAGCAACAAGGAAACCACCTCGACAGGCGAACAGCCAGAACGTCAGAGCCATCCAACATACACTGCAATAGAAATGCACGTAATGAGATGTAGCGCTAGCCCGCAGCCGAAAACCAGTGCTCTGCACGCAGAAGTAGCACATCAAGGTGCAACACCTCTTTACTTGCGCCTGTAGTGACAAGTGAGGCGGCGACTGTGGAACTAGAGCTGTGTGTGTGTGTGTGTGTGTGTGTGTGTGTGTGTGTGTGTGTGTGTGTGTGTGTGTACGTTGTATTCAACTGGTGTCAGTTCTCACTTTTTCATACTTATGTAAAATAAGTCATAGGTTATCAGCACACGAAGAGATGAAGCCAGTTGTAAATCTGATGAGGCCTTTCGTACCATTACTTCTCGAATCAGTACATGGTGATAATGTATGCACGTACTGATTTGAGAAGTGAATGGTACTAAAGGCCTCGTCAGATTTACAACTGGCTTCGTCTCTTCGTGTGCTAATATGTTTCCCTCCGACTAAGTCTCTATTTGATAGGTTATCATTACTACAAGTGTTAGCGCTAAATCTCATATTGTACCTTACTATTTCAGTGACTTAGTGGATGGTTCTGACTTTCTCTACTTCATTCCCCTGTACCTGCTGATAAGAGACTCTGGGTGGGTTGTAAAGCTTTAAAAAAATGTTTTTGACAGTTGACTGAGTAATGCAATTGGCGATTGGCAACCTCGTTGCTATACCATGTAATGTGTGATTAATTTGTGTGTGTGTGTGTGTGTGTGTGTGTGTGTGTGTGTGTGTGTGTGTGTTTGTGTATGTGTGTGTGTGTGTGTGTGCATATATGTGTGTGTGTGTCTGTCTGTCTGTGTGTTTGTGTATGCATGTGTGTTGGTGTGTAATGTGTGTGTGTGTGTGTGTGTGTGTGTGTGTGTGTGTGTGTGTGTGTGCGCGTGCGTGCGTGGATGCGCCTCGGTGTGTAATGCGTATGTACATTGTGTGCTTGTACTTTAGGAGCATTTGCTCTTGGTAAGTTTGCCCAGTGGAAGTTAGCAGAGTACAGCGATCGTGTGGCAGCTGAAGAAGTAGCCAGGGCACGGTAAGCAATGCATGTACCATACTGATCTGTGTGTGCGCGCGCGCGCGCGCGTGTGTGTGTGTGTGTGTGTGTGTGCGCGCGCGTGTGTGTGTGTGTTTCATCTCTGCTGACCTCCTCGGTCAAAGAACCCTCTTCTTCACACACTGCTAGATGTGCCGCTGACAGAGCGTCCTTAAATAGTCTCATGTTGTTGTCTAAGGATTTCATCGTGCATGTTGCACTGAGTTCGTACACGTTCTGCTGTGCTTTTGTTATTGTCCATGCTGATCTTGTGTGCTGGCTTTCAGCATCCTTATTTTTGTTGCATGCGGCTTTTACGCTAGCATTGGTGCCATGCCACTGTGTTCACATGTACAGCCGTGTGCTATCTGTGTACTTTGCCTGTGTTGTGTTCAGGAAAAAGCACCATTATGACAGCAATCAGAGAACGTGCAAAATGACAGGTAAGCGAATGGCGTGTAACATCAACTTTATCTTGATTCCAAGGTGATTCTTAGCCGACTAAAGCCTGATTCATACTTCATTTCGCGTACGGGAAACGCATCGCATCGCATCGCATCGCGAGTAAGTTGACTAAGACTTGAGCTCAGCTATTTCGTGTACGGGAAATGAAGTATGAATCGGCCTTTAACCCAGGATGTTATGATTCCCTCACCGGTATGATGATTTGTTCGCTGTGTGTTTGCCGCCGTCCTTTTTACTGTCTGCCTTCTGTAGCTATAGCGATGCTTCCGTCACTGCGAGAGCGTCTCTTCAATGCTCTAGACACGGAGGCGCTGACAACGAAGTTAAAAAGCAGGTTGGTGTATGTTCTGTGCTGATTGCATGTAAATGTGATACCAACACTATTACCAGGCAGCTAAGGGGCCATCCGGCTTTATCGATAATTTTCACGGAACGAAAAAGTTTAGTTATGACCCTCCCCCACCCCCCTCCCCCTTCAATGAAAAATACATTGACTTGACAGCTAGAATGGATTGATGTTTCAGCTATCAATAATTTTCAAAATGAACTCTCCTCCACCCACCCACCCATAAATGCAACTTAGTTCTCTTCGTGAAAAAGATCGATAATTACGGTCGGCCCCTAAGGCTTCAAACAGATACTGGCTGGTGGCAAGGAACATCTGATTCATTGCCCAGACCGTGAGCCACTTCTGATAATCCTCAATGGCTGGCAACACGAGAAAGAAGGAAACGAAACGGATCGCACTTTTCTTTTCCATTGGCCTTCTTCTTGGCATTTGAAATATCTGAGTGCACAAATAGAAAGTGAGAATGTCACTGTTGAGTCGGATGGTCTGACCTACGAATCGACTGGAATTGGTGGAAAACCCACAGACGAAACCTTGCCAAATATTCCCGCAAATTTGGAAGTGACAACAAAGTTTTGTACGATAGCGCCAGGATCACGGTAGCGCAGGGCAAATGTCATACCCGTACCTAATGTGTTGCTGGATCATGCGTGTCATGCTTGTACTTCAAGGTAGACTAGTCATGGCATGCTTTCCGGACGTTGTAACGGCTTCTGTGTGACTTCTGTCTGCATGTCATTTTTCTATCTCTCTCTCTCTCTTTCTTTTCTTTTCTTTTCTTTTATAGCCCAGAGAACAAAATCCTGACTTGGCAAGAGCTAAAGACTGTCAGTAAGTGAGCTGGCACGGAGTGTTATGTTTTGTGTTTTGTAGAGTAGCACTAACTTGCTAACAAACCCCTGTTTTCAAAGCTCAGGCTGTAGTTTGGCAATGCAGACAGTATCTAGCACATCTACAAGTAGATGACACTTGGTGCGCGCCCACAACAGAAGGAGTCTGTTAAGAGGCTAGTACTACACTGAGTTCTGATTTCCCACCTTCCTGTTATCGTTTTATGGAGTCTTCTTATTCTTTCTGTTGCGTTCCGTGTGCCTTGATGGTGGTTGGCTGGTCAATGAGGGAGATTGACGTGGAATGTTTCGGCATGGTGGCAATGGGTGTGAGCCAAGAGTACATAACCCCCCAGAGTGTGCAACTCCACTATGGGTGCTGTCCCGACAGAATTTCAAGTTGACGTCATTTTGATGATGCAATGCGCACTGTACACGGATTATCAGACGAATCCGGAACCTGTGGTTGACCGAAGCCGATCGATCCTGTACAAATTATTACAAAGAAAAACGTGTGATGCGTTGACACCCGTACACATGTTGTAAATCACTGGTGCAAGGAGCATTGCGTCATAAATAATGACGTCAACTTGAAATTCTGTCGGGACAGCAGGGTATGTGGGAGTTGCACACTCTTCGGGGGGTTATGTACTCTTGGTGTGAGCACACTGACTTGTATAGTTGCAATGCCTCCACACGGTTTAGTTCTTGCTTTCTAACCTATGTAAGTTCTGTAACGGTATTTTAGTATTTATACTTAGAAGTAGGACACACCCCAGGCTCAATATTTTGAAAGTTTTCACTAGTATACTTGAGCCTGAAATGTGTCCTACTTTTAAGTATAATTGCATTCTTGTCTCCAAGGAAATTTTTCCCTTTATTTAGGATTTGGAGACATTGATGATGTATGCTGTGTAGGCCATGCTTTAATTTTTGCTTGCGATGTGTGTGTCTGTGTGTCTGTGCATGTGTGTGTGCGTGTGTCTCTCTCTGCAGCGTTTGCCCGCTTCCTGTCAAGCGTGTATGCATGCTGTCTTCTCATCAGTTTCCTGCGTGTCCAGCTGAACATTCTGGGTGGCTGCATGTACCATGGCGAGATGCAGGTAATTACTAACTAACAATTAGCACTCAGTCTCTGCTGTCAGCTCAAACATGCTGGCTTGACTTCTACCGCCTTCTCTGTACTGTTACTGCTATTAGGAACAACAACCCCCCCCCCCCTTCTCTCTATCTGAGCCTCGCTGTCCGTCTATCTCGTTCTCTCTCTGTATCTCTCTCCTATACGTCTATCTGCTTGTCTGTGTGTCTCTCTCTCTATGTCAGTCTCTCTCTCTCTCTCTCTCTCTCTCTCTCTCTCTCTCTCCCTCTTTCTCTCTCTCTCTCTCTCTCTCTCTCTCTCCCTCTTTCTCTCTCTCTCTCTCTCTCTCTCTCTCTCTCTCTCTCTCTCTCTCTCTCTCTCTCTCTCTCTCTCTCTCTCTCTCTCTCTCTCTCTCCTGCATCTCTGTGTGCATGTACGACATGCTGTATTCCACCCAAGTCTACAAAGTTCATGTCTATCTTTGTGCTCCTGTGTGTAGACGGGCAGTAGCCTATTCCATATCTTCACAGAAGTTCACAAGGAGTATTTGGCTGTAGTGCAGTACTTCCTCGGACCAGGTATGTGTACATGTGATAGATACGTATGCACTGGCATTCAGCATTGCGCAGTATTGCGCAATGGCCGTGGGCACAGTGCTGTGAGTAATTAGGTTATGTCGTGTATGATGCGGGTAATTTTAATAAGACGGATACTAAGTCATGTTGTGCCCCCCCCCCCCCCTCTCCTCCCCTGGGTTGAGAGATTCCATGTGACTCTCCTACATTTCAGTTGTATAATGCTTCATGTACTTATAATATTCGCCCACCTGTGTTGGCATCGGGTCTATCAGGCCTTTCTCTTTGCTCAGGCTGGACCGCTATACACTGTCTCCGATAGGCCTTATGCACGTTGTACAGATGCACGAAATCCCGTAGAATCCCGTAGACCCGGTTGGGTGTTGAATGTACAGGACCCTATTGTGTTTATTGCTATTTCCACAGCGAAATGGGCCCTGAAGGCATTTCATACGAACACTTTTTCGACAGTGATCTAGCGAGTCGTTAGTTCAATCCCAAAGTGAAGAAGCTGGAAAAGTGATTGTTCGCCGCGAATTATGAGGCTAAATGGGTCAAACACGCATGTATAGCACACAATGAACACCCAACCGGGTATGTACACACCTACGGCCCTAGTACAGAACTTCGTACATCTGTACAATGTGCATAAGGACTATTGCATCTTACCTGCTGGTGCAATGCACCACTGTGAGGTTGTATCCTGGTTATAGTTGAGAATGGTTGGGTCACTGATTGCGCTTTCAACGAGCTCATCAAAGAACAGTTGTCACAATCAGTCGAAAGGTTTAATTTCGGAATAGGGTAGAGGGTGCTGCTAAGGTTTTTTTGTCTCTCCTGTTGTACTTCTGTGTAGAGAGAAGCCTGACTTCAATTCTGATTTTTTTGTTCATATATGTGTGTGCGTGTGGGCGTGCGTGCTTGCATGTGTGTGTGTGTATGGGTGGGTGTGTGGGTGTGGGTGTGCTGTCCTACGCAGGACTAACACGACTTATTGATGTGGTCCAGAGCAAAGTACAGGACAGCATTGGCAGGTACTCTCTCTCTCTCTCTCTCTCTCTCTCTCTCTCTCTCTCACACACACACACACACACACACTCTCTCTCTCTCTCTCTCTCTCTCTCTCCTGCATCCCTCGTTAACACCGGTTACACTCTGTCCGTCCGTTCACTGTACGAGTCACTCTACCGGCCGTGTACACTGTTGAATGGTGCTATCACATATTTCTATACATAGCATAGATTAGATACATGTATTGCTATCATGTGCTCTGGCGATAGGCTGTCTGCAGTCTAAGATTTGTGTCTGTTGTGTGTGTTTCTGTGTGTTTGTTGCTGTTGCTGTACTGATAGTGTGTCATTGAAGGAGAAGGTTGACGTAGCAGACATTGAGCGGATGATTGCCACTGCTCGCCAGGCAATAGAAGTAGGTAGCATTGAGCAGGCAGACGACACTGCTACTACTGCTACTAGTGCAAGTGCAGATGCACACCGGTAAGTATTGTATTAGTCTTGTGCTTTCTCTATCTATCTATCTATCTATCAACTTGCCCAATGCTGTAGACAGCAAGCGGTTTCGGCTGAATAGGCCTCATCTTTACAGCTACGAGCTTCAAGTAAGCCGACCTACCAGCCATGGTGCAAAGGTGGCACCCCAGACATTAAGATAACTCGTTGCTCTAGCGCAAGAGTGCTCTAACTACGAAAATCAGCGAGCGTTGCATAATGCAGTAGCACTAGAGCAGCCTACTGAGAGTGCTCAACAAAGCGAATGTCGAGGAGCGTAATACCTATCAACTTGTATCGTAAGCATTGGGTATCAACTTGTATCTATATCTTTTCTTTCTCTTTCTCTCTCTCTCTCTCTCTCTCTCTCTCTCTCTCTCTCTCTCTCTCTCTCTCTCTCTCCCTCTCTCTCTCTCTCTCAGGTCACTTCATCCGCTTGTTACATTCTTGCTGCCTCCGGAATCTAATGTAAGTCGTTTGTGCCATCCTCTCTCTCTCTCTCTCTGTCTCTCTCTCTATCTCTGTCTCTCTCTCTATCTATATATCTATCTCTCTCTCTCTCTCTCTCTCTCTCTCTCTCTCGCTTTCGCGCTCTCTCTCTCGCTCTCGCGCTCTCTCTCTCGCTCTCTCTCTCTCTCTCTCGCTCTCTCTCTCTCTCTCTCTCTCTCTCTCTCTCTCTCAACGCCTTTTAAGTTCAGCCTGGTCGCATAGCTCAGATGGTTAGAGCATTGTGTTTTGTTCTTATTAATTTTAATGTTGATGTGTGTAGGGGGGTACATCAGAGGAGACACCAGACCAGGCAGAGTCGGAAGATGTGCCGAGTATATCACCTGACGCACAGGCGTACATTACCCAGCTGATGGGTCACACAAGAGATGTACTGGAGAGGTAAATTGCGCTTGTTTGTATGGGTGGTGTGTGTGTGTGTGTGTGTGTGTGTGTGTGTGTGTGTGTGTGTGTGTGTGTGTGTGTGTGTGTGTGTGTGGCGTACATTACCCAGCTGATGGGTCACACAAGAGATGTACTGGAGAGGTAAATTGCGCTTGTTTGTATGGGTGGTGTGTGTTTGTGTGTGTGTGTGTGTGTATGTGTGTGTGTGTGTGTGTGCGAGCGCGCATCCATGTGTGTAAGTTAGTGCGGTGTGTGCTATGGCTTGGTCGGCACACAATGGTAACTTATTGTCCTGGTATGTTTGCTTGAGCATGCTTGCATACTTTTGCAGCATTTCTCGATGTAAGCTGTTGGGTACTGTACATGACCACTGCTTCCAATATGCGTCTAGTGGTGGAGGTGGGGGTCTAGTGGTGGAGGTGAGTGCTTCCAGTATGTGTCTAGTGGTGGAGGTGAGTGCTTCCAGTATGCGTCTAGTGGTGGAGGTGAGTCGGCACCGCTTGTGTGTCATGTGACTATTAACATGTTGTGGACACTCCTTCTGTCGTCGCTCATGCTGTTTGCTAGATCAGACAACCCTAATGGTGTGTCTGTGTGTGTCTGTCTCTCCGTCTGTGTGTGTCTGTGTCTCCGCCTGTATGTGTCTGTGCCTCCGTCTGTGTGTGTCTGTCTCTCCGTATGTGTGTGTCTGTCTCTCCGCCTGTGTCTGCGTGTGCATCATGCATCGTGATCACTTCACACGCTTGTGCTCACAGTCAAGATTTCAAGAGCACGCTGAGTGCGTGTTTGGACTGCGGATTTCAGTTTGGTTCCACTGGTCTTGCTGAGAGCATGCTGACACCAAGTGTAGATCATGCGGCAGCTAAGTAAGTTACTAGTAGGGCTGTGCATACTTTATGTCTTTGTGTGCTTGGCTAATTATTCTGGTTTCGTAAATATTGTATACCGTATATTCTCTATTATAAGCGCCGTGCTTGTATTTTTTCAACAGCCCTCTACCCCGTGCTTATGTTGGAGACCGCGATTATATTGGAGACCGTGCTTATATTATTTCAACCAATACATCCATACTGAGCAAGAAGAAATACATGCTAGATATCATGCATGCAGCATTGATTTCCACCAAGACCGTGCTAATAATGGGGACTGTGCTTATGATGCTTCGAAAGGTGCTCACAGTGTGCTAGTATTAGAGACTGTGCTAGTAATGGAGACATATACGGTACTTCATGTGGTCTAGCTGTTTGGCAAGCCACAGCTAATAATAGCTGTCTAGAATACTACAGTGTGATTTAGTTGAAAGGTGTGTTGTGGCTTTGGTGGAACCTATCCGTATTCTTTGCCCTATACACTGTGGATAGAGCAGTGCATCTTCAAGGCTTGTATACTCATATCTCTCTTATCCGGACCTCCAAGTAGCGAGCACCTCGATCTACCGGGCATCTGTGGGTGAATTTTAGTGGAAAAATTACTACTCTGTGAAGAAGAGGTTGGTGCGACTTCGACGATAGTAGGGGAAGAGTGTGTTGCTCCCTACATGGGAGCTCGTGGTTTTCCTGCCGACTTGAATGGACCCATTGCGCAATGACGTAAAAACACCCTTCACAGCCAAATATGGAATGCATGAGTAATGCTTGTGAGTATGCTGGGATCAGGAGTGCACTGTTCAACAGGGAGTAGTACAATACCTATACCTATGGTATTGTACTACTCCCTGCTGTTAAACACCCCAGACGACCCCCCCCCCCCCCCCCCCAGGTGGCTGTGAAGGGTGTTTTGGTACAAATTACGTCATTGCGCAATGGGTCCCTTCTCACTTGACTGACTCACGACTTGCAGTCTGCCATCCAGAGCACACGAGAAGTGCATCGAACCGTCCACTCGGCAAACCTGCAAGAAAGCACTACTCCCTGCTCAATACACAGTACCACTCCTTTGCCTTTGTTGTTGTGGAAGAAGTGACGTCATATGGCCCTTCCCCGGTGATTCATTTCAAAGTTAAAATCCATTTTTTTAGAAATCCTTTTTGTGTATTGCTTCTGTGTATTGCTACTGCTGTTGTCTTGCTCGAAAGCTTCTGTGTATTGCTACTGCTGTTGTCTTGCTCGAAAGGATCCTAGGCTGATCTTGTGTGTGTGTGTGTGTGTGTGTGTGTGTGTGCAAGTGTAGGGTGTGCATAGGTAACTGTCTTGGCCGTCCTATTCCGATGTACTCCGTGTGGTGTAGACCAGGTGTGCATTGGGGGGTCGATTCACATGGCTTCGCCAGTTGTGTGGATTAGACAGTTATCTGGCGCTTGTCTTGATCTGTTTCAATCAGAATCAGATCCGCTATCGTTGCTATAAGAGAAAATCTGTGGGTGCACATCCAGTGCATTTGCAGATTTGCGTGCTTCTCTTGCGATGGGCGTATACATGGTACATGGTGTGTGTGTGTTTTGCTACTGTGTGTCCTCTAACTTACGTAGGATACCACTTGCTCGAGTAGTTCCCATCCTCAACGCCCAGACGCATGGCTTGTTTGCACACCAGGGTGATGGTGTTGTCTCGGTAAGTGTCATTTTACTGTGTATGTCACTTAACAATGTCACTGTGTATGTGTGTGTACATGTACATGCACAGCTTGACTCTAGCAACGAACTTCAAGTGTCTTTTATAGATCTCTCCTAGACAAACGTCAAGGATAGCAAGTTCCTAATGCCTGCATGCAGTACATGTACAGTGGAATCTCTCATCCACAAGAAAATACAGCGCAGTGTAGGGCATACGAACTTAGGAAGTGAAACTAATCTGCATGCGTATTGTGATTGCAGTTCTACACTAGATATGGATGTGTTGCTTTGTGCAGCTCTGGGCTGTAGTTCCCATGTCACTTGTAGAGCCAAACATTTCACCGGGGCATCTGTAAGGCCATTCCACATCGCCCATCGAATGTGTGTGTGTGTGTGTGTGCGCACACGTGTGTGTGTGTGTGTGTGTGTGTGTGTGTGTGTGTGTGTGTGTGTGTGTGTGTGTGTTTGGGTTACTGCACAGTCCGTGATGTCTCTGGAGCTGCTGAACCAGTTCTCTGCCAATGTTTACGAGGCCTATAGTCACGAAATCTCCTTCGAATAGACCTGCTGTTGTGATGGCCCACTGACAGAGTACATGACTATACTGTCATTCAGTGCAAGTACCGTGTTGCATGCGTTTGAGAACTGTAGCTCATAACCCATGTACAGTAGGCATGACTGGCATGTCACAGACTCAGTACTCACTCACACACATATCATGATAACGGTTGAGTAATGAGAACTATCTCATCTTCTATGTCAGTAGCTTCTTATCATAGCATCATCTAGGTAATTGCCCCCCTTGTGTCACAGTTTGGAGGACTTTACCATGCTATCCTGTGCACTAGCACAGGATTGTTGAAGTATGGCAGTTTGTCGTCTCCTCTATTCTATCATCCGTACTCATGTCTCATGCTGGCTATTCTTGCTGCTCCCTTCACTTGTCACGTTTCCTGCTTTCAGCTGGACTGAAAGCATAAACTCATTTTGCATTCCTCAGAATAATGTTCGTGTTTAGGTTTATTTTCTGAATTCCGAGCCAGCCAATAGCATTCCGTGTCTCCACTGGCACCTGAACATCTGCTCCTTGATATTTCATTCTATTTTTCTACTTTTCAACCTTGGCTAACCCCCGAGCGTGAAAATAATGTTCATCATGACTCCTATTTCAATGAAAATTGAGAAAACAATTGTGCCTACTATTCATGCTTGCCCCGTGAGGGGATTGTACAGTACTGATATATTGTGTTGGTGCAGTATCTAGTAGTGTGAATAACCTCATTACTGCTGCAGCCTTGGCCAATGTTCTCTTCGGATGCCCCATTCCACTCCGCATGCCAGGTCACAATTGCAAACGTCAGTTCATGGGTTGTCTGTATGGTACCTGTAGTCAGTTCTCTTCCAAGGAGGTGCACTCCACTTCTGGGTTCTTTTGCACTTCAAAGTACAGGCACATGTACGTGCAGATGTGAGGTTTGGTAGCTGAATGGCTTGACTCACTACATCAGAAGTTCGTAAGTACCTCCCAAGCTGCAGCAGCACCTTGGCATGTCATGTAATTTGAAGTACAGCTACATACATGTAGCTCCAGTTTGATATTGTGCCAGTAAAGAAGGTGAGTTGCTTACATAATTTGTGTCTGTACTCTGTAGCTCTAGAAAATCTGATATTGATTGAGTACAGTACATGATGAGAGCCTTGGAATTTCCAACAAATTATAATTGTGCACTCCCATGCAAGAAGAAGAACACACAGTTGTCGCATAGTGCGAGAAAGTATTGCTTTAGCATTGTCCCAAGAGTTTGTGTGTTTCATGTTGTTTCTTTTCTCCACAGGTCTCTCATCTGGTCGATGGTCAGATTCGGTACAGATAGGTAATCAGACCTGTTCCCCGCCGTGTGGTACGCATCCGCAGAGCAGTACCAACGCTCGTCGTCCCAGTGCTTCACGCCGATTGCAAGTAGCCACATGCCAAGGCTGACGTCTTCACCCTGGTATGGCTTCAGCGATTGGCTGTTCGACGCTATCCACGCGACCGCGTCTCGCGAGAGCACACTACCCGAGCCGCAGGCGAACGGCGGATACACCTTGCCGGTGAAATCCAGCTCACGCCACTTGCCAAAGCGCTCGACGCTCCAATTCCGGCGAAAGCGTCCCCACCACACACGGGTCAGGTCACCACCGATTGTCGCAATTCCGTTCAATATTGCTGGCACTCTGAGCATACAGTCGTCGTCGGTTTTCAGGAGAAACTGGAACTGTGTGCTGTCGACGAGCAGCTTCATGTACGCCATCAGTTTGTCTGCTAGTGTCCTGTAAGTATCCACCGTTGCTACTGTGACAATGTCCCCGTAGTCTGCTTGCTCTGCATCTAGTAACTGTGCTCTGGTGAAAGATTGGTGTCTGTGCTCCTTGATCAGGTACAGCTGAGCGTCATGAGTGGGCACATCCTTACCAGCCGTGGTTGGGTGCGCCGTGTAGAGAAACGATGCGGCCAGGTACCTTGGCGTACGCTCAAACACACTTTCCACCATGGGCGGGAGAAAGCCGGCGGCGGCTGCCATTCCGTGACGACTTCTTCTCCGCAAGCGCATCGGGTCATTGCTGGCTCGTGATGCGTTTGACGGAGCAGTGTTGCAGCGCGGTTGTGCAACGTCAACTGCAGCATTCACGGCACTAAACCCACTTGCAACTACACTGCCCAAGAATCCTTTGGGGAAGGCAAAGTTGGTGACGGGCTTGTACAGAAAGTGACCGCGTCGTTCTAGCTCTGTATCTCCACTGCTCAACGCCTGACTGACTATCAGTTTTTCCAGGACGCTATCGTAAATCTCCACCAATAGTTGGCCCGTACCGTGCAGACCATCCTGGGCTTGGTCGTACACGCCAAGATGCGTTATCACAACATCGTCCAGAAGCTCGAAGTCAATGCCCAATGTTTCGTCCGGCTGGACGATTCTCTGGCAATCATGTACTGGACTCGGCGACTCATGCCCAACTGAAACAGCTTCGTGAATTTCCTGTCCAGAGTCGGGCTTCCACTGTCGTTGCTCGCAGGACTGTGGATCCTCACGTAGCTTCACGGGCACCGAGCACTCCTCGCCAACAACGAACTCCAGTTTCACACCAGCCTTGTCGCGCACTTCCTTGCCCCACGTTTCGCGGATAAAGTGTCGCCGCTCATGGTGATTCCTAGCGCTAAGCACGGCTAGGACCAGTCGGTAAATCTCCGGAGATCGCTCGTTAGCGGACTTAGCCGTAGCACTAGCGAACACAGCATCGTCGCGCTGTTGCTCAGTGGTGTCCAAAGAATATAAGAGAGCCAATGCAGCCAACACACTGAGCAGAAGACCTGACAGAAGAAATCGTACTGTTGGATTCATTCAAACCAATACAAGGGAAGGGTCCAAGCAAAGCGTGCTGGTGTGCGGGATAGGCGCTAGGCCAGCCCCTTGTGACGCCCAACTGGCACAATCACAAACGTAGAAAATGGGCACGAGTCTTGTCGATCGTTCAATGGCTGTTGGCATTTGGGGATTACAAAACGCAACCTTCAACTTTCAGTTCAAGCATTTACGACACACACACACACACACACACACGCACACACACACACACCACACACACACACACACACACACACACACACACACACACACACACACACACACACACACACACATACACACACGTACACACACAACCGACAAGGAGCGTCTTCGATCAGAAAAGCCCAAAATAAAACTGGCACAGGCTGTAGCCTGTACAGTATACTACTACTGTACTCACGCTACCGACTGGCGAGTGACACCGACTCGATCTAAATCTATCCCGGTATCCGGGCATTCGTCTTAAGGCCGATTCACAATACAACTTTCTGCGACGCGACACGCGATTTGCGACAGTTGCGACAAGAAACTGCCTGTCGCGAGCTGTCGCAAGCTGTCGCAAGCTGTCGCAATGCACCTGTCGCAGAAGTTGAAGAAAGTTCAACTTTTGCGACATGCGACACGCGACATACACAAATGGAGTACAGTTTCGACCCTGGGTGCACGTGCAGTGTACGTGCAGTGCACGTGCATAGTACTACTACTACTTGTGCATGAGGATGTCGCAAACATGAAGAATATTGTGAACCGTGTGTCGCTGTCGCAGCTCGTCGCATGCGTCGCAAGTCGCATGTCGCGTCGCAGAAAGTTGTATTGTGAATCGGCCTTTAGCTGTAGCCCTGGCCCTCACACCTCACACAACTAGCAGATCTGTACTTGTAGACTCGTCAGTCGGCACGTGAGGAACACCCCCGCGGCCGATCACACGAAAAGTGCGCCTCCGCATTCCAGCTTGTACGTGTAAGTAATTTTACTGAGTAGTTGTAGAGTCTACTCACTACCTCAGCTCAGTCTACGTGATTGTACACGTATTTGAAACGCTTTGAAACTCGGGATCGTCGCTGCGTCAGTATGCTGCGCATATGCGATATATATGGCGTACCGGTATCAGCCATACTCGACTCGTCTGTATGTAGTCGAGTCGTAGTCGCTACGGACGGTCGGTAGCGACACGACGCCCTGGCACCTTCGGACGTAGCCTCTAGGCTCTACTCTAGTTTAGCGCTCGTTTACATGTAGGAGGTAGGCAACTTCTTTGCAAATGCGAGCTTGGACTGCTGCTGAGTAGATCTACGAGTGTTATCTGCGCCAGGTTAGTTGGCGTCCGTGCTGGCGACATCTTCTCTCCAAAACATTCCACTGTCGCTGCAGTCAACAGCTTGTCCGTAAACACCGTTTTCGCCGCTTTTCTTCCCTACAAAACCACCTGAGGAGAACCTGTTGGAACTCATTTCTTCAATCTGCTGTTTGTGGGCCGCTTCAGACTTTTAACCGCTGTCTTGTCGTCCCCTGTGCACTCCGCTGTAGGGTGTAGTTGCTAGTGAAGCTGAAAGGTTTCGTGCAGTTTTTGGTCGGGTTCTTGCAAAGCCGGTGCAAAGTCCAGAATGCCTCAACTCGACATAGGGCAAGGTGAGTTGAATTGAGGCGCGTGAAATCTTGGGAACTGGAAAGTAGGCGTCCTCGCTGCGGACTCGCTGTTTCAGTGTTTGTAGCTTCTCCGACAGCAGACCAAGGTCGAGAAGACAACAGCACTGCCGGACTACAGAAAATGCAATACTTTGCTGTTTGCCTTTACAGTGTAGTGGGTGTAACGCGTTGTACAATAACATAATTATTATTATGTTGAGCCGAATGAGAAAATCCAGCATTGGCAGTTATTAGACATGGTATGGTGCGTCTACAATGGCCTATAGCCTAGGCCTAGCAGCTAAGCCTAAGGCCAGGACCTGAAGTTGCAGTGAACGTTTGGATTTCCTTTGCCTTTGGTATGAGTGACCTCCGGCTCCGCGTTCCTGTTTATCTTCCGTGTCTGCACAATCATACTGTACTATGTGACATAGCCACTCACTCAGTCTCAGGACTGACAGTGACACTCAGTCAGTACAGTCATGTAGATCTACAGTCACTGTCTGTCTGTACTGCGTTTGAACTTTGTACAGCACTGTCTATGACAGGGAGTAGTGCACAGTGACTGTGCTATGGCAGGGAGCGGACCAGCTGTGTACCACGTCCATGGTGTACGATCATGTGGACGGATTTAAATATTTGGCAGCCGTTGCCAGGACAGTTGAACATCGATTATCCGCACATCGACTATCCGACCATTCGATTATCCGTAACAGTTTTTTTGGGCGCACGTGCCGTAGAGTACGCACTGTGCATGTAGTGAGCCATTCAAAAAATACGAAAATTTTGAAAAGTAGCACTCTATTCTATTTACAATGTACATGTACATGTATTTACAGTGTGTTTTCTTATCCGGAACATTTGCCTTATCTGAACACCGCCTGACAGTTGTCTGCCCAGAGGTGGTCGGATAATCGATGTTCAACTGTAGATGGATGCTTGCAAATGAAATTCTTGAAAATCACAGGCGTTGCCCGTGAACGTGGTGCGTACGTGTGTGTGTGTGTACGTGTGTGTCCGCGCTTGCGGTTGGCCAATCTCAAGTCCACACACACCCAGCCACGGGCAGTGTGACTGCATAGTGCATAGCACTCTTCGGCACACAATGGTGTTGTCACATATCCTAATCCTGTAGAATACTCTCTAAGACTGCTGGAGCCATGCTGCTGATTCTGGAGACTGTCCGTCTCAGTGCAATGCACGATTTAAGGCTAGCATCTCCTTATGATTTCCCACTCTGATCTACAGATGAGGCAAACGAGCATTTGGCTCTGCTGCGCAAGCTGCACAGCCGCATGGTGGCGGCTAATGATACCAATGGAGAAGCTGAGATCATGGAGCTCATTGACGTGTTCAAGTCGGCCACCCTGAAGGAGCTTACCGTCCCGTCCAAGATACAGGAACGAAACGAGTCCCCCGCGCCGGAGATACAACAGCTCTTTGATGTTGTGGGTGAGTTGGGTGGGGTATCATGTAGTATGCTCACCGCATCTCGGCAAATGTCTCCGATTTTGTCACTTTACTTTGATGCGGTCTTGTTTTGCTGATGGCCAATCATGGAGTGTGTAAGTGTTGCCGGGGAAGTCTGTTCGTTCATGACCTTGGGCAATTGCCAAAAACTGCTTGTTACATTGGTCTATTGCCGAAATTTTGGAAAATATTGGCAGTGTATGCATGCAACGTAATACTATGTTCAGTGAAACCTGTCTAAGATGACTGCTCAAGGGACCTTACAAATGTTGTCCCCGTGTACAGGTGGTCTCCTTATCCAGGGTCAGTTGACTGGAAATCTCATCCCTTGGTCCTGGTTGTAGTGGTCTAATTGGACAGGTGGTCGCCTTACCAGACTGGTCGCATTGACAGGTTTAAACTGAGGTTTTCCTGTATGCTGTTGTTGATGTAACCTGTGTTTGGTGTATCATCTAGAGCCCGAGTATCCGGACGATTTTGACACGACGGTGGCGTCGGAAGCGGACGGCAGTGAGGTGTATCGTGTTCGTCTGGACAAGGGACCCGAACATCCCCTGGGCTTTGGCCTGGCAGCAACGCAAGGTGGTGTGCTAGTGAAGGATGTCTTCCCCGGTACTAGTGATGCGCTGTAAGTTATGTTAGTTATGCTGTGTTGTGCAGTTGATCATGTGACCTAAATACGGTCATTTGATCACGTGACCTTTAGAGATATGATCATGTGACATCAGCATTGGCATGTGACTGAAATTATGGTCGTGTGACTTGAGGACTACCTGTATTGTTGTGTGGGGTGTGAGTTGATAGTGGTGATGTTGGCATACTGTGTATGTGACTGCTATGTGTGAATGTGTGCATGATTGTGTGTGTGTATGAATGTGTGTGGGTGTGTATGGTGGATTTTTACAGAGAGGGCAACCTTGTGGCTGGCGATCGCGTGGTGGCAGTGGGTACGACTGTCGTCGGCAAGGGTCCTGACGCGCACAAGGACGCGGTGGCAGCGCTGCAGGGATCCACTGGAGTCATTGATCTGTGGATGGCGAGACGACCGCCATCTGTTGCCGACTCTCCGCTCTCTGAGGTACTGCTAGTGCTAGCACTAATAGCAATGCATAATGTGTGTTGTTCTACTGGTCGTCCAGTGAACATGAGTGCATGGCAAAAACTTTTTTATTTTCATAATATTATCACTTTTATCAGCTGCACCATATTTCAGTGGTTAGACTGTCGCTGGCCTATAGCAAACGTCCCTGCTTTGAGTCCCGGTGGTCAATTGTTTCTTCAGACTTTAATATGAATATTATCAAATTTTCTAGGTGTTATCTGATGATCGTAGTAATACGTGAAACTCAAGAGTTGCGACACAGCTTCCAATCTCTCTTGTGTAGGTGTTATCTAGAAAATTTGTCGTAAATAGTTATTTGACAGAAGCTGTAACGACACTGCACAGTGAACACTCGACCGGGTGGGACTACTTCAGTCTTACATGTACAGTCAACTTCGCTAATAACGACTGCGGATATAACGACAATTCGCGAATAACGACAGAATTTCCATGCCCAGAGCAAAGTCCCATCCAACTGTAATACATACAATGGGACTTCGGGTATAACGACACTTCGCGAATAAGGACACTTTTCTGATGCCCCGCCGAGTGTCGTTATACGCGAAGTTGACTGTATACAATCATGACTAGATTGTACTCCTTATTGGAAGCAAAACAAACTAATTCATACTCTGTGCGTGGTATGTATGTGCGTGGTGGAGGTGTGGACATTGCCTGGTGATCGCTTGAATTTTGGGCCGGCAAAGCCAATTCAGGTACATATACATGACGTGAAGACGTATAAATTCCGTTCTCATCCCGGCTTAGCCAAAGTAACACTTTGCAGCTTCCAGAGAAATTGTTGTTACCACTTCCTGTGTCGTTATATCATTAGTTGGTGGGTTGGGTTGTTAAATGCTGCCAGCCACTTGTCAACACAGTGCAATTATTGTTTGGCGCTCATTTTCACGTCGTCACCGGTTATTTTTGTGGATGCATTCAGCCCCTGTTAGCTGCTACTTGTTGTGTATGGAGTACAGCTGTGCGCGTTGGGTATGGAGTGCTACAGTGCGTGTTGGGTGTGGAGTGCTGCAGTGCGTGTATGGTTCATGTATGGTTCATGTATAGGAATCTGATCAAGCTTAACAGTGGGACCACCGGGCTCGGCAGGACTGGTGCTAGCTGCTAGCTAGCTAGCACTGGCTGAGTGAGACAATGACCAGTTCTGCGCCGTATTTGTCTTGTGTGTGTGTGTGTGTGTGTGTGTGTGTGTGTGTGTGTGTATGTGTGTGTGTGTGTGTGTGTGTGTGTGACTGTAGGGTGGCTATTGGCGGCACCTCGAGTCAGTTAGTCTGTCTCGCGCCAATGCAAGTGACGACTTGGGCTTCACCATCCGGCCCGGCCCTGATCCCAACGATGTTATTGTAGCGAGTATTGCTCCTGGTGGACTGGCGTATCAGGTAAGGAAGTGACTGCATTATCTCTTGTTGTACTATTGTGTGTGACAGTTTGTGGAGCCCAGGGGGCTAGGATGTTGGAGGATGTTGGAGGATTTTGTAGGGCCCGGTCAGCTGTTGAAGACCTGGTTTTGTTCACAGTGTGTGCGTGTGTGTGTGTGTGTGCGTGTGTGTGTGTGTGCGCACGCGTGCGTGTGTGTGTGCGCCTGATAGGTGTATCTAGTATGTAGACTATGAACAGGCACAGGAATGCATGTAGAGGAGACGGCTCGATACCGGGACGTTTTGACAGCCAAATTTGTATAGACCCAAACCGATCATCAGCGTTGATTTTTCACTCGAAATATGTTTGTGGAAGTAAACTGGCATGTTGAAGTTTGCTCTGGGGCCAGAGTCAATCGAACTGAGCCACTCCTTTGTGTTGACCCATTGCCTCCAAGTTGCCCAATTTTTCGCTTCAAAAAAGTTCAAATCAGAGGTGGCTTCAAACCGGACACGTTTTAGAGTGCCCGTCAAATTCACTCTGGGTCTGAAATTAGGTAATTGCTATCGCTCCACGACAGCCAGTACAGAGTAACAATAAGCCTTGTGTGTGCTTCCGTTAGTTTTGATTGGTATGCGGTGCTTTATTGGCGAGAGGCGAGCCGCTGTTTACCTGCGACAAGAAGTTGATTTTTCGAAAGTCGTAAAACTCAAGTCGCAGTGCGAAGCAACACGTCAAAAACTCACCTGCTTGATATGGCGCTTCTGGTCATCGCAGAGCCATGAAATTTTGGCTCGGAGTATAACACATCGTAGTCTCACTGTGACATTATGTTTTCTAATCAAAATACCAAGAGAGAAAGTGAATATTGAGTCCGTTCCGGTTTGCAACCGGTGTCCTATTTGAAACCGTCCCCTCTACAGTACATTGCATATATATACCATGATATACATGTAGTGGCAATATGAATCTGTGACTGTGTTCTTCATGCCGTCCAGGATGGTCGTATTCAGGTTGATGATCGTATTCTTGAGATCAATAAGAAGACCGTAACCAAGATGTCGTTTCATCAAGTGCAGCAGCTGTTGAATGATTCTGGAACGGATGTCAACGTGAAGATTGCTCGTCTTGTCACTGGCCAGGATCCTATGGCTGAGCTGATGAGAAAGGTAACGTGTGTGTGTATGTGTGTGTGTGTGGTGTGTGTGTATATATATATATGTGTGTGTGTGTGCATGTGCGCGTGTGTGCATGTGCGTGTTTGTGCATGTACACGCATGCATACTGTAAATCATATGAGCCGAGCCAAGCAAAAAGGTGGCTTAGGCCGAGTAAAAAAAATTACTAGATGATCGTCCTTTTTTTTGGAAAAATCGGGGAGGGCGGGAGGATTTTATTTTTATTTTTTTACTTTTTACCCTCTCATGCACACAGTGTACACAACAACATCAAGGTTTTTTTTCTCTTTTTTTCTTTTTTTTTCTTTTTTTCTTTTTCTTTCTTCAGCAGATCGATACTGACGTTGTGATATACTAGTAGTATGTGGTCCATATAGTAAAACTCACGATTTAAAAAATAAAATATTTCTTGGGGCGCTGACAAAAACTGGGGCGGACGGGGACGATCATCTAGCTTTTTTTTTTACTTGGCCTTAGGCATAATTTTTGGAAATTTCTTTTTCCATGCCAAAGTGATGTCTACCTATCCAACTTCCATCAGGAAAATTTTGGTGCCCATCTGAAATGTATATGTGCCATAAATACGTATACATTGCGCACATGTCACAGCATACCTGGTATCAATGACACTAAGGATTTGAAGACTGGCCCAAACTCCCAAAATCATGGGACACCAAGTGAAGACAAAGCTTAGCAGGTGTGGAAGCAATACAAGAAGAACAAGCATTTGTGTTCTAATTAGAAGATCCAAAGAAAGAATAAATAATTGATCTATGTATCTCATGTCATTTCTTCTCGCAACACGGATTTTCATATCCTTCAATGATGTTGTGAGTCTGTGACTATATTTTCGCTGGGCTGGGATACGTCGCATCTAAGTCTTACCAAGACAGTCCGTTACTCTCTCCGATCACCTATGCCAACATGAATTAATCCTTTCATGTAGCTCGTAGTGTTGTGCCAGAGATCCAGCTCCATCCGTCCCTTGCACGTACGTGTAGGTCCAGCAGACAGCACATCGCTAAAAAGCGGCACTGATTCCTTGTCCGTCCTAGTCCATGTCATTCTCCTTCCCTGGTGCAGGTAGTAGTAGAAGGCACCACGATAATGCTTACAGGTAGAGTCAATTCGTCGCTTCGTCGTGTGGCACCATTGGCCTTGAAATGAGGAAATTTTGGAATACAGTACGCCACGTCATGAACATTTGAAGGTGCCGAAACAAAGTGAAACATCGCAGCAAGAGCCAACTCACTAGGCAGCTTGTCAGAATGATAGTCGGACGGCTTGTACACGTCTTCCCATAGCTATACTAGCCGCTCTAGTCGTGGCCACGATGAGAAACACGGCCACTATGAATGAGCGAATCTTCCTCGTCAAGTGGGGTTGGGCGCACACGGAGACAGAGTGTCATCCTGCTCACCTCCACATTCTCCAGAACGCTCCATTACGATCTCTGGCAGGGGCAAGAAATCCCCACAACGATGAAAGAGGGAACACTGAAGAAGTGTTGCTCAAAAATAAAAGGCCTCTTTCTTCTTCTCCACTTGCAAACTATTTTTACTTGAAAGGTTCAAAGAGTGCTCGAAAGTGAATATTTTCGCGACTGCGCTCGAGTAGAATTTTGCCGACTGTGACGTTTTGGTGATTTTCTCGATTTGTTGGCAAAACGCTAAGCCACTTTTTAGCTTGGCGCGGCTCAACGACCCGCAAAGTTGACGATTTTCTGATTTTCGAAGGTTTTAACGGTTTGAAAAGTTAACGATTTTCTCAGACAGATGCAATAATACTAGGAATGCTCGTCAAGGACATTCATTGTAGTCCATCACAGTATACCTCGATGTCAGGAGAATAAAGAAAATGAAATTTATCCAGCGTAAGAGCGTATCATATTCAAATTAACGATCTCCTGCGGCTTCGTCAAAAATCATCTGAGAGACTTCGGAATTGTTTGAGCCGACTGCTGAGCGTCTCTGCTATCATCTAGATCTTTTGATTGTTGAATTCCATTGAGAATTGACTGAGTTACGATCCGTTGAACACGCGCTGCATGCCATAATGTGAAATGATCGATTTCAATCGTGCGAGGCCCAAATCATACGACTTTTGGTAACGAATTTTAAAATAACGATAAATCTTTGCTCGTTAACTCGTTAGATTTACTTGTTCGTTACATATTCATGATTTACAGTAAGTAGTGTGTATGTTATTGTTGAATACATGTGCACTGACTGTGTGTGAGATCTCCTCAACTATGGCCGTATTGGTGTTTTGTCTTCTTTCTCAGGAGGCCGATGGCGAGGTGACATCTGAGATCATCACGGTAGAACTGGAGAAGGGTACCACTGGTCTGGGACTGACCATTGCCGCTTATGTAGGCACTGGAGGTAAATACTAAACGCACTGTTACAAGCCTATTGCCATATCATAGGTTGGGGAAGAATCGATGCAGCCAATGGGATTGTCGCCTTTTGTCGTTCTTTTGACCACTTTGGTGGTAGGTCTAATGTACTCAGCTCCCACCGCTTTAGGTGCTACATCTGTGCCTTGATCCTTGACGGGTGGTGGCGTTCCTACGGATGCGGAAAGGTCGGTCTCTAGCCGAGTGTCCCGCAAACCGTGAAATTAAAAAAATTATTGCGATATCGTGAATACCGTTCTCCTGGTATTGTTGAATTGCTATGCACGAGGTCCATTCGGATTCCCTATCAAATCTGTTGTCGTTGTTATGTGTATAGGTCTGACAGACTTGTATAGAACTCAGGTTTGAACTTGTTCTCTCTATCTGTTGCTATTCACTACCAATGGATATGGACTACTTAGTAATTGATTTCTTTGATGGATGTAATAGTATGTGTGTGTGTTTCTGTGTGTATATGTGTGTGTATGTGTGTGTGTGTGTGTATGTGTGTGCGTGTGTGTGTGTGCGTGTGTGTGTGTGTGTGTGTGTGTGTGCGTGTGTGCGTGTGTGTGTGTGTGTGTGTGCGTGCGTGTGTGTGTGTGTGCGTGTGTGTGTGCGTGTGTGTGTGTGTGTGTGCGTGTGTGTGTGTGTGTGTGTGTGTGTGTGTGTGTGTGTGTGTGTGTGTGTGTGTATGTGTATGTGTGCATGTTGGCACATTGTGTGTGTTGTTGGTACAGACGTACAGGGTATATTTGTGAAGCATGTCATTCCGGGATCGTCAGCAGCGGATTGTGACGTTCACCCGCTCGATCAGATTGTTGAGGTGTGTTGCTGTGCACACCAACTTCTGTATTCCAACATACCCTATGCTTTCTTACAGATATTCACACCCTAATAGTTAGCTTGTCGCCCTCACCTGGTTCGATACAGTATGTTTGCTAAGCGGCCGGCAGTATTGTACTGGTTGAAGTTTTACAGCAACGTGAACTCCAACGAAGTACAAATGAAAAAGGTTCTGCAGAAGTCCTAAGAAATGTGTTACAAGTTGCTACATGTAGATGGGTATTGTGCAAGGTGTGAGCAGCCTGAGCATGGGGCATGTGCAAGGTGTGAGCAGCCTGAGCATGGGGCATGTGCAAGGTGTGAGCAGCCTGAGCATGGGGCATGTGCCTGTCTAAGGCTGGATTTACTAATTCGTAGTTGGGTAAATTGTCTGTTTTGATTCCTACATTGTTTTGTATTTGTGTACGGTTAGGTGGATGGCCAGTCCTTGGTGGATAAGTCGAATGGTCAGTCCCTGAAGCTGTTGAAGGCAACGCAGAGGAAAACCCTGTTGAAGCTGAAGAGACGGCTCCGCATCCCAGGTGGGACATTACCGCTGGTGCTGGTTGTGGTGGTGGTGCTGCTGCTGCTGTTGGTGGTGGTGGTGGTGGTGGTGGTGGTGGTGCTGTTGCTGCTTTTGGTGGTGGTGGTGGTGCTGCTGCTACTGCTGTGGGTAACTTCAGCGGTGGTCTGAAGCATACCACCAGACCACCAGACCTGCAGCATACCACCAGACCACCAGACCTGCAGCATACCACCATACCACCAGACCTGCTACTAGCATGAGCATGTCTCACAACTCCATTGCATCTCCAATCGTTTTTTGAATTTATTTCCCACATCCATTTTCTTGTGCTTGCATGTGTATGTGCTTCGGGTCATGTGTATGCCTGTGAACTGCCATCGTTTGAAGTGTCAATTCTTTCATCTGACAGTTGTGTGCTTGTGTGTTTGTTTCCTGCAGCTGGTTTGCATCCAGTACGTGAAAGCCCCAGTGACGAAGGTAAGGACTCGGACGGTGTCTTCATCAACATTCTTCCTCTCTTTGCGTGCTCCTCTTTCTCTGATCGCCTTGACGTTATCTGCAAACGTTTCTTGTACTATTGCTGCTGATGGATTTCGGTGTGAGTTGATGCCTGAGTTGGGCCTCTATGTGTAGATGAGTCATGCTGGCTTGCACTTGTTTGCACTGGTTGTCTGTCTGCTTCTTTGTCTTCAGAGCTTATTGCGAAATGGCAGCCTCGCATTTTGCCCTGGGAGAAGGTTCTGGTAAGAATACTTGCGTGGGAACATAAGCGAACACTGTGCTGGTTGCACTGCATCACATCGTCAATGCTGTAACGTCACTAACGTGTGTTCTCTCTGACGCTGTTTCTGTTCATAAAAGCAGGGTGGTAGTTGTCGTTTTTAAGGCTATGGCTGCCGTCTCTTCTTGGCTTGTTGTAAATATTTCTGCACTAGTACATTGAACGTCCGTGTCTCTTGTCATGACTGGCAGTACGGTTCCATTTTAGCTCGTCGTTTGCACTAGTGAGGCCTGACACCGTTAGCTGTCTCCTGCATTGGGTATCTAGTCTACAGCGGGTAGATACCTCGTACGTGTTTGTTCTTGTGTGCAGGTTGTGAGGCTGGAGAAGGACCCCGACACTGGCGGTCTTGGCATGGGTATTGAAGGCCGCGGCGAGGGAGGTACGTTTGTCTGTGTGTGTTATGTTATGACGTAATGCCGTACAACTTTAGCTCTACTGTGTATGCACGCACGCATATCTTTGAAGGTCTTCTCTGTCGTTTACAGATTGAATCTTATCAGTTTTTCTACTTCGTATATTCTAACCAATAAACTACTTGTCTCTTGTCTACCGAACCTAACATGGCGCAGTGAACTACTAGTAACCTGAGTACGGAATATTTGACAGCCTGTAGTTGTCCGTGAATTCTGTAGCCTTTTATCTTCAAACGATCGATCGTGTAGCAGAAGTGTCTTGTAGTTGTAGAATTTGTAGAATTGTCGTGATGGCGGAACCTGGAATTTCCCCAATCAGTGCTGAA
This sequence comes from Sycon ciliatum, assembly GCF_964019385.1. NCBI lineage: Eukaryota > Metazoa > Porifera > Calcarea > Leucosolenida > Sycettidae > Sycon > Sycon ciliatum. The sequence goes on from NC_088646.1 coordinate 1,997,281, forward strand.
ATCGTATCCCTGCTCGCCTTGATGCAGCAGCAGATGAAAGCGGCTGAGGCACGCGAGACTCGCCTCACCACACTGGTCGAAAACGCAACGCGCGACAACCAAGCACCACCCAGCACTGTGTGTGTATGTGCGTGCGTGTGTGTGTGCGTGCGTGCGTGTGTGCGTGAGTGTGTGTGTGTGCGTGCGTGCGTGCGTGCGTGCGTGCGTGCGTGTGTGTGTGTGTGTGTGTGTGTGTGTGTGTGTGTGTGTGTGTGTTTGTGTGTGTGTGTGCACCTCCACCGTATTTATTGTGTGTGTTGCATGTACATGACACTCTTTGTGTGCGCTGCACAGAGAACAGTCAGCGCACACACGTAGTATGTATGATCAACCCCGAAGGTGCTGTAGCACGCAGCGGGCTCTTACAAGATGGCGACCGTCTGCTTGAGGTATGTCTAAGCTATGATGCTGCATGAAGACTAGCTATGTACAGGGTCGTGGCATTTGATTCGGCCGGTGCAGCCTGGGTATGTCAAATTCAGTTCACCCGCCCAATAAGTGGAAATTGTTGTATTTGTCAATAAGTCCGTCGTTCCCGTCAAGTACATGCGCCCTATTTGCCTGGAGCACCTGAAATCCCTGTGCTATGGCCCAGGTGTTGTGAATGTTGTTATCTCTTGTCTGCATGCATGGCTTAGTGCTCTGAAGTTGGTGCACGTCGTGTCAGAAAGGTTATCTGATGGTGTGTGTGTGCTTACATGTGCGCTGTGCGTGTGTGTGTGTGTGTGTGTGTGTGTGTGTGTGCTGTCTAAAGCAGCGTGCTGTCTATACTGGTTACCCCAGCAAGTGTAGGGTGTGCATAGGTAACTGTCTTGGCTGTTTTATGCCGATGTACTCCGTGTGGTGTAGACGAGGTGTGCATTGGTGGTCGATTCACATGGCTTCGCCAGTTGTGTGGATTAGACAGTTATCTGGCGCAAGTCTTGATCCGTCTCATTCAGATCTTGTTCGCTATCGTTGCTATAAGAGATAATCTGTGGGTGCACATCCAGTGCATTTGCAGATTTGCGTGCTTCTCTTGCGAGGGGCGTATGCATGATGGTACATGGTGTGTGTGTGTGTATGTGTGTGTGTGTGTTTGTGTGTGTACATGTCGGTGTTTCTGTACCTAACTTCAGACTGGTTGCAATGACCTGACCGCCTGCGATCATGATCAAGCCGTTGACTTTTTACGCCAGGCGCCGCCGAAATTCCGTCTTGTCATTGCACGGCCGGAGAAAGAAGCAACTGGCTCTGAGGTAGCCACAGTGGCTGCAGCAGCAGCAGTGGCAGCTGCAGCCACGCCAACACCCACCCCCGAAGCAGCAAGTTCGAACAAGAAGGTGCGCTCTCCAGTGCAGGCGTGGCACGAGCCGCGTGATGTCACCTTGACTAAGGACGAGACTGGAAGGCTGGGATTCAGTATTCTCGACTATATGGTACGAGGGGGAGGGGTGCATGTGTGCGTGTGTGTGTTTGTGTTTGTGAACATACGTGTCCGTTGACTTATCTATTCATGCTTGCATCTATCCCTCCTTTTTTTCAGGAGTGATCAGTTCTGCCTGGTATTATCATTGAAGTGCAATTGTTGTGGACAGTTCTCCATGTCGGTTCCAGTGAGACCTTGTGCAAGTGTTAGTTTTTCACTAGTTGAATGCCCCAGCACTGGCTAATGGCTATACATGTACCACCTGTTTCTCTGCCCATTCTCACCTTTCTGTAGCACCCGGACAATGAGGATGAGCTGATTGTGTTGATCCGAGCTGTTGTCCCTAAGTCTGTCGCCTATGGTGTGTTGAGAGAGAATCAGAAGTTGTTGCATGTCAACGGCAAGGACTTGAAGGGAATGTCACTGGACCAGGCGCTGCCCATTCTCAAAGACCAGCCGCAGGGTAAAGTGTACCTTCGCATTGCCGATCCGGTGGAAACGCAGTCTGAATCATCCAGCACGGTGAGTGTTTGTGTTTGTTTGGTTGTATTTGTGTTTGTTTGTATGTTTGTGTTTGTATTTGTGTGGGTTTGTGTGGGTGGGTGAGTGTTTGTGTGTAGTATAACAGTGTGCTCTACTTTGCTGCATGTCTGTCTGTCTGTCTGTCTGTCTGTCTGTCTGTCTGTCTGTCTGTCTGTCTGTCTGTCTGTCTGTCTGTCTGTCTGTCTGCCTGTCTGCCTGTCTGCCTGTCTGCCTGTCTGCCTGTCTGCCTGTCTGCCTGTCTGCCTGTCTGCCTGTCTGCCTGCCTGTCTGTCTGTCTGTCTGTCTGTCTGTCTGTCTGTCTGTCTGTCTGTCTGTCTGTGTGCTTGTGTGCGCTTGCTCTGTTAGGTGGAGACAACTGATTCACAGACCATCAGTGTACCGGTCGACTATGCTGATATGGAGCTAGGTAAGACTATTTCCTTCTGTGCGTGTGCGTGTGTGTAGGACAGTGTCGGAAAGGGCCGACTTCCCGTTTGAGTGCCCTTGCCAAAGGACGTTCCGACTACGTCACCATCTAGTGCGCCATCAAAAGTGCTGCTCCTCAGCCTCTTCCACCCCTCTCCCCTGACGGGGACCGTGTAACCTATCAAGGCAACGTGTATCAAGGTCAAGGTGTGTGTGTCTGTGTGTGTCTGTCTGTGTCTGTGTGTGCATGCGTGCGTGTGCATGTCAGCCGTGGCTATCTTTGTTTCCACGACCATGTGGTCACCTTTTCTTAGCTGCATTGACTAAAGACATTACACTACCCTCATTATAGCGTATTTGCCCTTGGTTTTCATATTATTTTCTCCAAAGATTGTTGCACTGGGGTCTTGTCTCGTCAAGGACTTCCTTTTAGGAACAATATTGCTTTGGTTTCTGTTCTTATTAACACCTGGTTCTGCAGGCCTGGATGTTGATGTGGAGCGTGGTAGGGACGGTGTGTTGGTGAAGGCCGTGCTGAGGAATGGTATGATTGCCAAGGATGGACGCTTGGCCGTTGGTGACCGCTTGGTGGCCGTCAACCATGTCAAGCTGGAGCACACCTCTCCCAGCCTTGCCAGGTAATGCTCTCTTCTTTGTCGGCTCGCGGCTGCTCTTGTGTAGTTATTGCACAAAATGTGGTGATGTGGTGTGTGCACACATCGTCTCCTTTTTTAGTGTATCTTTCCGGCTTTCCATGATACATTTTGGAAATGACTTGATCGAATATTCCATTGCCCTTCTGTGTGTGTGTGTGTGTGTGTGTGTGTGTGTGTGTGTGTGTGTGTGTGTGTGTGTGTGTGTGTGTGTGTGTGTGTGTGTGTGTGTGTGTGTGTGTGTGTGTGTGTGTGTGTGTGTGTGTGTGTGTGTGTGTGTGTGTGTGTGTGTGTGTGTGTGTGTGTGTGTGTGTGTGTGTGTGTGTGTGTACATGTACGTGTACGTGTGTATCCTTGTGTGACTTTCAGGGCTGCCCTTCGCAATGCAAGTCGCAGTGAGTCACACATGCTGTAAGTAGCAGTACAGCAGTGAGTCACACATGCTGTAAGTAGCAGTACAGCAGTGAGTCACACATGCTGTAAGTAGCAGTACAGCAGTGAGTCACACATGCTGTAAGTAGCAGTACAGCAGTACAGCAGTACAGCAGTACAGCAGGATTCACATGCTAGCTCGTGACAGTGTACAGTGCACTATAAGTACTAGACTGCATGTACACAGAACACTGGACACTTTGTTGCATACCAGACCAGTACATGTGCTGTACTAGCTTGTACATAGGCATCACTGTGCCTGGCAAGTTTCAACTCGCACCAACTACAACTACGTGTACCGAAAAACCTGTGTTTCCTGTGTGTCCTGTCTGTGATCCTAACAACACCGTCGTGCCCGTATACACGCTGAACACACCACATGGCTCAGCATTTCTCTACAGCCGAGTCTCTGTTCGTATCGCAATAATTATATGCTTGCCCATCGTATTTTTTCCTTGTGTGTGTGCAGCGTGACGTTTGTTCCAGGACCCCGTCATGGCATTGCAGTAGGGGATGGTAAGTTTGAACGAGAGTGCCACGGATACTCGTAAATAATGCAGACCTACCTACTCGTGTATCAGTTTGAACAATGCGACTCGTGTTCTAGAAGTTCTTTAGTCGTGCCGTGCATAATAGCGGATGCTACAAATTGGTAGTTGTGACTTCAATCACGTGACCCAAAGCCCGAAATCCTTTGTTGTGCGGCCGGATGTATGGTACATGGGTGGTGTGCATGGCACAAGTTTTCTCTTCAGGTTCTGCGCCTGGCTACATGATATTTTTTGTGTGCCAAGCACCTTCGATTTTGCATGATGGGCAAGCATAGATGAATAGCCTTCCAATGGTGTGTCACATGTCATGGTTCATCATTTTTCTGATATCACCCAGTATTTTTAGTTTTCAAAGTGTATTTCCAGCATCTCCGCTACCTTGCATGTCAAGCAGACCGTGTCACCATCGTGTTCAGCATCCTCGGATTAGTTTAGATGGGTTCATGGTAAGGTTCTCCTCCGTAGTGAAGAAAGTGCAACGTTTGGAGCAGACATTTTCTTCACAACTTACCGCCGATGTCGCAACATCTTAGTTCGTTCTTCTCCTTAGCCGGTTTAGCCGTTCACCCAGCGGGTGAAGTCGACTGTTGAAGTGCACTACTTGAAGGACTTGGCATAACCATGGTGACGGAGCCAGCAGACGTTTTGCTTGCGAATCCGATCAATCCATGACCGCTACTGTTTCTTATGCTGAGACGGTGGATGCGGTTGAGCAGGAGCTAACTATTTGAATACGTCGTCAAGGAGGATCACATCCCATCCAGCATCTACCATTGTCTCCCCATCACCCTCTAACAACACCGAGAATCCAAAATGTCGTGTTGTGTTTTTTGCATGATATTCATGAGCTCGGAGAATCCCACTTCTATGCCATCCCTCCTCGTACAATTGCATGCATGGTCTCTGACAATTGCGTACCAACGGTGTGGCCTCATAACTCCGGTATGGTACAATATATTCCCATGGAATTGTCTATGTATGCTCTGCAGTGGTGCCTCTAAGAGATCCAGTCGTGTAAGTTGTTGACCTTAATTCCTTCTTTTTAAATCCTGGGCTGAAGTAGCTATTACTAGCATTATCGTGATATTGTGTAGCTACTACTCAAGTAGCTATTTCAGTTTCCATTGGATCATGTTGGTGTGTGCAGTGTCATCATCCGGTGAGGGTGCCGCAGCCATTGCAGCCACAGGCGTCGCCGCCTCTGCTGCTAGCAAAGGTGGCCTGTCAGCAAGCAGCAGCAAGTCCAACACGAGCAGCCCGCGACTGCCGCGTCTGAGTGTGTACAGCGATCCAATCACGGTGGAAGTGCCGCGCATGCCGTCCGGAGGTCTCGGCATCAGCATCGTCGGTGGCAACACCGAGATTGAAGACGAGGACGGCACCATGACACGCGTCAAGGGCATATTCATCAAGCATGTACTGCCCGACAGTCCTGCCGGTGCCTCGTCCCAACTGAAGTCTGGGGACCGCCTGCTGAAGGTAGGCTATGGCCTTGTGTGTGTGTGTGTGTGTGTGTGTGTGTGTGTGTGTGCGCGCGCGTGTGTGTGTATGTGTGCGTGTGTGTGTGCGTGTGTGTGTGTGTGTGTGCGTGTGTGTTTTACATGTTTGTGACTGTCACGTCCGTTGGTTTGAGTGACTTATTCGATCTAGAAACATTAATACTGTGACATTGCACTGGCTGAGAGTGTGGTGTGACGTGGCCGCATGTACATGTACCTTGTGTGGACATTGAGAGTATGTACAGTGTCAAGAACAGGTCAAGAAGTATGTTTCAGCTACATGCCCGCTATGTGCAGTGACAAATGGTTTTACCGGTGTGGTTGTGTCCGCGTGTGCATGTGTTCATGTGCGTGTGTCCGTGTGTGTGTGTCCGTGTGTGCACGTGCATGCGTATGTGTACACTGTGTTAGGTTGGCGAGGTCAGTCTGGAGAATGCTTCGCACCAGGAGGCGGTGGAAGCTATTCGTGCGGCCAGCAATCCTGTCACTCTGGTGCTGCAAACCCTTCCGGCCACCGTGAGGGAGTCCCGCAAGGAACGTTTGAAACGAGAGGAACAGGAGCGGCTGGACGCTGCCAATCAGGATGCCAATTCTGAACAAACAGCGACATTGGGTTAGCTGCAATGCTGCATGCTTCTATCTACTTGCGTTCTATTCCCAACTGTATTGCTAACTTACTAATTCCTAAATGATTATCGTATACCAACATACATGTGGCTTCACTCCTCCACATTGCTTAGTTAATGCTGTTACACAATTGCACTAACATGCATCCGCCGCCATATCTCTGGATATCCACGCACGCAATTGCTCTGCACCGCTGGCAACAAGCTCTGCTTGCTTGCTGCTTGTTGGTGTGATATTGAGCCTAACTTACACCTACGCCACGGGTGTGCAGGTCCATTGCGGTCCATCACACAGTCCATCACACAGTCTATCACACAGTCCATCACACAGTCCATCACACAGTCCATCACACAGTCCATCACACAGTCCATCACACAGTCCATCACACAGTCCATCACACAGTCCATCACACAGTCCATCACACAGTCCATCACACAGTCCATCACAGTACATCAGTCCTGCTGATTTCATTGTCCCACCTGGTTTGAAAGTTCCAGGGGTGAAGCGAGTGTATCATTTTAAGCTATCGAGCGAGCATTCAAACTATCGAGCGAGCTACCGAGTACTCGATAGTAATTAATTTATTTTCAAGTCACACATGTACTGGCTGAAAGGATAAAAAAGGAAAAAGGAATTCATCCAGCACAAATTTCTCAACTCTTCTGAAGGCTTCATTAATTTTGTCTTCATTCACTTCTGACAATGTCAATACTTTGACAATGGCAATGGAATATCTTTGGTGTAAGCCGGATGTAGAAAGTATGGAGAAGGAATACACACTCAACAATCAAGGACATGACTTTCCTCAGGGAAGACCTTGGTTGGCAGAAAATGGGGGGGGGGGGAGGGTACAGAAGTATCAGTTGGCACACAGCAGACAAAAATAGTTCTGGTAACATGTACATGACTGTATGATGGTGTAACTAGCAAAGAAGTACGGAGTATACACTGGTAGCATGCATGGGAAACACAAGACAGTCATGTAAAGTGATTATAACTAGCTTTTAGGCTTATCAGCTAACAGGTGACCAGAGTCCTGTGCAGCACTCTGTCTGCCTGTACTAAGTCTTGCACATGTGACAGGATAGATGTAGAGTAATCTTGTAGTCAGTACTAGTAGCAGGCAGTTGTGCACTATGCATGCAAGGCAGGACTGTTACCAGCAATGTATCACATGCACAGAAAATCTATGGAGTGCTCCCTAGGCTATAGGCTATCGAGCCTCAGACAAACGAGCGAGTACCCGTCTGCCGGATGTACACGTTTCACCCCTGCTTGAAAGCCTGGGTTATACCCCTCCTCCTCGCCACCATACTAAGGGGAATCCCCATAGTGACTGAAGCCTGGATCAAAGTCAAAGTGACCTGAACAACAGATGATATCCTCATGTGCGTGGCAATAGTCTTGCCTTGGTATTGGGGAGCATCTGTTGTACGTGTAAACTGGCTGTTGATTGGCTACTGCCAGCTGTTGCATTGCCGATTCTCTCCCCCCCCCCCCCCCCCCCCCCCATCCCGGTCTCCTACCCCATTTGGGAATGTCCTGTGGTGGTATGATCATCCTGCCAACAACAAGCCTCTTGTGCGGGCAAAAATACCATCGTGATCAATAAATAGAAATGCAACTAAAAAACCCAAACAATTTAACATGTATAGCTCGAACTGTACACTTGTTTCTTGGAGGCGTTCCTCTGTCGTTTGTGGTGGCACTAATTGCATAACTGCTTGACCTCTGGCTAGTACTTCAAGGAGATTTGTATTTCTTTCTGACCCTGTGTCTGAATGAGTGTTGATGATTATGGCTTTGCAAAGTGGATCATGACAGGAATGCATGCTATGAATGTAACAGTTACAGCCCCTTCACTGACTGCAATTCCCTACCGTCCATGTTGGCCGGGTATGCATTGATAGTGTGTTTGCAAGTACCTTGAGCAAACGCTCACTTACTGCTGCTGTTGTTTTTGGCAATTGTTGTAGCTGCTGCTCAGGAGAAGTACAAGGAGACGTTTCCCGGCTATGAGTTCAAACTCGTCGAGCTCTTGAAGGGCGATCAAGGACTTGGTGAGTCTTGCGTGTGCGTGTGTTCGTGTGCAATACCACTCGTGTGAGCGTGTGTGCACGTGTGCAACACCGCTTGTGTGAGCAGGCATGTGTGGATGGGTATTCGAAATTCCGAGACATTGAGTGCTCTTGTAACGTCTTTCATCGTAATTGATTACGTTGCATTTCCTTCACGATTCCGATGGTACTCTTCTCCCATAATGTGATGAACAAGGATGTGTAGGAAGTAGTTCAGGTGTGTTCGTGTTAAGATGTATGTGTGTATGTACACTAGTTCTGCTAGTCCTTCGCCTTTGCACTGCACTGCTCTAATTGTGCTTACAGAGATTACTGTATTTCCACGGATACAAGTTGTATACTCAACGCTGTAATGGAATAACCCCTCTACAACCCCAAGGTTGAGGAAGGGGGGTGGGGGGTGGGGAACCCCAAGTTTGAAGAAGGAGGTGCAACTTAAAGTCAAGTTTGACTTCTTGCTCAAGTGAACACAATGAAAATATACGATAGACTTGAAAATGGGGGGTGTGATCTATAATTGGATTCAACTTGTAATCGCTGACATGTGTACTCTGCTGCTTCTACTGATGTTCACTGCTGCAGGGTTGGGATTAGCGTCTGAAGGAGGCAATATCGTTGTTGGTGACATCCGTGAGGGCAGCAATGCTGTAGGAAAGCTGGAGATCAATGATGTTCTTGTGGACGTACGTGTCTATACTCCTTGCCTTGTGACCAAGTAGATAATGTGTGACTTCGGACATTGCAGTGCCCATGTTACAAACGAGCGTGTCTCAAAGTACGCGGCGGCGGCGGCGAGCAGTAGCTCCAGCTGTAGCTAGGCACCTAGCTTGTTGTTATTGTTGTTGTTGTTGTTGTTGTTGTTGTCACAGTGAGTATCACACCTAGTAGACACAAGTGATGATCATGTGGTAATGCTGTATGGCTGCATAGAGTACCCTGGACATTATCAACTTCTACCCGTACTCATCCTCTAGCAGCCAATGTGCATGTCTCACTTTCGCTTTCTCTCTGTACATGCCAAGCCCTGTGTAGCCAAGGTTACCAGGGTTACTAAGGTTACCACCGTGTTAGGACGAGCTGGCTATGCTATCAAGCCGAGTTTCTGACACTGCTCTGGTTGCTGCTGCTGTGCTGTGTAGGTGAATGGAACGGAGACGCTGCATCTGTCGCATGCTCAGTTGTCTGAGTTCATGAGAAATGCTCCAGCCAAGATGGTTACCATCATTGCCAGGTAATACACACATACTTACACGGTATACACTGTACATGCACACACTGTACATGTACACTGTGTGCATGTATATAGCATACATGTATGCTGTGTGGATGCAACTAGTCTGGGCACGTGGTCTATGTGGCAGAGGCTCGAATGGACCTGTTTGTGTTTGTACATGTGTGCACGTGTGTGTGTGTGTGTGTTCATGTGTTCGTGTGTGTTCATGTGTTCGTGTGTGCACGTGTGTTCGTGTGTGCACGTGTGTTTGTGTGTGCAAGTATGTGTGTGTGTATGAATGTGTGTATGTGTATGTGTATGTGTGTGTGTATGTGTATGTGCGCGTGTGTGTGTGTGTGTGTGTGTGTGTGTGTGTGTGTGTGTGTGTGTGTGTGTGTGTGTGTGTGTGTTACCATGGAGACACATGAGCATGACATAAAGTACATACAGTCAGTGCTGCCCGAGTTTCTCATTGTGCAGTGCTGTAGATGATGCAATGGGTGCTGTTGAGGATGCAATAGGTGCTGTTGAGGATGAGGATCAACAACTCTAAACCTTCTCAGAGTGGAATGTATTGACTGATACTCTCGCCGTACAGACATGTATCTGTTTGCATCCGATGTCTGTGGATGTCTACGTCTGTCTTCTACTGTTCTGTGACACAACAGGAAGCCCAAGCCTGTCACACCATCTGCATCCCCGGCCATCAACCGTGCGCCTGTAGCCAAGCTGAAGCTGACCACAGACGAGCTGAGAGAAGTGACACTGGTCAAGGTAAGCTACATTGTGCCTGCTGCTGCTGCTTTCTTATCATGATCTGATATTGTCATGATCTCTCTGTTTCACACAATCTGATCAGTCAGTCTGATGCCTTTCTGCTGTGTGTGTGTGTTTATGTGTATGTGTGTGTGTGTGTGTGTGTGTGTGTGTGTGTGTGTGTGTGTGTGTGTGTGTGTGTGTGTGTGTGTGTGTGTGTGTGTGTGTGTGTATTCCCGTGTGCGCTGCTTACAGCCTGCTTCAGGTAGCCTGGGCATGGCGATCAGTAAGCACAGGACAGACGAGAAGATCTTGTTCATCAAATCCATCACCGCGGGCTCAGTGACATCACAGGTACGCATACAGTAGACATTGAAAATACGCTACACTACTAGCCACATGTACTCATTGCATGATTCTCAATCAGCCTCTACTCTCTTGGCTTCATGTGTACAACTGTGTGTCTGACTGGTTCTCAGTTTGTCAACCTCTGTATTCATCAAACTATCTGTTGTCGATCTTGTGTGTTTAGAATGCGCGTATTCGACGTGGTGATCATGTCCTGGAGATTAATGGCCAATCAACACTAGAGCTGACATACGCACAGGTTAGTTGAGGACACAGCACACTCTCTCTCTCTCTCTTTTTGAGCAGAACACCTAGATATTCGTAGATATCCGTAGGTAGTCTTGTCTTGTGTCAGATTGTGACTTTGGCTGGGGCTGTGACTGGGACTGGGGCTGTGACTGGGACTGGGGCTGTGACTGGGACTGGGGCTGTGACTGGGACTGGGGCTGTGACTGGGGCTGGGGCTGTGACTGGGGCTGGGACTGTGAAGGTGACTGTGACAATAGACAGCTGGCACATGCTGTTCCTGGGGTAGATGCAGTCCAGACTGCCATTGCTGGGACAGATAGTGATCATGTTTGCCACTGATGCTGGTGCTGATGTTGGTGTTGTTCTGAAAGCCTCTTGGTGATCAGTCAACAATTCATCTGCTGTATGGAGTATGCTCATGTTTGAGTCTAGCAAAGAATTCTTGTGTTGAGAGTAGCAGTGTAGCAGTGTAGCAGTGTAGCAGTCACTTGAATGTACTGCCACACTAGTGTAGTAGAGAGCAGTACATGGACTATTCATGATCTGCTCTGTGCTGTCTTACCACCACTGTGTGAACATTCTCAACAGGCCATCGGTTTGCTGAAGGAGGCAAAGGGTGAAGTGAAGCTTGTGCTGGGTACGTTGCCACCTGGCCTTCTTCTATCACCACCCACATCTCCAGCACCATCAAGCTCAAGTGGACCCAGTATGGAAGGTAGGGTTGTTTTTGCGAAAAAAAGAGTGCTTGTGAATGAATTGTCGTACAAGTCCATTATGTTGCATCTCCTGCTATGCAGAGTTTTGGAGAGTTGTCGTCGAATTGACAATCCTGCTGCTGTGTGTATGTGTGTCTGTGTGTGTCTATGTGTGTGCGTGTGCCTGTGCATGTTCCTATCCACGCAGAGCTACAAACGATTGAGTTGGTCAAGCCGACCGGCAGAGGCCTCGGTATCAGTATTGTGGAGCGAGCCAATCCGTACGTATCACAAGTGACTTGCCTTTTCACAATGTGTGATGTATGGGTACATGTGCATTCTAGCACTGAGGTACAGTGTTTTTGAATGCTTTGTTGTCATTGTGTTGTTGCTTTGTGTCGCTGGCAAGGATATGTTCTGCCTGGCATGCTGGCAACTGTCCTGGCCTTGCCATGTATCTTATTTGTGTGTGTGTGTGTGTGTGTGTGTGTGTGTGTGTCCGTGTGTGTATGTGTGTCCGCATGTGTATGTATACTGTGTAGGACGGTGGAGGGCAAACGGGCTATTTTCGTGGCTGATGTGGTAAGAAAACGTTATGTCACACGTGCCATCAGAAAATAACTTTTTTTGAACTTCACACATGTAGGGGACATCAGCACTATCAAATGTGCCTATGGCAATTCATAATGACATCGACATTTGACTGCTCCAAGCTCGTATTCTGGTTTACTTGCAAGGAGGACAACAGCTTCCCAATGTTGCAGTGGTCATGATGGTGGTGTGCATGTGCATGCCTATCCCATGAATATATGTACTCACCCTGTAGTCATAGTTGCTCTGTAGTCTGTAGTCACTCCGTACTCGCTCTGTAGTCTGCACTCACTCTGTAGTGTGTACACACTCTGTAGTCCGTACTCACTCTGTAGTCCGTACTCACTCTGTAGTCCGTACTCACTCTGTAGTCGGTACTCACTCTGTAGTCGGTACTCGCTCTGTAGTCTGTACACACTCTGTAGTCTGTACTCACTCTGTAGTCCGTACTCACTCTGTAGTCCGTACTCGCTCTGTAGTCGGTACTCGCTCTGTAGTCTGTACACACTCTGTAGTCTGTACTCACTCTGTAGTCGGTACTCTCTCTGTAGTCGGTACTCTCTCTGTAGTCGGTACTCTCTCTGTAGTCGGTACTCTCTCTGTAGTCTGTACTCACTCTGTAGTGTGTACTTGCTATGTACTCACTCTGCTCTCATTCAGGTGATGGACGGTGTGGCATACAAAGATGGCCGCTTGAAGGCGGGCAGTCGCATCATGTCAGTGAACGGTGTGGACATGTCTGAAGCTGTCCAGTCCCAAGCGGTAACAGCGATGAAGGTATGAAGGCTGGTCGTTTGGAGCATGTCGAAGCTACTTTAGCATCCTTGAATCTTTGAAAGGAATCATAAAAAACTAGGATTGCCAGCAAACGCAATAGTACACACGTTACTACTTCAAGTACTGTCATTGACAGCTACCTATATGGGTGTTGTGAGAAAGTAATAGTTGGAGTCCCCTGTGAAATCCTTCTCCAAACTCAAAGTGACACCTTCTGTGCCTTTGCTGTTGCCTATTCGCTGTGCAGTCTGCTCAGGGCACAGTGGTTCTTGTCGTACAGCCATCCAGCGGTAGTGCAGCAGTCAGTGCCGCAACATCACCCGTTAAACCAACACCTGCTGCTGCTGAATCTGCAGCCAAGAAACCACCACCAATGGGTGCACTCCGCAGTCTAACTCTGGACCAGACGCAGCGAGAAGGCAAGTGCCTGTCCATGTCTGTGTATGCGTGTGCGTGTGTGTTTGCTCACGCGTGCATGTATGTGTGTACTGAAAGGTAGCAATCATGACATGATTGCTTACCCATACACGCCCCCCCCCCCCCCCACACACACATTGTGTGTGTGTGTGTGGGGGGGGGGGGGCGTGTATGGGTATTTCTGGTGTGCACTGTGCACGTGTATTCTGGTATTATAGAATGTAGATGTCATTGTCTGTAACTGTAGATAGTTTGGTTAGTCACTTCCCTTGTCTTACTCCTGCGAGTGTGTGTGTGCGTGCGTGCGTACGTGCGCATGTGTGTGTACATGTGTGTGTCTTGCACACTATCTCGTTCACAGGTGTTGAGAGGGAAGAGGGGGACGAGCCCCGTCGTGTGGTGATCCAGCGCAAAGCCGGACAGAGTCTTGGCATGAGCATTGCCGGTGGTGTGGGCAGTGCTGCTGGTGACGTTCCTATCTTCATTGCCGGTGTACAGCCAGAGGGACCAGCAGCTGCCACCAAGAATATCCAGGTACAGTCAGACCTCGCTTAACCGCACACATCCGTTTTCCACAAAAAATATCCGCATAGGCTAAGGAACCGGATAATGGAACACACACACAGTATGTATGCATGTCATATGCTGTAAATCGGAAATCAACGCTTTTTCCGGATGGCGAGGGATCCGGATGAAAGAGGACCGGATAAGCGAGGTCAGACTGTACCGTACTCTGTGTTTGTTTTGTTTGTTTTTCAATGTACCCAAGCCTCTTGTACGGGCAAAATAAACAAAAGCTCAACAGGAAGAAAATGAGCTAAAATTGAGGGAGCTAACATGGCTGTGAAAACAGTCTAACCGCACTCTGTGTTAGGGAGAACAGGGCTGGGGAAGAGTGGGGAGTAGTGACTGTGCATTCCAACAAGGTCATCATGTGGGATGAGTGTACGTGTACACAATGTGGGCATGTGCGTTGTCTGGGTGCACCTCCACTCCACATTGATTCCTGTTGTCAAGTCTTGCAAGTGAGTCATTAAGGTGGCATGTGTGTACACTGCATAGTCGGTGTACTGTACATGACTTGCACTGTAGCGTAGTATAGTGCCAATGTGCGCATTGTACATGGTGCTAATGTGGGCATTGTACATGGTGCTAATGCAAGAGAGATGTGGCGGACACTCATTGACTAGTGAGAAACCTTTAGTTTTGCATCCGGTATGGTGTGCGTCTTATCAAATTCTTTCTTGCGACGGATCAGGCATTCTTACTTGCTTGCCTCACGTTAACAGTCCGGACAATACAGTAGGTCATCAGGGCCTGTGCCGTTCGTCTGCGGAGTGTGATGTGGGGGTTGTAAGCATGTATGCCAAGTCCTGTCTGGCCATAACCAAACACAGCTTCCAATAAGGAAATTGTGGACATCACACAACTGCAATGTGAAAGAAAAGGGGGTTTGTCAACTGACAACCGCTCTATTCAAGAGTTGCAGCACATGCGCAGATTGTGAATAGCAACTGAATAGAGCGGTTGTCAGTTGACAAATCCCCTTTTCTTTCATGAGCAGGTTACCGGAATTTTCAAGCTACTAGTATGCCATGTGTTGACGTCATGCACTGGTTGATGACGTCATGCACTGGTTGATGACGTCATGCACTGGTTGATTGTGTCATGCACTGGTTGATTGTGTCATGCACTGGTTGATTGTGTCATGCACTGGTTGATTGTGTCATGCACTGGTTGATTGTGTCATGCACTGGTTGATTGTGTCATGCACTGGTTGATTGTGTCATGCACTGGTTGATTGTGTCATGCACTGGTTGATTGTGTCATGCACTGGTTGATTGTGTCATGCACTGGTTGATTGTGTCATGCACTGGTTGATTGTGTCATGCACTGGTTGATTGTGTCATGCACTGGTTGATTGTGTCATGCACTGGTTGATTGTGTCATGCACTGGTTGATTGTGTCATGCACTGGTTGATTGTGTCATGCACTGGTTGATTGTGTCATGCACTGGTTGATTGTGTCATGCCATCGTGTGTGTGTGTAGGTCGGCGATCGTGTACTGGAGGTGAACAACGAGAAAGTGCTGGCCATGACGCGCGAGCAAGTGGTCAACTTGCTGCGTGCCTCTGCTGAGGAGGTTGTCATGCTAGTAGTGCGAGACACCAGCCTGACCACCATTGACCCAGGCAAGACATCCCAAAAGATTGCACAGCAGGACAGGCGAGAAAGGTTAGTGCCTTTAAAATAGCCTAAATAGGTGTCAGTATTCCTGCACACACACACACACACACACACACACACACACACACACACACACACACACACACACACACACACACACACACACACACACACACACACGTCGGCTGAGCGGGTCCTGGCTCTATCTTCATTGATGCTATTGCTGCTGACATCCAGAATACAACAATGTACTTGCGGACCGGATTTGATCTCCTGCAAACTTCATTAGCCGTCGAGTACAGTGGGAATCTCAAGTTTGTGTAAGACTACTTCAAAAAGAAGTATATTAGTTTGTAAGCATCTTTAATACTCAGTTGGTTGTGCATTGTATCTCACTATCTGTACACAATCACGTACAATCTGTACTACTTGACTATCTTGCCTTCGCTACTTTGTACTATTGCATTGTCTTATTCCTGGCTGTTTTCATCATTGTGTTTCTCGTTTTTCAAAGTGAGTTTCGCACGGTGACGCTGCTGAAATCCGATGCAGGCTACGGTTTCAGCATAGTGGGTGGTCGTGACGAGGGCGGCACCGATTTCCCAATCTACATCAAGGAAGTGGTCAGTGGTGGTGCAGCCGATACTAACGGACAGCTGCACCGCGGAGATCAACTGGTCGCCATCAATAGCCACAACCTAGAAGGCAAGAGCTGCAAGGAAACGTCGCTTCTCATCGTCGAGAGCATCAAGGAAGAGCTCACGCTGACAGTCCTGTCATGAGCAGTCTTTTTAGGTGTTTACAGCACCGAGCTCATTCACACGCAACAGGTAGCCGTTTGTTTTCTCAACTGTATTGTAGCTAGCAACACAGAGCAGCAATGCAGCTAGCATACACATACACATTAGTTTTTGATACGAATTGCCAGAGTAAACAAAGCACTAGTTAGTTAGTAAAAGCGTGGCATTGGTCGATGTGATTATCACCATGCAGCAGCAGGACAGCAACGAAACGAAACACGACATTGGATAATAGGCACTGTGATAGTACATGCATACTCACTACATTGGACGATAGCACCTTGCGTGCTAGTAATATGTTATGGCTGTGTAAGCGGATTATTTTTGTTGACGTTGTTAGTACATGTAGGATGAGGATCATTTCCAGTATGATAAAATTTAATGATGATGATGGTGATTCGTTGGCTCTTTTTCCCCCTATTTTGGTTTCTATGATGATGATGATGATGCTTAAAATCAGGTATGATACAGAGTCGCAGTGATTTTGCTGGTTAGAGTTTTATGAAGGTGGGTGTGAAGGCGGGTCCCTAGTGTGCTCGTGCGTGTATATGTATGAGCAGTTACGTCACAGCAAAAAATAATAGAAAAAAAACTCTGGGATACAGAAAATTTCAAAACAACAATTCTAGATGAATATCAAATATAATTCAAGCCAGTGTTGTCTACCTGCCGCTTGCTACATACATACACACACACCAGAAGGTCTTCACTAGAAACACATAAGAGTTGTATGAAAACATGTTGCTCGGCGCAGCAGTTATCCTTGAAGGCGTGCAATGACCCGGTTCTCGTACAGCCCTATGTGCTCAGCGATCTTGCTCATCGCCGCTTTCAAGAACTCCTCCTTTTCTTTGAGCTCGGTGCGGCACCTCAGCTTGGTCTGCTCCAGCCTGCCATCAAGGAACACGAACACAGTGTATGGAGAACACACAGTCTCATTCTTGCAACACAAGACTTGTACTTGCTCACTGCCAAAACTGGTTACGTGGGTCTCCCCGGGAGAAGGCAGAGAGACTCAAAACTTACAGGAATCCTGGAAAGATGACTCAATTGGCTATTGAACCACCCAACGGCCGACACCCCCTGAAATCCCGAAAACTCTGGGTGAAAATGATCCCACTTATGGGCTCACCACACCTCAGTAAGTGGGTGAGGACAAGATGCAGAAAAAGGATTGACGGCATCAGCTTATGGGTACCAGTGTACAACACACACGCACAGTCTCATTCTTGAATTAGGTTTCAACTTCAAGACAATAGAGAGGTTAAGATGCACATTATTTCTTATGAGACACGAAAGTTCAGCTCGCGTTATTTGGCCCGCGCGTCGAAAAACGACACGAGTGACCTGTAGCTCACGTTGAAATTTGGAGTAATACGCCAAAATTGACGTGAAATTGCGCGACGCGTCGGAAATAACGTGCATCTTAACCTCTCTCTCTATTGATGGAGCACACCACACCCCAACCCTGTTGCTGGCCTCACCTGCTTTGGGCCTGCCGCAGAGCATCCTGTGCGTCAGCCAGACGCTGACCTTCGCCTTTGCTCTCCAGTCGAGAGTGCAGCGCAATACGAAACTGCTCAGATCGCGCCAGTTCACGCTGATACTCGTCCTCCAGTTGCTACAGATAGCACAGCGAAAACACACAGCAAAAACACACAACAAAACACACTGGGTTACTTACACTAAGTCTTAAACATGCCCATCGCGGAAGCAATGATAGTGAACAGCTATGTTAGACATAGCAACTTGTGCTGGAATTACACCATTCAACAGCATGCAAGGCTGATGAATTGACCGCCACTAATTTTAGACTGGTCTCCATCACACAGCTGATTGAAGTGCTTATGCAATGTTGTGAGAATACGCGGCTATGCATGCAGCTTTGCTCCGTGGCTTTCCATTGCATGTATCGTAGTCACTTGGCTCTCCCTGTCTCGATGCACTGCTCGGATGCATTAGGGTGTAAGCGCCAAGGAGTGTTGTCAGCTATTTCTTGACTGTGATTGGTGCTCACATGACAAACTTTCGCGGATCATTTGCAATCTGCGTAGATGTGCGAATATTGAATACGATACAAAGGAAGATCAGGTCGGATCAGCCCTGATCATGTGAATGCACCAAAAAAGGGAAAGGCACCCATGAAGAAATACGGGGTCAAAAACGGAAAACTGGCCGTGCGTTGTCGTGTAAACGCAACCTTAGTACATGTACACTGATCCCCAAATGTCAGATGTGCACTGTCAGGTTGAAGAGTTTCCACGAGTAAAAAGGAAACAAAATCAAGGAGAACAGCCATCTAACAAGAAGCACTCCGTACCTGCAACTTCCGCTTGTTGGTAGCCTGGTCTAGCTGCATGTCACTCTCCAGCGTTGAGACAAACTCCTGCTGTTTGATGACCATTTGACGTAGCTGAGAGGGAACAATGCAGAACAAACACAACGTTCAACATATCACTCTCTCAGCTGATAAGACATTATCCTCTCAGTTGCCGGATCATAAAATAGAAAAAGAAA
The DNA here is from genome assembly GCF_964019385.1 of Sycon ciliatum. Classification (NCBI taxonomy): domain Eukaryota; kingdom Metazoa; phylum Porifera; class Calcarea; order Leucosolenida; family Sycettidae; genus Sycon; species Sycon ciliatum. Next base: position 2,016,066 of record NC_088646.1, read on the forward strand.
TTCCACAACTTGTGTGAGAGTCAGCCACACTAGTAGAGATCATACAGTGCTGCTCAATGAAATCCAGTCACAGCGTTGCTCAAGTACACGCCGGGCGTTGCGCAGCCCTAGACCTGCGAACACTGGGCTGCGAAATTGTGCAAGGCTTGAGTGACGCGACTGGATTTCATTGAGCAGGACTGGAGCAGGATCTCCAAAGCAATAAAGGGGGGGGGGGGGGGGAAGCACGATGATTCTGCATAGACATTTTCCAATTCCTCACCCAGCCTCAACCAAAGTAGAACACGTCCAAGTTCAACGCACCCCAGACTGCACAACATGTGCACACACACACACACACACACACACACACACACACACACACATGCATGCATGCATGAACACACACACACACACACAGTTTTTTCATGCTTGACAACACAGAAAAATCCTGCAGCCCAAACTCGGCTAAACACAGTCTTCAGGTCTATCTCTCCATTTCTCGCAAACCATCTGTTTCCCACAGCAGACCAGCCAGCTATAATTAACATTGAAAAAGGGTACAAGTCTACCCTCGTTAGTAGATTACCCGGGGGGGTTTCAAAATGTTTCTCTTATATAACGAGTATTGTCTACTATCCGGACTTGAATGGACACGGTTCAGGCATCAGGGGATTTCTGACTGTTGTCTACTAATGAGGTTTGTCTTGTGACCGATGTGGTACCAACGAGGGTAGACCTGTAGATAGTTTGGACTCTGAATCACGTCTTGGCTCTTTGTCACAATGCACACTGTACAACATCTCAACCCTAATATAACAAGCTGAGTGAATCACACAACTCACTTTATCCATCTCTCCTTGCAATGTGAGACGCTGACGTCGCAGTGCATCCTCATCCACCAGCAGCTGATCTTGAATGGATGCAAATTTCTGCAGTCGCCAGGTCAAACACACAGACAGGCAGGTAGATACACACACGTGCACACACACATGCACACACGTGCATGCACACACAAGTGCACACACATACACACACGCACGCACACACACATACACACATACAGACACACACATGTACACGCACACGTGCATATACACGCACGTGCATGTACATGCACATGCACACACACACACACACACACACACACACGTAACGTTACTACACTGCTCAACGAAATCCAATCGTTTCAGTCAACAAGTTCCAGGCACTGTAGCCCCATACCTGTGAATACAGGGCTGGCTGTACAGTGGTACATATAGCTAGCTTATTCAGTAGATACTAGATAGGATTACACTGAGCATCAGTGAGTGCTAGTATTGCTGTACAGTAAAACCTGTCAAGGCGACTGTCAAGGCGATCACTCCGAAACAGAGACCACCTGTCCTAGAAGACCACTGAAACCAGGACCAAGGGATGCTATTTCCAGTCAAATGACCCTGGATAAGGAGACCACCTGGTAAAAGAGACCACGTTTTGAAGGTCCCTTGAGCGGTCGCCTTGGACAGGTTTCACTGTACCTTTATAAGCATGTCACTACAAATGTACAGAGCATGTGTGGCCAGTGGCCAGTGGCCAGTCGGTATACATGTTGCACTACTCAGTACTCACATTGTTGGCAAAGTCAAACCCAGACGCAAGAATCTGCTGCTTTTCCTCAACCTGTGACCAGAACACACACACACACACACACACACACACACACACACACACACATACACGTGCCGAACACATAATTATACATGTGCATACACACACACACAGACACACACACACACACAGACACACACACACACACACAGAGCGCACAAGGATATGCAACAGAATCATACTGTTGAGCCAAGAGCCTCTTGCAGCATGATACGTACATCTTGAACAACATGATATTCACACAATACAATCATAGCGAGGGACCAGCTCACCTTCCTAGCTAGTCTGCCACAAGAACAAGATTGGTCAATAATTCCGTCCAACTCCAAAAGAAAAGGAGTTCGTCTGGTTGAAAATTTCGCCCATGGACCATAAGAGTGTATTGAAAAACTGGCCAGATCGACTCCTCAGACGAAAAGGATGAAATTAAACTCCAGATAAATATTTCTGCTTGTACAGCACATACCAGGGCCTTCTCCAGTTTGTTGGAATCCATCTCCGCCTGCCATGTCTCCTTCTCCAGGTTACTGAGCTTGTGTCGCAAGTCTCGTCGCTCGGCGCACAGCTGCTCATTCTCTGCGGTTAGTAGCTGCACGTCGTCCAAAGACAGCGGCTGTGATGCAACGCGTTTCTGCAAGCAAGTAGTATACGGACACACACGCGCAGACACACACACACACACACACACACACACACATGCATACACACACACACACCACCACCACCACACACACGCACACACACATGCATGCACACACGTACACACAGATACGCGTGAGAACAGAATGTAATGCACAGCATTATTATATACATGTATAGCTGCTGACATGGTATAGCTCTCTACAGCCTAATAACTTAATAACTGGATGGCTTGACTACACTGTAGGAATACTGCATTTCCTTGAACGTAACGTTATGACACCGCCGCAGTCGGCATTCAAACCAGCAACATGGACACGGCCCTGCAAGTAGTCATACTCCACCATGGTGTACACGATGTTTGTGTAGAGTTCATGTCCGATGCACACAGTTGAACCTGGGTTGTCACAGTGAGTGCATGGACGTCATCATTTCGACATTACACGACACGACATTTCGACATTACAAGCCCATGACTGTATCTGGATACATACCGGCGGTTAGGTAGGTTCTCATCGGGCATATGCATGGAGACTAGTAAAGAATCTACAGATATGCATGGCGATGTGAATGGGGCATGTGCATGGGCACACATGAAGACACGCATGGCAATACGTGGGGTATGCATGGTGGTGTGTGCCATAGTGTGTAGATATGCTTGAGATATGCATCGTGACGAGTGAAGACACGCATGGAAGCATATGCTGCCCAAAAGCCCCAACTGTCCATGCATAGTAACTCAACGACAGCTTAACCGTGTTCTATCTGACACACTTCATGCCTAGTAGTGCATACCTCAAGCTCTAGTCGCTCAGCCTCTAACACTCCAAACAATCGCTCTGCAACAAACATACACACATAGCCGTCATCATCACGATCAGATAATTCTCACCAATTAACTCACGGAGACTTACCTACATACACAAGCAAGACTCGTTTGTTGGAGTGCCGAGCTAAAGACATGTCAACTGTTTAGACACCTACAATTTGTAGGAGTACAAATGCTCCATCCCTGCTGTAATAGGTGTATTTATACTAAGACAGCACAATACTCACTATTCGTATTTCCCGCTCCGTCACCATAGCAATGAGATCACATCAAGTATAGAAGAGCGCTTGCTCCAGTGGTTCTCTTGTGTCTATCCTTCTCACTCTTGTCTACTCTCTTGTCTAAATACTTCTTCCATATTCCACACTATAAAACCCCTATGTTCTGCCAGTGTGAGGGGACTGCGTTTAGCCGGGAGCTAACACCTGCCAACTGGCTGCATGCACACTTATCTTAGCTGCGTGTGTAGCATCCCACACACCCGTCTGTTTGCAGGAAGTCACCATCCAAGAATAACGTTGGCAACAGGACCTCGACGCCATCGAGAATGCTAGCAGCAGCCACTGTCCTACTCGTTAACTCAAGCAGAAAACCGCACACCATCAGCCCAACCTGCTGCTGCTGCCGCTGCACCGGCTGAGCTACTGGGGCACCCGGCAGTACTCTCATCCATCCTGTTTCTTGCAAGCAACCTTCCTGAGCTGCAAAGTCTGCCCACAGCATCATGACCCCTCCACCACATTAATCGGCTGTACCACCCTCGCCCACATGACATGTTATGTTCGGTATACAAACATGTCGGTACTCACCCTCGTCTTGCAGATGCTCTACTCCCCCCCCCCCCCCCCTCTCCACAATCCTGGATACGCCACTCCCCCCCCCCATCACCACCCCATGACTCACCCTCGTCTTGCAGCTGCTCTGTTTTCTGCTGTATGGCAATCGATTCCTGGTGAGTCTTCCCCTCAAGCTGTTGAATCAGCACTTCAAACTTGTGTCTGCACAAATCATGCATCAAAGCCAGAAACATAGAAATGAACAGCCATGCAGGAGCTTGTTGCTTTAGAGATTTGTTGATGGTGAGTGGGTTGTGTTGTGGTTGTGGAGCAGCTCACAGTAACTGAACTAACGTACTGCAGGAAGACAGATGCTAGACACTCGAATTTCAGAAATTTTAGCTGTTCAAAAACGTTGGCACGACGGCAAGGACTAAGTTTGGTAAACAGAAGTATAGAAAAGAGAATCCCTACTGTATGATGCGAGTGCGTGTCTGTGTGGGGGTTGAGTTTCTGTGTTGAAAGAGATGTATATGTACAGTACACAGAGATGTACTGCACATATGGACATGTTCCCAAACTACAGTTCATGGGCTTACTTGTCCGCGGCCAAACGCCGCACCTCTTCTTGCACTCTCTGCAATGGCGACTGGGAACAAAACATCGAGACAGAAAAACAGAGACGTGTCAGAGGCAATATGCCAAGTAAAGTAAAGTTCGCACGTCCGCGTTACCACCGGCTATACAATTGCGTTGAGAAACACAACCAGCTTAGGAAGTTTCGCATGTGCCAGGCCACCACCATGCCTGTGATACCAGTATAATGTGCCAAGTACAATAGCAATTATACTAGCATAACTGCCAACCGTCCCCATATCGAGGATGGTAATAGGCACCCAAAAGTGCATTTGTCGCATGCCTAACAGCTACATTTGTATACATTTTCATACCTTGGGCACCCTGTAAGAAGACCTTAGGGTCTGTTGGGAATGCCCAAGTAAAATAATAAAATACAATACCTAGGTATGTCATTGCCCCGATCTCAGGTTTGCAAAGGCTGGCAGGTATGCAATAGTGGCAATAGACAACACACCAGTCAGGTAATTGAAGGTGTTTGCTCTCTTCAATATTCAGTAGCATGTAACTTTGAAGTATCAACAAGAGTGCGTGGAACCGTCTCCGAAGACAGCCCTTCTTCTGCCACGAACGGCGCAATATCTACAAGGCCACAGCCAGGGCTACGGCTAAATGCCTCCGGCTGGCGAAGCACACAGAAACAGAGCGCATCCGAAACTGGCTCAAAATGATTCGCTAAGAAACGAACAATGGCGGTCCCTGCCGAAGCGAGCTGCAGGCTCTGGACGCAGTTCCTTCATTCCCACCCTATAAAATCCTTGAGGCGACGACTTTGCCACGAACCAGGAGAAGGCAAACTGCTTTGGTGAATACGTTGCAAGTAAATGCTTATCTGTACTAAATTCTTTCGACACTTTCTATTCTTCCCCTCCCTCCTATTTATGTGATGGCCCTGCATACATGGTAATGTTCATAACCATTCACATGTAGCAGTTATGTTACCTATGTGCCCTATATGGCCTAATGCTCAAACCATGACTATGCATGATAATTAGAACAGTAGCACAGGTACACATGATGTATGTTTTTAGAAAATCTAGTCACGTGTTAGATATGTTCTACTCCTCATCAATGATCATCGCTATAGTCACTTCCTGCTGGCGCTCCCCAATATGTTACCTAGACTCGCACTGACCACAGAACTATCGTCACTATTCTTGTTGTCTCTCTCTCTGGCTGGATCATCGCGTCCAGCTCAGGTTGTCTCTCTGTGGCTGGATGGCGTCCAGCTCAGGTTGTCTCTCTCTGGCTGGATCATCGCGTCCAGCTCAGGTTGTCTCTCTCTGGCTGGATCATGGCGTCCAGCTCAGGTTGTCTCTCTCTGGCTGGATCATGGCGTCCAGCTCAGGTTGTCTCTCTCTGGCTGGATCATGGCGTCCAGCTCAGGTTGTCTCTCTCTGGCTGGATCATGGCGTCCAGCTCAGGCAACGCTTTAAAACCTAAGTACAGCCATGCCTCGGGGGATTTTACTTATTCCTCTCTCCCTCTCGTATTGTCCGCCGATTGCTGATTGCTGTTGCTCTACTTCTTCTTCGTCATCCTTTACGTGTGTTTTAACGGTAAGGCTCTACACATTATGCTGTCGATAACTTCTCCTTTATTCCCTTTTCACTCCAAATACATGATTACCGGTATGTAACTCACTCTCTCTGTGCTCTGTTGTGGAGATATGGACGCAGTCCGGGTTGTCTTAGAGTCAGACAATTGCATATATCTTGCATGAAGAATCAGGGTTACTAGTTCCGTAGAGAATGCATTTTACCTCAGGGTCCTAACCATAGCCAAGTTAGTTGCATGCTGGTTGTTGTAGTCGATCGCAGTATTCACATGAGTTCCGCCGCTAGGGATTAGGAAAGCGGGGTCATCACACTTGGTGCTGTGACCAGGATCCGTCTGGCTTATAGTGACGAGTGTTCCGCGAGGTCCCCTTGATGTGATGTATGTTTGCCCAACACGGTGTTGGCCCGTTTGGTAAATCCGCTCGTTGGTTGTCCTCCGCTTCCGAATCTGTCTGTAGATGTCGGATACGACTGATGCCCTACTCGCGGGAGCGAACGCCCTCTCCGCGTTGGGTCGGCCAGAGGCCGCGCTGCTACTTCGTCAACTCAAGGACAACCTTGAGTTTGTTGAACGTATCAACATCCGTTTTCTCCGCCGACACGTCGACAGGGAGCTACGAGCGTGCCGCACTACCAAAGCGGAGATAATGCGCAGATCCCGGGACTGCCAGCCTCGCCAAGGCGGAGGGGCTATACGAGCCGCAGAGCGAGTGTACCATGTCCTCGTCCCCCCCCCCCCGGTCGTGCCACAGTGTACCATGTTCTTTTGTAACCCCCCCCCCCCCCCTAAAAAAAGGTGTGGTACTGAGGTGCACAGAACATACCGGATCAGCTGATGCCTCCTGAATGTCACGCTGGCATTTGTCCATTGTGATGTCCACGTCTCTAATATCTGCATGCCAGCAATGTAAAATGCACACACACACACACACACACACACACACACACACACACACACATACACACACACAGAAACACACAGAAACACACGCACATTAAACCCATCATTTCTCTTTCTGTGGCACAATAACTAAACTTTTTCGTTCCGTGAAAATAATCGATAATGCTGGATGGCACCTATTAAAAGTTATGACCAGAAAAATAATTACACGTGCGGCTTATCAGAGTTCTACCGTATAGTTACTTGAAATGCCTTCCCTCCAGCTCCCTGAATCTCATATCAAGAGACTGGATGTGACTGCAGGTTGTGTATGTACCTGTTAGATTGTACAACTGCCGATTCACAACACTTACTTTGAAGTAGCTGATTCTCCTTCAAATCTAGTCAGCAACGAGAAAAGCAGACAAGGGAAACCATTTCACATTATACACAATGCTCTGCCAATGATTAGATAGCAGGAGGAAATGAGAGCAATGACGACAGCACTGTCAAGAGGAGCACCATGCTAGTGCAGTGAAAAACAAAAACAAACCAGAAGAAGAGAGAAGCCCTTATCTCATTGCGACAATGAACAAAACATTGTGAATGAGCACACCAAAACTCCAGCCAAGAACACAAAATCCCTGGAATGACAGGCACTTATTTCAGACAGGCGGTAATAAAAGGCCGGCGCTAATTTCCGAAATACGGCTGTTACACTCCCGCTCACATGCTCACCGTCGAGCATGTGGCATGGTCTGTTTGCACCTTGCACGAGCGCACTGTTCTCACATACAATATGCACATGCTGCTACGCTGTTCACCCCACCTTTATTTTATTTTAGTTTTAAAACCGCTGATGATTGTCACGAGAAAAAGTTGCGGTCACTCTACATTAGACTTCCTTGTGATGTGTGTTTGGTGGTGATGACACGTCTATTTTTTTTATCTACCTTTCATTTGTGCTCTGAAAGGTAGGTCGAAAGTGAAATGAGTCCGATGTGTGGTGATAACAACGCGTCGCTACAATCACTAAACCAGATCTTCGCAGAGGACTCACTACAAGATCTGGGGAGCAGGGATTAGTTGAAACCTCAATCTACCATGATATTATGGACTCTCCACTGTAATGAAACAGTGCCAGCTTCAGGTCTTAAGAATTGTACAATACGTTACAACAACACAGCATGCTATCTCTGATTGACCAGTTTCTATTGGTGAAGATGCGACTTCGCCTCCGACTTGGTGAAATTGATCTCGCATTCCGTTTTCACGTGTTCACAGTCTACCGTGTCTCGTTTGACAGTATCATGGGTCAATCTGATGTACCACAAGTTCAAACAGCTCCATGTTTGGCTGTCTAAGGCTGCTGTTAAAAGCTCATGCCACCAAGTTCAAAACTATTATCTTCAAAAAGAAAGCTGTGTTTCTTTGCATGCCTCGCTTTGTTCACATCACCCAAGAGGGTTCCGAGTGAAAGGGTGACGTCACCCTATGACGAACTGTGCATAAGGACTAGTACATGCAAGGTTGTGACATCACAGTGACAACATAGCTGGAGGGGGTATATGCAAGACTCAGACTCACCACACTGGCGCTTGTAATCACTGCCCTCCAGCTCCACCTCGCCGTGCTCCATGAATGCCTCATACGACTCGGCGTGGAACTCTTGCCGACGCTACACACACACACACACACACACACACACACACACACACACACACACACACACACACACACACACACACACACACACACACACACACACATATATATATATTATACACACGCACACATACGCACACAGTGCACGCAGCCAATAGCAATATGATATCCAATTATCCATAGCAACTGGAAACTTTACACTAGTTGCAGCCCAGCCAGCTGCTCAGGCACACCCCTGGGCTTGGCATGTATGTTGACTTATCAACACTGCACAGCTGCCACACTGGAACAAAGGAAGCATAGCATGCATCTGGTGCGAGATGAACAACAGTCCACGACAGTAATACCTGAAGTCGGCAATATTTGACAGTAGTGTGCACTGCCATTACTGAGCAACACCTGGCATTCCAGCATACAGGCCGTAAAATTGATGAGGCCGAAATGGGTTATAGCCCTGGGAGGCCGAAATTTGAATGGGCGAAAATTTGTCGACTTACAGAACTCAAAGCTACGGAAAAAGTAAACACAGTAGGCTGGATTGCGTACCTGTGCAGGGGGCTTTCCCTCGTCCTCGCCGGGAAACATGGTGATGTCATCACTGCTACTGGCAAACACGGCAGCCTCGCACGAATCAGATAGCTCATCCGACTGCAATCAGACGTGTATACACACACGCACACAGTGACACACACACGTGCACACACACACACACACACACACACACACACACACACACACACACACACACACACTAAATCCACGTAGTAGCGCCAACCATTCCCGCTTGAACACCGACTACAAAATAGTCATGTGGGGTATGCCAAGACACTTGCTCACAAAACAAATACCCAGAAAATGTCAACAAGAAATTGTTAGCCTACATTCAACATTCATCCATAAACATACACAGTGACGAACACAATGTCATGATATGCAAGAGACAGACTACAGCTCGAGTGCATACCTGAGTGTGCATGGCATGCATACACACAACGCTGAACCAAACTATTGACTGACCTCAATAGAGTGACAAAGCCACCGCATAGCAGCCAAAAGATGAGGCCAGGCGTGAGGGCTACCAACGGCCGTCAGCCAGCTTTTGTTGATTTTGCAGGGATACCTGAAACGCACATAAAAAAGCGAAAGTTTGTTCTTTCAGTACCCTAGCCAAGAGAAGACCTAAGTGAAGAGAGAGAGAGAGAGAGAGAGAGAGAGAGAAAGAGATAGAGAGAGAGAGTGAGAGAGAGAGAGAGAGAGAGTGAGAGAGAGAGTGAGAGAGAGAGAGAGAGAGTGTGTGTGAGAGAGAGTGTGTGTGTGAGAGAGAGAGAGAGAGAGAGAGAGAGAGAGAGAGAGAGAGAGAGAGAGTCAAGATTCAGAAGCAAATGTAATCAGCTTTTGTAATATATCGCCTATTGTGATAATTTTGTTTACTTCAAAACTAGGACCACTCAAGTGCACACATTTTGGATCGAGTAAAGTCCTGAAGTTCTTACTCGCACACTACCCAGTCCTATCGTGTGTAGTCTATAGCGAGCAACTCATACTTTTTCAAACATTTTTATAACAGATCTCAAACCTGTAGTTGGTGCCAGGTCAAATGCAACACAGACAGCAGTGCGAACATAACCAAGCCACGGGTAAACTCACCCAAGAACAATGAGCAGAGATAGGACCTCATCCAGCTTAGCCATCTCATGACGTGGCAGTCCACGGCGTATCAAGAACTGCAGACATGTCAAGTGATCAAAGTCACAGCAATTTGGCACACACACACACACTGCACAGTGCCTACAGCACACTCAGCACTGCATAAACAGTGCTAACATACATCAAAAGGGAAAGTCCCAGGCAGCTAAGCACAGATCCTAAGCATCGTGTCAGCTCATGTCACTGATCACCGGTATCAGCAGGTCTCATGTCTAACATGCAGCTCAAAGTTTGTCAAGCCTAGGGCGTAGGTATACACAGCACAGCACACACACACGCACACACACACACACACACACACACACACACACACACCCACACACACACAGCACAGCACAGCACAGCATAGACACAGGATTACACGCTGCACCGGACACTCAGCACAATAGTGTCTTGGAGATCTCAGTGGCATGTACTCAAAGACATTAAAGACATGCCCGAACAAATACTTTTTGTGGAGCGGGGCCTTGCACGCGCGTACACCCCACATATTATTTTTGCTTGGCAGTGTTGCCAAATCATTTTAGCCAAATATCAGTAAGAAAAAATCAACATCATCCGGGGGCTTTGAATATCATTTGAAGGTGAGTTAATTTGTCCTTTCAGTGGGGGTTACAAAGGGTTAATCGTTAAAAGTAAATGTTCATTACCAGCGGTGGTCTAACAGTACTACATTCACATGGTTTCGCAGGTTGTGTGGATTGGACAGTTATCTGGCGCTAGTCTTGGCTAGTCTTGATCTATCTCATTCAGATCTTGTCCGCTATCGTTGCTATAAGAGAAAATCTGTGGGTGCACATCCAGTGCATTTGCAGATTTGCGTGCTTCTCTTGCGACGGGCGTATACATGGTACATGTACAGCAGTAGTCTCACCTTGAAAATATTGAACACGGTTAGCGTGCTTGGCTGCTTGAGCTCCTTCCCCGTGCACGCGCCTTCAAAGCCACGCTCTCTGAGAAACTGGCACACATAACAGGAGAAAGAAGAGGCAACCGTACACAATGTTTAAATATCCTCTCATCTTGGAGCAAGGGAAAGCGGTCCCGTACCATTGGCCAAAAGCCACCAAGGCACCAACAAACATTGCCACGCATTAGTACTAATCACATTATCAGCCAGTCCTTACCGTTGACAGGTACAAGATGCCATCTCGGACGTACCCTGGAAGAAAAGAAGAAGTCATAAAAAATGTCTTCATGTTCCAAAGTTGCCTTCCGGTTTTTTGAAATCACGCGTCTATATTTTTGAAACGCACTGAAAGTTGTTATGATGCAATGCGCCTTGCATCAGTGATTTACGTACGACATTTGTATGAGTATCAACGCATCACAAACGCTTCCTTGAACTAGTTAGAACAAGATCAAATGGGCTCTGTCTACCACACGTCCAGGATACGTCTGAAAATATGTGTAAAATACGCATTCCATCATATAAATGACGCCAGCTTGAAATTCTGTCGGGACAGCACCCCATGTTGGAGGTGCACACTCGTTGGGGGTTACCGTATTTTTCCGGAGTATAAGCTGCACTGGAGTATAAGCTGCACTGGAGTATAAGCTGCACTGGAGTATAAGCTGCACTGGAGTATAAACTGCACTGGAGTATAAACTGCACTGGAGTATAAGCTGCACTGGAGTATAAACTGCACTGGAGTATAAGCTGCACTGGAGTATAAGCTGCACTGGAGTATAAGCTGCACTGGAGTATAAGCTGCACTGGAGTATAAGCTGCACTGGAGTATAAGCTGCACTGGAGTATAAACTGCACTGGAGTATAAGCTGCACTGGAGTATAAGCTGCACTGGAGTATAAACTGCACTGGAGTATAAACTGCACTGGAGTATAAGCTGCACTGGAGTATAAACTGCACTGGAGTATAAGCTGCACTGGAGTATAAGCTGCACTGGAGTATAAGCTGCACTGGAGTATAAGCTGCACTGGAGTATAAGCTGCACTGGAGTATAAGCTGCACTGGAGTATAAGCTGCACTGGAGTATAAGCTGCACTGGAGTATAAGCTGCAATTGGATTTTTAGTCACGAAATACAGGCATCTACCATGTATTTCACGGTTCATTAGACAATCGTAGTATGCCGCCGCACCTAAGACTTTTTGGGGGGCCAATTACAAGTGTTTAATAAGCGGACCTCGAAGTTACGGGCACCTCGGTCCAAGGGGCACCTCGGTCGAAGGGGCAACTAATACTTGTCGGTGAGTTGCAGTGGAAATAGTACTACTCTTCTGCAGTTTCAGTGGAAATACTACTATTTAAAGTGCAACTTTTACTCCAGATAATACGGTGTGTACTCTTGCTCGTACTCGGGGAAACAAAAACTATTTAATTAGTAAAGCAAAGCTCTCACAGTCACGCACGCTCCGAATGAACAGATTTCCGTAGCCTACTTCGCTGTTGCCTGATCCGCCGAATGCTACAAAACTTCAGTGCAACCTCTTTACTGATTCATTTGCTTCGCCCCACATGTACTGACCTTTGTCCAGAATAAGTCTGGGGTCCTTTATTGCTAGCCTTGGATTTCCGCCAATACTGCAAAAATATGTACACACATCAGTGCATACATGCATGAGCGCGCGCACGCGCACACACACACACACACACACACCCACACGCGCGTGCACACACACACACACACACACACACACACACACACATGCACATACACACATGCACATGCAAACACACACAAATACATGACCACTTAACGTACATCAGTGCCTCTGACTACAGAATTTCAGCTAATTTTCACTGGTAATAGCAGCTCTGAAACTTGGAGTAAAGCAGACAACAGTCATCTCAAAAGTACAAACATATTCACTCCACTCTGAAAATCTCACATAGTGTCAAGGTTCCAGAATAAATGCAGATACAAAATTTGATAGCAACATGCCATGCTACAAGTCTACTTCACCATCTCTCATCCAGTAGTTATGGTTGTACCTGCTTCCCTTCCTCTCCTTTGGTTGGGAGCTCATTACGCCAGGTTCCACGCTCCACTTTATGCAGGGTCCTCATGAAAGGAAAGGACCAGTTGTGGTGCATGCATAACTTTATATAAACTGCACCGTGCTAACATACTGGTGCTAGGCGCAGTGCTAGTGGTGTTAGTAGCAGCGGAGGAACAGGAGTGTGAAAATGACTACTCCAACGCCTTCAGCTTCGCAACTACCCGACAATGATACTGAGAGAGTACCGCTTTCACTGAGATTTGAATACTAACTAGTACATGATATAAACCTAACAACCTGTTGCTATACTGCACGTGTTGCATTTTCGTCAAAACATTTGGGAACAACATTTTACTATTGATGATGATGAAAATTCTCACCTGCTGCGCTTTGCTTCGGCGGCGTTGGTGACACTCGAACGTCGGCCCACTCCAATGCTACTTCGCATGCGAGACATTATACTTGTAAAACAACAACGTCACACTTCTTCTTCGACTTCGGTTTGCCTCATCGTCATCTTCCCTTTCCTACAAGATGAAGTGCCCTTGCAGCTCAGCTTGGTCGACTCGTTTCGAATTTCTGGGTATTTCAAATCTCCCGCGAGCTGTTTCCCCGGTAACATTATAACGAATTTAGATGACCCAGAAAATTTACGGACCCGATAGATAGGAGGTTTCCCCGTGGTACGGGGCCGATTGGCCCCTCCTGAGTAAATGCGCATGCGTACCTCACGAAATCGGCACATGACACATCAACGCACGTAGATTTTGAGAGGAGGGATGGTGGATCCTGTCGTGTAGGATTCTGCAGTCTCGAAGTGTAGAGCACAGTGCTGTGTTTCTTCATCACCGAATTTTGTGCAGCGGCAAGTGAGCTTGGAGCTCAAGTTAGGTTGACGTGCCTGGAGAGCCCCGTGCAGGTCTCTATCAGCCATGGACTCCCAAGGAAATAAGGTTATCGTGTCTGATAACGGCACCGGTGTAAGTTCTGAGATTCCTTGAAGAACGGTTCCCGGCCAGCGTCGACGAATCCTGTTTTCTGTTCGATTTGTCTTGGCAGTTCGTCAAGTGTGGATATGCAGGATCCAACTTCCCGGCTCATATTTTCCCATCTCTAGTCGGTAGACCAATTCTTAGATCTACTGCTAAGATCGGTGATATTGAAGTGAAGGTGAGCAGGCCCTGAGGTTGATTCTGCGATTAGTGATGAGTTGCTGTTGATGCAGTCAATCAAAGCGCTGTACGATTTGTCTCCTCCCTCCTACAATTCTTGTAGGATTTGATGGTCGGAGATGAGGCCAGCCAACTTCGCTCCATGTTGGAGGTAAACTACCCCATGGAAAATGGAATCGTACGTAACTGGGACGACATGTGCCACGTCTGGGATTACACCTTCAACGAGAAGCTTCAGATCGACCCGAAGACATCCAAGGTACGAAAATATCTGTGGAGATTTTGAACGCTGTGCTTGGGAGTCGGGCTAAATATAAACGACATCTGTGTACCGCTATATGCTTTGTGCTTGCATAGGTCTTGCTTACTGAGCCTCCCATGAACCCAATGAAGAACAGACAAAAGATGATTGAGGTGAGTGCTGTGTTTCGTTTGTGCTCGAATTGTCCATTGAAAGTGTGCTGTAAGTTAGGTACTGGTTACTGTTGCTGTCAGGTGACAAATGTTGTAATGTGGGCACATGTATACATCCTGACTCAACAATCTGTTTCCAGCTGCCGATTTTTGTGTTTAAATTTCGGAGTTTGCTCGTGCCTTCTAAATCTTAGCCACATATGAATTTTCCAAGTCCACTTTATCTCTTTACTCAAATTATTTTTATTTGTGTTTGTCCTCAGATGATGTTTGAGAAATACGAGTTCCATTCCTGCTACATTGCCATTCAGGCTGTGCTGACTCTTTACGCTCAAGGTAAATGTATAAGATGACTGTCTGGCCATGTTCACCGCCTCCACCTGTTATGACAACTCTTGTATTAAAAAAACGTGCGATCCATTGGGGGGAAAAACATTGCACTATTGATTTAGTCGGGTGCGACTGGAGTACATATACCGTATTTCCGCAAATAAAAGGCCGGGGCAGGGGGCAATTGAAAAAATAAAAGACCGTCTCCGATTAGGAGACCGGGCCTAATAAATTAGTCTTGGTGTTTGTGTTAAAAATAGCAGACCGTGCTCAAACTGTGCAGAAGAAAATGGAAGAACAGGGGTAAATCTGTGTGGCGAGAAATAGAAGACCGGGGTCAAATTGGGTTGAAAGAATAAAAGACCGTCCTCGATTATAAGGCCGGGTTAGGACGAGGTTGAAAAAGTAGACCGGCCTACTATTTGTGGAAATACGGTAACCATGATAATATCCAGTGTGACGTAAGTTAGTCGACCTTTATCCCCAGAGCAAAATCCCATCTAACTGCCTACAGTAGAGCCGCACACTGAAGAACGTGGATCCCAAGAACGTCCAGCCTGAAAATGCTAAGAACGCCACAGCCTTAAGTTAAAAACGGTGGTGTTGGTTTCCGGCAGCTTTTGGGATAGATATGATCCAGTACGAATTGTTTCTAAGAACGCAGCCAGATTGCCCAACAGATAAGAACGCCCCAGGCTAACCCTTTAGAAACAATGTTCTTGGACGCTCGACTCTTCGACTATAACGACTGAGTAGCGGCATGATGTCCATAGCCCTTGGGTGGAGGGGGGGGGGGGGTGCATAGCAGATGTGCATGTACATGTGTCATTCATGCGTTGTTCGAGCTGAAAGTCATGCACAGCAACTGCACTGCGGCATGCACTTCTGTTCTGCAATTATGTACCAGCGGAAGTGTATGGAAAAGTCGTTCTACTCGATGCATTTTCAGGTCATCAGGTAAACGACAGACAGAATTTTGTCGGTCTATCCAATCTCCACTGTACTGATGTATTGTTGTGTTGTATCAGGTCTTTTGACTGGTGTCGTCGTCGACTCTGGTGATGGTGTTACTCACATCTGCCCGGTCTACGAGGGTTTCTCTCTTCCTCATCTCACTCGCCGTCTTGATATCGCTGGCCGAGACATCACTCGCTATCTTATCAAGGTATTGTGATGTCTGTGCTACACCTGTCTCCTTTTCTCGGTATCTAGCAGATGTGCGTCAAATGGAGTTGTTTTGTTGCATGCCGCATCATTGACCACTGGTATGCCATATGTGAAATATTGCTTGGCAGGCAGTCTGTATCTGTAGCCAATGTTCCTGTTTTCAGGGACTGAGCTTTCTAGTTGCGTGCTAGAGATGTACTTTGAGATAGACAGCAGAATGGTTTCACATCAAGTGACTGTGTATGTGCGGAAAATTGTAGTTTGCATGTAGGCAGTTGTGACCAGCATGCCTGTTCGTATGGTCCTGTGGTAGATGTGCAACAGCTTTGTTGAACGGGGGCCTGTGTTCAGGCCTTGCTTCTGGTTTAGTAAGCTTCCTCTTTGTGGGCTACTGGGCGGTGCGATTCAACAGTGATCGGGACCCATGGCGTAACTCCTGCTGTGTTGAGATGTGTAGTCGGGCTGCAACTCGGTCATCAATATACTTTTTTGTCTCTGTGAATTCATTGGAGCCATTGCATGTACTGAGTGTTGGCTTTGTCTGATTCTGCTATGCTTGCATAGTTGCTGCTTCTCCGAGGTTATGCTTTCAACCACTCCGCTGACTTTGAGACTGTGCGCATGATGAAGGAGAAGCTCTGCTATGTTGGGTATGTACTGAGCTTTGGAATCCCCCTTCTATTGTCTTGTCCTCGGGGGGGGGGGGGGGGGGGTATAGATCTGTGTGAATATACGCTCTCGTCTTGACACAGATTCTACGCATAACATCAAGAGTACATGAAGCAGAGCATGCACCTCAGTATCAATTTGGGGCAGCGTATCTCAATCAGAGTAGGGACACCGCCCCCCCCCCCCCCCCCCTGCTTTGGCTAGAACCCTGTATCTATAACCTAGTTCACATTCAACGCTCACAGTACGTGGTGTAAGGGCCTGTTGGCACGGCTGGGGCGAGCTGTAAAATCGTGTACGATTCTTACGACACGACATGCAGCAGTCGTTGTGATGTTCAACGTCGAACGGCGCGACTCATAAGGCACTTTCCCTGACAGGGTGACATTCGTACCTAATTAAGTCCTTGTTTTTCGGAATTCTTTTCTAGTATTTCTCCTTGAATGAAGTGGAATCAAGTTCGCAACATCAGTTTTTCATGAAGACCGAAAAGTAGCCCTGAAAGCTGTGCCATTCTCATAATAGCCCCAGGAAGTGATAAAACTAGTGTTTAAACCGAACACGGATTCTTCGAACGAATAATCTATCGAATAATTTCGCCCTCCATCGAACGAATAATCTATATTCTATCATACGCATGATGGCATTTTTCAACACTTTTTCAGCACTTTTTAAGTAGTTTTTTTTTTAATTTTTTGCTGATTTATAATAATATCGGATTTTGTTATGTGGAGGTGCAAAACCGGTTAACCTATACTCGTACCGCCAAGAGTACCTAACCCCCCAGACTGCAGAGTGTGCAACGCCTGATCCAGCTCTACATAGGGTCTTGGTCGAAAGTGGTCAAAGACCGAAAATCACATTCACTGCATCCATGTTTCCCTCGTATGGAAAGAACAGAAGTATTACTAGATACCGATAGGAGATTAAAACTTGGAGGAGAGGAGATTGAGAAGAAATACTACGAGCAGATCTACGCCGTGCAAATATCAGCACGGTCAGCACTGAGCATAGACCTTTTTTTTCTTCTTTTTTTTCTTCTTTTTTTGATAATTCCTACGACTATTCGATTATTCGTTCACCCCACGAATATTCTAAATTATTCAATTATTCGTTTCAACACTAGATAAAACAGTCCGTTTGTCCCGGTCCTGAACTATCCCTAAATAAAGGAAGTGCCATGAAACCTTATCTTGCTAAAATTCAACCCAGTCGTGTTAGCCATTTTGCGAGTTACCGTGTGAAGCGTAGTGCTATGTTGCCACACCTGCCGACATGTCAGTAGCCTGCTGATTTTGGAGGCATGTCACGGCCTGCCGACAATTGGCCTTCTCCTGCCGGCAGCGGCCATTATAATGTCCAATGTTGCCCTTCTGCTTGGTTTAGAAGTCATGATCCAGATTTTTGCTTACTCTGGTCATCATGCGTGTTTCCATAGCTCTCTCCTACCCTGCTAAGCAAGATCATCAGTCACTCAGAACCGCGAAAATGTTGGCACCTATATGCGTGTGTATACTGGGGTTACTGTGACTGGGGGTCTGGGGGCTTTGCCCCCAGATGATGCATTTTCTTTTTTTCTTTTTTTTCTCTCCTACTACTGATGTTTGGCTAAAACGATGCCGTCTCCTGTTCACACTCGAATTGCAGCTGTTTTGTACGCTTGCGTCCCCGTCTACGGTATGAAAAGTTGATCTGATTCGACTCTTCCCGATCCGTGCGGTTGCGTTCCCGTTCCTGGTGTTCACATTGGACGCCTTCAGGCTGTCCCTTCGATCCTTACGTCGCACCCCGTCGAATGTGAACTAGGCTTATCCTGCACAGTAGACATAGCCCGATTTTGCTAGCAATTCTGCTAGCAAAATATCGAAGAATTTACGGTATGAAAAGTTGATCTGATTCGACTCTTCCCGATCCGTGCGGTTGCGTTCCCGTTCCTGGTGTTCACATTGGACGCCTTCAGGCTGTCCCTTCGATCCTTACGTCGCACCCCGTCGAATGTGAACTAGGCTTATCCTGCACAGTAGACATAGCCCGATTTTGCTAGCAATTCTGCTAGCAAAATATCGAAGAATTTTGACAAGGAAATTTGCTGGCAAAATATCGGTATACTCACTGCAAATTGGAAGATTATACACTTATACAGTGCACGTGACTCATTTTCGCTCATTTTTGCCAACACGTGACCCACTTTCGATCACTTTTCCCACATGTGACACAAATTTGACCTCGGATCGGAGCAAAATATCGAGTGACCTGGCAAAATGAAAGCAAAATAAAGCTTCACTTGCAAAATCGGGCTTTGCCTTCTGCACAGAATGTGAATAATGTGTGCGGATTTGTCACGTGATGTGTTGCCGTCGCCATAACTGAGGTGTGCACTCTCTGGGGTTATTGTACTCGTGGTGTTACGCCCAGATAGAAGCTGACTTCAGTATGCTGTAAAGTACCGTTGGTTCCTGCCGAATTTTTCAGCAGGGAACAGGAATATCTGCAGACGTAACTGTGATTATCCAACATGGCACATAGCGCTGCACATGACAGCCTGGAAATACATGTAGCAGGAGTACCTGCACTGGCATTCATGTACAGCAGTGCATGCGCCAGTTCAATGCAGTATCATTGTTGACACACACTCTGAAGTCGTTTCTCATGTCGAAAATGGACCGGGATGGACCGGCGGAACTGTACTAACTGCTCTCGTCCACCGCCAACCAGTCACTCGAACCTAGCAGACTAGTTTGAACTGGCCTGGCTACTTTCCTGTGTAAGGATTGTTTCGTTTTGGGAGCCTTTATGCTGCTGGCATCTAGATTTGGCACTGTCTCTGTACTGGTAATGTATGTTGCTGTCTCTCTCTCTCTCTCTCTCTCTCTCTCTCCCTCTCTCTCTCTCCCTCCCTCTCTGCAGATACAACATTCACCAAGAGCAGAAGCTTGCACTTGAAACAACCGTCCTTGTGGAGACATACACGGTAGGTCGCGATCTACTCTGCTGTTTGCTGTTCAACGGATGATCACTTTCATGTGTATGGTGCGGTCGGTACAATGGCTTGACCTGCCTTTGCTACTGTTGTGCATCTGTAATGACCATGCTGACCATGCCTGCTTGCTACTTTGTGTGTGCATGTTCTGTCTCTTTTGTGATTGGCTACTACAGTATAGAGCTGTCACGTTTTCATCTGCAACAGAATCTAAGTGATTTGCTCTTCTTGCTAAGTGTTCCTTTTGGCAACCAGAGTTGTCTGTGTATCGATTGGTTGTGTTCTTCTTGTGTGTTGATCCTGTCATAGTTACCTGATGGTCGCGTGATCAAGCTTGGCGGTGAGCGATTTGAGGCACCTGAGGCCCTCTTCCAGCCCCATCTGATCAACGTAGAAAGCGTTGGTGTGGCTGAGCTTCTGTTCAACACCATCCAGGCTGCCGATATCGACACCAGATCAGAATTCTACAAGCACATTGTCTTGTCTGGTGGTACGACTATGTACCCTGGTCTGCCCAGCAGACTGGAGCGTGAAATCAAGCAGCTCTACCTCGAGAGAGTACTCAAGGGCAGGACGGAGAACCTTTCGGTAAGTTGCTTCTCATTTGTTAACCATGCTGGTTTGCTTGGTAGCAGCGATATAGGTGCATGACCAACCACGGAATCACATTTGTTTGGTTGGGGCTACAGTGACACCTGTCTAAAACGATCACTCGAGGGACCTTCAAAATGTGGTCTCCTTATCCATGCTCATTTGAATGGAAATAGTGGTGTTCTGCTCTACGTTACGGGAATATCGGGGAACGTACAGGAATCCTGTTCTGCTCCACGTTCACGTAAAGAAATCGCGTGGAATATGTACTGGAAGTTTCCTGTTCCAAATTTGGCAGTTTTCTGCCTGATTTGAATGGTACCCAACAGAACCGTACGCATTTTCTCTGGGCCCAAAATGCGCGAAGCCGTAAACTCTAACCCAGACACCTGTTCTCTACGTGATTTCCCTCCGGTTCACGTATGGGCGAACCTCGCGAATAAGTTCCTTGGTCCTAGTTTTAGCGATCTTCTGGGGCAAGTGATCACCTTATCCGAGTGGTCGCCTTGACAGGTTTTACTGTACTTCCGAGAGGCCAGAGATATGGCATATGAAGTCACTGATTCCACAGAAAATGACCATAGAAAGGTTCTGCGAAACGAAAATGCGCACGAAGTTTCGCGACATGCCTTGCGAAAGTTTGTGCGAATCTTTCGCACGGAATTTGTGTTCTGCGCGTTATCGTATCGCCGTTTGCACACGGCCATGTGCACATGAGCCCGTTGACCACTTTCGAGCCCACGAAAGTTTATTTAGCGTTTCATGCAAGTATCGCGTCTAAAGTTGCGAAAGTTTGTACGCGTTTTCGTTTCGCAGAACCTCCTAGTAATAGTAGTGATATTTCTACTGTAACTCACACTAGTAGACCGGAATGCCCGCATTTTGCGGTGATGCCTAATGATGTTTCTTGTCTCTCTCTTTAACTCTTAGTGTCTTGTGTAATGTTGTATGCTATACTGTCCGGGTAACTTGTCAGTGATTGTCCCACTGAAACACTGTCTTCCTCGGCTTCTCCATTCTCTTGTGCAGAAATTCAAGATCCGCATTGAGGATCCTCCTCGTCGTAAGCACATGGTCTTCCTCGGTGGTGCCGTGTTGGCAGATATCATGAAGGACAAGGACTCCTTCTGGATGTCTCGTGCTGAGTACCAGGAGAAGGGAACAAAGGTGTTGGAAAAGCTCGGTGTCAAAGTACAGTAGTGGACTAGAATATTTTCAGGGCTGATAGTGCCGTGGCATTGCAATCATTTTTCTTTTCGTTTTTAATATGTTGCCATTATTTTTCTTTTCTTTTCGTTTTTAAGTTGCACATAAGGAAATTCCTAAATATGAATTAGCTCCCCGGCTTGCTGCCTTGATGGTTTCGTTCGCTTTCTTCGTGTGTAGGTCCGTTTCCATACTTCAAGTACAATATTCAATTTGTGATAACGCCGGTGCAAAGCATAACACAACTGTTATGTTATAACAACAAAGCTTGGACTGTGCTGGTTGTGTCTGTTTGGTGAACAGTAGAGACGATCTCCGCATTCCCGAAGCAAAACTTCAGTCTAACGGATGAGTGAGACAAGTCTTCCTTGCTGCACTTCAGCTTGTTTTTCCTGAGTTATTTTCGTACACAAGTACAAACATGCACCTCTACAATTCAGTGAGAAGAACTTGAGAGATACAATCCTTTATCGACGTGAACATGGTGTGTAGCTACCTACTCAATCCAACACGTCACACATGATGTACTGTTGCATGTGTGCACTTGTATTGACACCTTACTTTACTGTATGTGATGGCGTTCATTTCGCCGAGCTCGAGCAACACTGTTTGTGACACAGATAAATGCTGCGCATGAAAAAGGCCAAAAACTGAATACTAGACCTATTATGATATTGTAGCAAGAGTCCATAAACTCTTGCTGTTATACACACACGCACAGGTAAACCAGAGACGGAGTGCAGTATGCAACTCGGTTACAGTACTCCTACAGGACATCGAATCATGCATTCCATGCACGTACCGCAGTGTTCAGACCGGTGAGGAACGCACACAAAATTCCCATGATCACGTTTGTACAGTGGCGCCCTGAATTTCAAGTTGACGTCATTTTGATGACGGAATGTGTGTTGTAATTGTACACGTATCATCACTGATTTATCCTGATTTCTGGATCTGTGGCGGACAAATCCCTCCTTGATCCCGAACAAAACTACTTGTAGTTCAAGTAAACATGCATTGATACACCATACAAGCGTTGTAATTCACTGGTACGAGTACACTCATGGTTTTATCAAGATTGTACTCTTGGTTTTAATCAGCATAGACATATGCACACTTGGTTTCTTCGGTAAATCAAACTGGAGCAAGGCCTCCCATAGACTTGCATGTATGGCTGGACCTGGCGGTTCAGTTCACGACATGAATCCACTCCAGACCTTTCCAAACTTGAATGTACATGTACACAAACACACAGGGCAATAGGCAACATCCATTATAGTCCTTTTTCTGCAAATAAATGAGCAAAGAAAGAGACATTGTGGCCAATTGGAAAATAAACATTTGACTGTAGTGTTGGCAAGGGTTCTAAGGACAGATGTATTGCTCCTCGGATTGCAAATTTGGAGCGTAAAAATAGAGAAAGAAAGACACAGATGGCGTGTCAAACTTCCAGTTTGGTTATAATAAAAGATCACCTTTGTACAGTGTCACCCTGAAGTAGTAATAATGGGTGATACAATAATAAAATAATAATAAAAGTGCACCGCAACTCACTTGTCGTTTTGGGGCTAGGAGGTCAACAACAACAAATCCAACATGAACATAGGTAAAAAATATAGAATAAAATATGAAGTGAAAACAGAACTTCGGTTAGTGTCGGTGAATGGTTGGCTGTACCTTCACCAGAAAGGCCAACGGCCCTTGTCTAAAAGCAATACTTCAACGAACTATGTACAAAAAGATAAGATAGGGAACAAGAATATCCTACACGCAGTCAACCCAGCATGTGAATGCCATGCCCTAAAAGTGTGCCAACACACAAGCACAGCGGCCACAGGTATGGTGCACCGGTGACTGCCTACTGTCGAAGTACCCGCTACTAGCAGCAGTAGCTCAAGTGGTGAAACATACTAAGCAAATACACTGGAATTAGCTGCCACCATCGCGAGGCCAACTATGGATAAGCAGCGCCTGTACAGGAGCGCCAAGCTGGCCGGAGCGAGTAGATGCTACACATCTCAAGACCTAGAACGTCACTGAGAAGAAAAAAAGGTGTCGGCCATAGTATTTTGTACATTGAGAAGCAGCCCCAGCGATGGGATTCCCAAGCAAAAAGGACCATTTTTTTGCTGCATGAGCAAATGGCCAAGTCACTGCTTGATCCAATGTCAAGGAATCAGCACCTTTGGAGTATACTAAGTTACCAAGCAGCCATGATCAAACAAGAAGACGGGATGTGGTCTCCTATTCAGGCGAAACTCTCGACCGGTCCAAGATGTATGGAGTCAGTGGAACAAGGCAAGTCCATGAGCAAGGCGGAACAAGCGCTAATAACTATCAGATTCATCATCCTCCTGTGTGCTCCTGATAGAGTGAGTGTGGATGGACGGTATGCTAGTCGTGACGCGAAGCGATTTGGCTGCGGTGGCATTGCGCGATAGGTTTGCGCCAGTCTTTCGCGGGTCACTGCGCGCGCACACAGCAGAAACACACACGCACACACACGCACACACACACACACACGCGCGCGCGCACACAAAACAAAAGGCTTCACGCACAAATTGCAGCCACCCTGATCTCCCTCTGCCTATCTCATGGTATCAAGCACTTTTCGTTCAGTGCAGTAACCCACTTGCGACAAGATAATCATGATATAAATTACATGCATCTTATTTTTAAACGATTACTGTATAATTATACTGATTGTAGGGATCTCAGCGCGTGCACTGCGCATGCAGTTCGCGCATGCAGCCAAACGCGCATCAGAAGTGGCATGCAGAATTTTTGCCAAACACTGGCTATTTTTTGCAGAAAATTGAGACCTTGAACGAAGGAGAAATGGCTGAAATTTCCTTGCAAGGAGATGGTGGTTACAGGCTACCTGCTTACCAGAATGGGATCTTGTTTGGTATGTTGGCCGCCCATGTGTTCTGGAATCGATTTGTAGCTTTCGTTGGAAGGCGCGAAGCCGTTTTCGTTCCAAACGACAGGGTTCTTTCAGAGCGGAAAATGGCGACCATGCCGATCGTTGCCACGATCTCCGAGTTGAAAATCTCTGGATTTAACCGGGGAAAAGCTCTGGATTCAACGGTAAACCCGGCAGAAATACTTGATGTTGAATGTTGAGAGTTTGCAGGAAATTTGACCGAAGCGTTCATGCTCCACGTGACGGTGTTCGTTCTTGTGAATTTCTGCATTTCTGACATATCGCCGTGCATATGGGCCGTTGTTCCAGAGACATCGATTGTCAGGTGTGGACAGGGTTTTGTTCGAGTAGTCGTGTGGAGATGTGGTTTGGTTCTCACAGGCAACAGGAGCGGCTCCTCGGGATGGCGAAAGCCAAATCTACCCAAAGCCGACTTCACGATCGCCGATCTTCTGGCGGCGCATTTTCACTTATGCTCTGCAACAAGCGGCACAAGCTGTGGAAATCGTCAGATGATATTAGCCTATCAGTGTGCCCAGAACTTCTAGTGACTCTACTGAAGCATTAGCTTGAGTAATCTTTCTTTCTAGCCCTCTCTTTCTCTCTCTCTCCCTCTCTTTCTCTCTAAAAATGTTCCAAACTTCAAAATCTAGGTCGAGCTGCATCGGGGAGTCGTCAACTGATACCGACTCACTGAGCTGGTTTTTGGCGATCGCCATTTTCTTTCAGTCTGCCATCGCCGCGTTGAAAAATCGATTACATCATTGAATGCGCAAAGCCATGCGCAGTGTCCGCGCTGACATCCCTACTGATTGCTAGTACGAAAGAGTACTCTATAAAATCAAGAGTACATAACCTCTAAGAGTGTGCACCTCTACTATAGGTGCTGTCCTGACAGAATCTCAAGTTGACGTCATTTTTATGATGCAAAGCTACTCGTAAATGAAAGGCTGCCGTATTAATAATCAGCCTGCAGGTAGTGAGCAGTACCACTTACTGGGATAACGTTTTGCCTAAGCGATCGCCACGTGATACTGTGCGAATGCTTGGCCGCTCACTGTCAACACACAAAGTCAACACGAACATGAATAATGTAGAGGTTAGTGGGTTAGACGGGCAAATGCTCTGTGCACAGAGGCTGGGTCCAAGTGCAAGAGAGCTGTTGTGACCCCCCCCCCCCCCCATGACCGTGTACCAGAACAATACAATCCATGTACATAATTCAGTCAAAACTGGGTGCAAGAAGCTTGATCCACACAACACCATCACAAACACAGGCCGCCAGCATGTAGTGTTGAGCGGCAAGGGCTAAACAGAGGCGCCATGACAACACAGCGACCAAACACTGTAGCCAGAGTACAGGCAGTCCAGAGCGTGCAGCTCGAATGGGTTGTTGCCATGACGAAAATTACAACCTAACACGTTGGTTGGCATGGCAAACTTACACTTTAGCCTGCATAGCAGTGCGTGCAATTCGGCGTTTGACCATCTGGTCAAGACCCTCCGCTGCCTCACTGTACAGGGAGTAGACAGAACGGTAGGTACTTGTAGGCAGATACAGCATACACACAAGTCAAACCACCAGTCACCGAAATCATCGCCATCCACGCTCTTGCCCATTGTCGATACTCGCAATGCTCCCAGCTGATTAGTACGGTCGCATGCACACTCACACACACTCACACACACTCACACACACATGCACACACACACACACACACACACACATGCACACACACACGCACGCATACCCAAACAGGACAACTACTTACATAGTTTTAGAGTACTTGAAGTAGGTGCAGCATGCATGTGAAGTATGGTGCAGATTTCAGCAGGCAACACATGCATTACAATGCATTCACTATACTGTACTCTAGTGCACTGTAGGGCGATTGATTGATACATGAACTCGGATGTGTCTCACACACCGCAAACTGGCTCCATGCGACCATGCTTTCAGGAATAGAGCTGCACTACCGGTAGAACACGGGCACTGGGTGATGCACGGGGTGATGCACTGGGTGATGCACGGGGTGATGCACGGGGTGATGCACGGGGTGATGCACGGGCCGCGGCAACCAACACCGCACCACTTACGGGTGTGACTCCAGGACACGCGTTTTGGGTTTGGGCTTCACTGGTGGACGCGGAGCACCACCACCAGCACCAGCACCACCAGCGCCGCCAGCAGAGGTAGCATCACCAGCACCACCAGCACCACCAACCCTGCCACCAACACCGTTGGAAGTAGCGGCGGCACTACATACGTAAACAGTACAACACGTGTGTATAGCAGACGATGATGATATAAGAGCAACAGTCAACTCCTCCAGCCAGGCACCATGGTGATGTCGGCCAATCAGCAAAGTGTATGGGACACAGGTCAGCAGGCATGAACAGGAGGAGAGGCTCCTACTGAGTAGGGAGGGCACCGTGCTGCCCGGTTGCAATTGATCCGGGTGCAACATGCAGTGCAGGTGGGAGCACACACTATCATACACCTATATCACCACTCCAAACAGACGCGGTCCCGCTGGAATACAGGTAGCAATGCCACCAAACTTGAGCTGCTCAATGGTAGAACGTGGTACAAGCTGCCCATATTGTGCGCAGTGTTAGTGTTGCAGGCATGCATGTTGGGCTAGATAAAACATGCAAGTGGTCTAGTGATCATTTAGTTTGGTGATCATCTGCAAGGGATCCTTCTCTCTGTACACACACATTCACAGCAATGCTGCTATGCACACTCACCTACCTTCTCACATTGTGTGAGCGTGTGTGAGAGATAGATAGATAGATAGATAGATAGAGAGAGAGAGAGAGAGAGAGAGAGAGAGAGAGAGAGAGAGAGAGAGAGAGAGAGAGAGAGAGAGAGGAGAGAGAGACACACACACACACGCACACACAACTGGCTACGCACAAGGTATATAATTATACAAGTGTGAACTAAAAGAGGTTCATCACTAGAACATTGATGGCAAACAAGACTAGTACTAAGTAAGTAGCAACACCATGGAGGCGACGGCAACGGAGGCGCAACGGAGGCGCAACGTCCTTACCTATCAGTCATCTGACTTTGTCTTGGGCGCGGTTGAGGAAGACCATCGGTACTGGTATTGCCCTCGAGTCCAGCATTGCAAAAGCTATACTCACTAAACACAGGATCCGGGGACGACGACCGTCTGAAACAGAAGACAATAAAATACAATGTTCATCTTATCTAGGATGATGCCCACATGCTGGCATGATTCATGGCAAACATGTATCTTATGGTTTCATTCAGCATTCGGCAAACACGTGCGTAAGGTAGCTGGAGGCGATGTCACATGGATGGCACTGCCACAATTCCATACCCGCCAACCGCTGCAAACCTGAGATCGGGACAATGACATACCTAGGTAATAGGTATTGTATTTTTTGTATTGTATTTTATTATTAAATTTTTACTTGGGCATTCCCAACAGACCCTAAGGTCTTCTTACAGGGTGCCCAAGGTATGAAAATGCATACAAATGTAGCTGTGAGGCATGTGACAAATGCACTTTTGGGTGCCTGTTACCATCCTCGATATCGGGACGGTCCCGGCTAAATGAGGATGGGTGGTGTAATAATCAATATGACTGTCCTGAGGTGACATCTCAGTGTGCTGTGTGCTGTTGTTCCTTGCTGGTATGCAATTCAGCATGCAAAGACAATGAAGCCTTTGTGATACATGCAGTACCTTGTATTACCATTCTACTACTATATACACACTATCAAGAGTCCATAACCCAAGAGTATGCAACTGTGATCTCTTTTCTATGGGCCAACCGCGCGGCGCGCTGCCTTCATTACATCATTCAGCTGCAGTCCGCACACTGCGGAAAATCAAACACCGCACTTTCCCTCTAGTTTGAAATGAACTTTCGTACGGAACTGGAGTTCACGCGCCAGAATTCAGAGATTGTGTAGGTACTGGAACGAATCGAGCAAAAACGGATGGGCACGTGCGAGAAATTGAGAGTTTGAATGCATGCTTTCAGAGCGTGATGAAGGCAAGTTACGTAATGAAGGCAGCGCGCCACGCATGCACCCATAATCACAGTTGCATACTCTTGGGTTATGGACTCTTGACACTATGTACATGTACAGCAAAACCTGTATCTGCCACTATCTGGTAATACCATTCTACTACATACTGTACAAAGTGCATACATGTACTGGTACATGTATGCAGCACAACCTGTATCTGGTTATACCATTCTACGACATGCACAGTACGTGCATGTACACGGGCAGGAAAACATGTACTATTTACTAGTATTTAGTGACCAGTGATCAGTGCAGTAAAGCACCACCTGTCTTTGGAGATCGGTGATCTCATGCCTCTGACCATGCCAGTGAACACAGAA
The DNA here is from genome assembly GCF_964019385.1 of Sycon ciliatum. NCBI lineage: Eukaryota > Metazoa > Porifera > Calcarea > Leucosolenida > Sycettidae > Sycon > Sycon ciliatum. The sequence goes on from NC_088646.1 coordinate 2,045,195, forward strand.
CAGCAAGCATGAACAAAGATGTCTGCCTGTGTGTGAATGCACGCATGCATGCATGCATGTTTCCCACCAAGAACAAACAAACACAACAAAGGCAAGCGGAACGCAACACACGCAGCACACGGCTTACTTATTCCTCATTTGTTTCTCCTTCATTTGAGCAAAGCTCGCTTCCATTTTCGTGTGGAATGGCTTGAGATTATCTGGTATCAGGGCCTTGTGTACCTCCAGACCTCTCTCCAGAATACCCACCTGCAGCAATGCACAGTAACAGCACACACACACACACACACGCGCGCGCACGCACACACGCGCGCACACACACAGTGACACACGCACATTTTGGAAAACAGTATGTCCGCACAGCCAGTACAAAACGGACTATCGCAGCAAAGGAACAAGAAAGTAGCCAGACACTGCTGTCCACATATGTCCACCTTCGACAAAACAGGAAAAGGTGCGTGCATTTTAGCCAGGTGAGATCTAGCAAAAAATTCGAATGCACGTCTCCAATACAGTTATTCCACGAGGGTCATATCTTACGAAAATATTCAAAAACTAGTGAGTTTCCCACTGCAAGGTGAAGTATTTGTCAGCGTAGCAGCATACTGTAAAACCGAAACATTTCGGTGACTTCGGTACTGGTAATTGGATCTGGAAAACTGGTTTACCGAAATTTTCGCTGTACCAAACCGTTGTTTTTTTGGGAAATACCAAAAAAATTAATATTACACCACCGAAAATTCCGGGTTTTACAGTACCTGCTCCAGCATCAGACGTTTCAACAGCTGGATTTGCGTGACATGCTGCGGGTTCTCCTCCATGTAGCTGTCGATGAAGAATGCCTTCTCGTAGTTCTCCGTGCCGCCCATCACGGCTGCGTCGATGACACCGTTCAGCGCCATGCTGAGCGGGTTGATGTTGCTGGCCTGCTTGCTGCGGTACGACGCGATCATCGTCTGCAGCTGCTTGTTCTTGGCCACCATCGTCTCCACGGCGTTTTCGATAGGTGAGATTTCCGTCACCTGTACACAGACAACACCGGAGGGTAGAAACGAAACGGACAACATCGTCACAGACCTGAAATACACACAAGGCTTACAGTTGCTGATGTACACAACTACAGAACAAGGACGGCTGCTGGACGCACATATGCACGAGGACAGCGATGCGATCGGAACTGGTCCAGTCCGCCAGTTCTGCACTCTGGGCTGGATTTCAGTGAGCGCAACTGTAGATACTCCATCTGCGGACAGCCGGGTGTGTTGCCCTTGTTAGGTCTCAGCAGTGGAGCTCAGGGTCACTGGGCGAACAGATCGCAATCAGGTCTTCAGGTCATGTGAACAATAAAGCATTTTGAAGTGAGCTGCACGCAAGGCGGATAACTTTAATGCAATTAAACCAGAAAGAGTTTTCGACCAAGCTGAGGCGAGGGAGCGCAATACGCAATCTCCGCAGATAGATAGGTAGAGAGAGAGAGAGAGAGAGAGAGAGACAGAGACAGTTAGAGAGAGTGTGTGTGTGAGAGAGAGAGAGAGAGAGAGAGAGAGAGAGAGAGACAGAGACAGAGACAGTTAGAGAGAGTGTGTGTGAGAGAGAGAGAGAGAGAGAGAGAGAGAGAGAGTGAGAGTGAGTGAGAGAGAGACAGAGAGAGAGAGAGTGAGAGACAGAGAGAGAGAGAGTCAGAGTCAGAGAGAGACAGACAGCGATCAAAGACAGTCATAACACTTACCCTTGTTGTGGCAATCTCTGCCCAAGCGAGGATTCCTGGTAGTGGCCAAGCAGTCGTCAATGTGGTGCGCTCCAGCCACAAGCTCTTAAACTCATTGTCTTTGTCCTTGGGGCCCTTGTGGAACGGCCGGGAATACTCAAACTTGGTGATGCAGTTGACCTCGTAGTAGTCGCGGATACGTTCGTTGATGTCGACGCGTTCAAAGTGGTCCGGTACAGTTGGGCATGGTCTGACGGTGCAGACTTGCAGGTAGCCTTTTGAAGACGACGTAATGTCCTCACCGGGCGCCTCGTTTGTCTTCAGCAACTCCACGTCGCCGTAATCCAGCAGTAGACGCTCCTGGAACGACGTCAGCTTCTCGTACTCCAAGCCCAGGTAGATGAAGGTGCGGTTGCGCAAGAACCGAGGCAGCCCCTGGCCGTAGTAGCCCACGCGGAAATACTCGCGCGCCGGCCTGTGCTCGTCGACGATGTTGCCGAAGAAGGCGGCCTGCGTCGATAGAATGGAGCGTAGTTTAGTGTAGTCGTACATGCTGTGCCGATAGAGGTCGATCAGCAGGTCACACTGCACTATGCCGCATTCAAAGGACTTGCCCTTGCCAAAGTAGTCGACCATGTCCTGAACGAGCGCCTCCTTGCGATTGCAGGCCGTCTGGCGCGGGTACTTGAGCACGCTATCCAGCATCGTGTTGTCCTTGAAGCTGAGATTGTCGGACACCTGCAGCAGAGCGTATGCCGCCTCGGTCCAGTTGGACTCGACGATGTGCAGGCGTGCAAGCTTGTAGAGGCACCCGTCGTACTGCCGATGCGGGCCATACTTCTTGTAGAACGTGACCATGTTGTACAGGACCAGCATGCGGCGACGCCGTTCGGCCGACGTTCTGTCTTCGCCGCCCAGGCTGCGGTAGTCAATCAGCCTGGTCGCCAATAGCACCACTCTCTTGACAAGGTTACGGATCATGCTACACGCAGCCTCATCCAGTGTTGTGCTCTTCGTCACCAGACCAAGCCAGATCTCTTCTGCCGTGGACACAAACTCATAATCACCGCATCCAGCAGAGATGAACGGGTCCAGCGCGTCAAACAGCTCCTTGGACACCATCCTGATGGTTCTACTCTTGCAGTACTCAACCTCGAGCAAATCAACGAAGATGGGTAGCAGGGCACGCCGTACCTCCTCTTGCTTCACCAGCGCCGCTTGCAGGAGCGGGCGCGTCAGCACGGGAACGCAGGCCTTCCGCTCCTCGCCCAGCCCCGACCACATGACCACCAGCTCTGTGGCCATCACGTAGCGCATGTCGCCGAACCTCGCCTGCACCTGACCGGCGCGGATCGAGTGCAGCAGCTCTAGCTGCAGAGTCTGCTGCGTGATGAACTGCGTGGCCAGCAGGAAGTAGGTCTTCATGATGTCTTGCTCGACCTGCTTAGCGTCGTCATCCGGCCGTAACGTCTCAGATAGCGACGAGATCGAGACGAGAATGATGTTGTGCATGATCAGGCGAAGCAGGGACCAGGACTTGTCGAAAATGTCGTAGGTCAGCAGATAGTGGAAGATGGCAAACAGATCGTTGATGAATGCATGCGCATCTGGCAGTGTCGGCGTCATCTCCACATAGTTATCTGTGTCCATCAGCCGCAGGATACCCAGCAGACTGCATATGACCATCAGCAAGGTCTCCGCAGGCGGTGTAGTGGAAGGCGATGCAACGACCGTACCCATCAGGAACGTCACCAGAGTGGGCAGCAGCGTGGACAGCAGGCGTCTGTCTTCCACCGTGGCCTCACAACAATACTTGCCCTCGAGACGCTTGACAACCTCGCCTATCACATTGATCAGCGCTGAAGAGCGAAGGCCACTCGTTAGATATGCGCGGATATTTGCAAGGAACGTGGGCAGCAGTACGTGTCGGGATGCAACGTCCAAGAAGATCGAATTCTTGACCAGCACCAGCATGAAGGCGAGCTTGGCATCCACCAGTATGTGACCTGGTTCGCTGGATGGCACAGCATCAACGGCTTGCGACAGGATAGTGGCCAGCTCCGTTCCGTCGAACACGTCTTGGAACAGATCGACCGAGTCGCCCAAGCTCTTGAGCGCCGCTATCTGTATGGCTTGCAGGTAGGCATCGGTGCTGGGCGTTTCCACCAGCGTGATCAGGGACTGAACGACCTTCTCGACGCTCTCCTTGAACGTCGGCGTTATACACGTGGTGCGCGAGGCACGCGCATGCAGCCGCCGCGACTGTATGATGATCTTGAAGATGTAGTGGAAGCAGCAGACGGTCTGCCTCAGCGCCGCCTGCAGCTCCGGCCGATGTGCGTTGTCGATGTAGCCGCGGATTCCCGTCAGCAGCTTCTTGTAGGCCATGGCGCCGGAGAAGTGCACCGAGATGTACTTGTCCAGGGTCTCGACAAACTGCTCATACTCTGGCTGTAGCATGTAGTTTAGAAAGTGCACTAGCGCATTGAACACCAGCTGGTTGCACAGCTTGTTGTCGATGTCCAGAATGTAGAAGAGAGCGTCAAACGCATCCTGCATGAACAGGCACACGCCGCGCCCGTCCATGTTCATCAAGTTCTCCAGGACGCTGACCAGCCGGTCCTGGTGCAAGCGCCACTGCAGCAGCGCCAGCAGCTGCGGATCCTGCGTCAGCTTGGTGGAGCAAACGTTGATCGAGACGGCAAAGCCCTCCTTTCTGGACAGCGCAAGCGTGCTGGGTACGGTGCCGCCCGAAGCCAGCTCTTCGACGGTCGATGGGCCTGTTGTAAACGTACTCGGTTGCGCATTCTTGGGCGAGCAACGGTACAGACACAGCTCATGCAGGCCATTCTGTATGGTGGTGCCATCCTTGGCGACTAGCTTCAAGTAGGAGAAAACTGACTGCTTGTCGGCGCGGCTATCACTGGTGGATGAGCAGTGTCGGATCGTGAACAAGAGAATGGCGTCAGAGATGAGATTTAACGGGATGTTGACGCGGAACGTTTCGCCCCACCGCGGCGAATTGTTGTGATAGAGAATTACAGACTGTATGTCAGACGTGGATTGCGAGGAGGCAGACTGCATGATCATCTCCAGCGGCTCGCCGGCTGGATCCATCAGGTCCACTGCTACCTCGATGTTCTTGGCAGTCGACTTGCCGCCCTTCTCGAACTCACCACGCTCTAGCGTGATGAAGATGTCGTTACGCACCTCACCGGGCACCGTGTGTAGAGCAAAGCCGATTTTGCGCACCATGACCATACCCTTGCTGAGCAGATCGGGATGACTGTCCAGTGCTGTGTGCAGGTCTCCCAGCACAAGCTGCATGTTCAGGCAAATGGTGCCGGAACGCTCGTTCGGCTTGGCTACTCGTCGAATTATCTGGTCGTGCAGCATGCTGAAGTCTTTCTCGTCCGACACCGGGCACATGTAGCTACTTATCTGTACCATCGTGTGCGCTGCATCCACAACGGCTCGCAGCTTTGCCAGAGCCAACACCACAACACCGACTGGTCGCCGGAAGATGGACGCAGTAGGCTTCTTGACACCAAGGTCTATTCGACCCAGGCGTACCACGTGGCAAACGACGTACAGGTCTTGACACTGGCCTAGCATTGTCGCATCCAGGTCGGTAAATAACCAGGAGAACGGCGCGCCGGCGTCGCTTCGGTTTTTCTCCACCGTCCCGTCTGCGCCGAATCGCACAGCAACGCGCTCGCTAATGAACTCTTGCTTGTGCGCATCGTACAAGGAGAAGAGGAGCTCGGTGTCTTCACCGGAGACCGAGCACGTCGCCGACACTAAACTGGAGTAGAGGTGGACGAATTTCCGCGGCGTCTTCGGCAGGTCGTTGCGTAAGTACTGTGCATGTATGTTGTACAGGTCCAGCACACTGACGTTGTCCGCTTCGATCGCATCGTAGTTGTCATCACGTGCTACTAGATCCAGACCCAGGGACAGATTGCACTTGTTGATGACTGCCGCGATCTTGGCTTTTAAGCGCAGCAGATGGTCGGAGCGCATCGACCCCAGGAGAATGTCACGCCGCCATTTCACCAACAGTGTCATGCTGCTGTTCAGCTTTTGCACCACATCATCTTTGAGCTCCACATAGGACTGCTTCATGGCATCACCCCACACCCTCAGCACATCAGCCACCTCAGTGACAATAGGATCATCCTGAGGAAGTCCAGTTCGTGCACCACTAGCACTGTCGTTGCTAGTGGGGCTTTTCAGGTGCACAAACGTACTCGGAAACAATCCCGTCTCGGACTTCTTTCTTGAAACGTGTCCTTTGTACCAGCCATGACCCATGCATTCTTCTGTGATGTTCACAACGTCACCGACGTCCAGTGACAACTCGTGAGGGTGTCGAGCATCGAAGTTGTAAATAGCCACTCCACTCCTCGCCTGACTCGGTCTCCACGTCATACTGGTAACACGTACAATCGCAAGTAACTCTGACTACCTCGAGATCGGCAATCACTACGGCTGCGGCTGATTTCCGCACATTGCAGGCGAAAGGTTGCTGACGAACCTGACACTCCGAAGTTCACCTTCGGACCAATACTTGTTTTGGCTCTCTCATTCAAGTCCGAAATCCGAATGACGCAAACACACACCACGAACACATGCTACCGTAACACTGTTCTAACTAGTACTTCATGGAATTCAAGCTCCACACCATGAGGAAGTCCTTGCAGTGCAACCGTGATTCCTTGGGAATTCAAAGGCAATGCTCAAAATAAGTGTCTTCAAACTGCTTCTTGAGAAACATTATTCTTTTCCATTTCTTGATTGAGCTCCAAGGCATGGGTCGCCGCATCGGGAGCCGGAGCTGCAAATACACGGTCCACGGATTTGCCGCATGGCGAAGTTCAATGTATCCCGTACGAACCCTTCCCGTTTTGGCTAGGCCTTCTCTCGTACACAAGATCTCGTGGCAGCTGTAGTACGAGACCAGGCCTTGACTGGCTTGACTTGTTGAGCGCGAATCTGGGTACATGGGTATGCAGGTATGCAGGTACCAAGCTGCAAGCACGGAAATCCCGTAGCAGGCGTAGGGTCTACGAAGCGTGACTACAACTGTGAACCAGTCTTCTTTCAGATACGCTCCACGTGGTGCCGCGCGCTTCAGGGAAAGCCAGATCAGAACAGAATCCAGCAGCTCGAAGCTATGCGCCCAAATGGGACGCGATGATGATGCAGTCTTTTTCACCTTTTTGCTTCAGGCTTGTCGCTTTGTTCGAAAATTTCAAAACAATTAATTTTTTCAAATTACACGTAGTGATAATGCGTTGTCACTATGTGTAATTGACTCACTCAGTTTATGTTTAGTCTGTCCATGACATTTGCCTATGACTATGTTCACATATGCACATCATGTCCAAAGGCAGGCAACGACTACGTTTAGGAGAAACCTTGGGTCGAGATATAGCGCATTGTCCGCTGTTTTGTCATGATGCCGAATTGTATGGAATTTCAATTACCTTCCACGCGTACACAGACACTGAATGCCTGCAACTATGAGTTCTTCTCGAATATCTGTCAGCTGGAAAGTCCTCAGCAGCACGGCAGAATGGTTGGATAAGGAGGAAAGCAAGCGGCGTGAGGAGAAGAAGCTGTCTCGGCGGAGCAGACTCGCTACAGACACAGCCAGCCATGGTGTGCTGTCCAGGCTGCCTGATAAAGCTGACGATAGTCCGCGTTCATCGGTGGAGACCAGAGAAGAAGTGCTGCCAAGTCAGCAGTCTGAAGGGCGTCGCCATGCTGCGGAGAAAGTACAGCAAATACAGGTAGACCGTCACACTGGCCGAGAAGTGCACAACACTGGTGCTCTTGACGATCGTGTCTCAAACCGCAAGCATGCTGACAGTGACAAACTTGTTGCAGCTAACCAACATGGACGTGCGGTACGGCCCGCAAAGGCTGGTCTGGACTCGAGTCGTGCTGGAATTCTACGCGTTCCTGCAGGTACGTCCATCGATGCTGATGCAGCTGCCGCATGCGAGGAGAGACAAACCGCAGCTGCAGCCCAAGCCAGTGTACGTCAATCTAAGCCGATGAGTCGACAGGAAAGGCCGCCTGTGCGGCAGCCAATAGAACCACAGCAACACCAGCAACACCAACAGCACCGCCAGCAGCAACGACAACAGCAACACCACCACCAGCAGCAACAACAGCAACCGCAACGAAGGCGAGCAGACGACTCGTTAGCACTCATGTGCAAGCGTATCGGTCATCTTGAGCAGAAAGTGACCGGTCTGATAGAGCGTGATGTGACACCGAGAACGATTTCATCCATTGTGGCAGCAAGGTAAGTAGTTCACTAAACCAGCAGCTGGCCTGTTTGTAAGAGAAGCATAACATTATAATATGGTCACCAAAATGGGCTTCAACTAACTTACTTTTGGGAACACACAGTACAAGGATTTCCTGCAGCTACCGGGCTTCAGACATGGGATAAAACTCGTGAAAGGGAATTAGAGACCATGTTTTCAGGAATCCCAATGGAGATTTACAGGCCACGAATAATCTGCACATGATGCTGGTAACCTGTGTACTTGCGTACGCAAGTCCTGCACCCTCTGATCAGTTGTGCATGTGTGTGTGTGTGTGCGTGTGTGTGTGTGTGTGTGTGTGTGTGTGTGTGTGTCCCACATGGTGCAGTGGTATGTGCAGCGATTTCCAATCGATAGGTTGCGGGTTCGATTCCCGACGATTATGGTCACACACGTCTTTCTTCTCTTTCTCAGACTCTTCCTGACTTTTCTTTCATTCTCCTGGGTGGTTACCAACAGCCAGTGCATGCCAGAGTATGTGGTGTGATGTGTGTGCGAGGAAAAATAAAAATAAAAAAGACCAAAAAGTAGGGATTCACTGGCCAGAAAAAGCCACTTCATAGCTGTGTGGTGTAGACCAGGCTGAATAGTGGCGGTCAATTCTTCAGCCTTGCAAGCTGTTGAATGGTGCAATCCCAGCACAAGCTGCTATGGCTTCTGCTGTAGCATCGCTATCATCGCCTCCGGCGATGGGCATCCAATGGTCCAATGGTGTGTGCGTGTGCGTAAAAAAAAGAAAAAAATGGAAAAATGAAAAATAGGGATTCACTGGCCAGAAAAAGTCACTTCAATCAGCTGTGTGGTGGATACCAGGCTAAAAATAGTGGCGGTCAATTCATCAGCCTTGCAAGCTGTTGAATGGTGTAATCCCAGCAAAAAATTGCTTTGTCTAGCATAGCTGTTCGCTATCATCGCTTCCGCGATGGGCAGGTCTGAGGTCTGAGGTGCGTGTGTGTGTGTGTATATGTGTGTGTACGTGTGTGTATGTGTGTGTGTACGTGTGTGTACGTGCGTGCGTGTGTGTGTGTGTGTGTGTGTGTACGTGCATGCGTGCGTGTTGTCTTTGACAGTGAGCAGCTACAAGCGGTGTGCATTGCCACGCTCTTACAGCACAGCGGCCAGTCGCTCAAAGCTAAAGTGGATCAGAAGTTCTGGCGATACGGATGCTATGCTGTGGTGGAGGCGCTACGCCGCAAGGTCCAGGAGACTGCCGGTATGGGGGTGTGTCATTCATCTCCTTATTTCTGACTGTTTCCCCTTTCCATTCCCTCAACTTTAAAGGGGCTATCTGGCATTATCGATATTTCTCACAGAATAAAAAAGTTTAGCTAGGACCCTCCCCCGCCCCCCCCCCCCCCCTGAACGAAAAATAGATTGACTTGACAGCAAGAATGCCTTGATGTCTCACATATCAATATTTTTTAAAACGAAACTTCCATTGACCCACCCACCCATAAACGGAATTTTTTCTCTTCGTGTAAAAGATCGATAATTATGGACGGCCCGCCCCTTATGAATATCTTTTTATTTGTTTCTTGTTTCAAGTACAATGTGTATAGTGCCCAGTGGTAGTGTGAGTGCATATAGAAGTGAAGGTGTACCGTGTGCAGTTGTGTGATGGTGGTGCACACTAGAGAGTCGTAGTAGAGACCCATCGCACTACGGCTATGTGGGGGAAGCAAGTATGCAACGAATCCCATCTGGAGCAGCCAGCGAATGAAGAGGCATCCACGCGCCATGACAACAGAGGCTCAGCACGGAGTTCTGATGGATCCTCGAACCCAGATACCGAATGAGCACTCAACTCCTGCTCATCTCCTACCTGTGTGCAGTGTGAAAGATCGTCACTGTGGTGTACCTGCTGCAAGTATGGTCACTGGTGATACGAGTATTTAGTGGTACATGTATTGAGTTAGAGACAGTGGCTAGGGTGCTTGCTGTGGTATTGAGTTACATGTACAGTCAACTTCGCTTATAACGACACTCGGCGGGGCGTCAAAAAAGTGTCCTTGTTCGCGAAGTGTCGTTATACCCGAAGTCTCATTATATGTATTACAGTTGGAAAGGACTTTGCTCTGGGCATGGAAATGCTGTCGTTATTCGCGAATTGTCGTTATATCCGCAGTCGTTATTAGCGAAGTTGACTGTACATGCATTTGATTTCTGCTGCCAATGACTTGCTTGACACCTGCCACTGTGCCTGCTACATAACTATGCTGCTTGCATCCAACTAGTGCACAACAACGACGGCAGCAACAACAGCAGCAGCGGCAACAACAATAACAACAACAGCAGCAGCAACAACAACAACAACAACAACAACAACAACAACAACAGCAACAACAGCAACAGCAACAGCAACAACAACAACAGCAACAACAGCAACAACAACAACAACTCACTTCCAGATGTAAGGTTATCTGCCTGTGCATGGTTGTTTTCCCTGTCCAGCAATATCTGTGGATTCTGTAGCGTTTTGGCAGCAACATCTGCTGGCGTTCGTCGAAAAGTCCAATGAGCTGCTTCTGGAGCTTGTGGAGAAGTTGCAAGAGCAGGCCTCACTGGACTTGTCAGCACTCATCGAACGAGAACGTGCACACTTGGTCCTATCTTCCAAGGTATGGCAAGTGTTACTTTGAGTAGTTGTGAATAGTGCAATCATGTATACCAGTCGAGTGAAAGTTCTTTAGACATGTCTTACCTAGCTTGCCCCCTGGCGTTACAAACTCTCCAAAGCAAGCCGGTACGTATACTCATGAACACGGACACTGTCCAAGGGGGGTTCATCAATAATGGCAATCATGGTACACTCATGCCTCTCATGCCTCTCATGCCGCTCATGCCTCGGTCATGCGGGCGGTCCAGGACAGTGCACTGCCCGTAACTTTGAAATGTCCATATCTCCAAATCACATACATTTTGATGGGAAAGAGTACCATTCTTCTCGGCTGTTGCTCAGAGTTTCATGTGAAAACGCTCACCATACAGCATAACAAAAGTACTACTTGTACTGGTATCCACCTGACCAATATACCCCCAGAGGTCTGAAGACAGGGGAGGGGGTGGGAGCTACATAAGGTGAACGTGCAACATGTCAACGATTCAGAAAGGCGAGGAACAGTGGTAGCACAGTGTCAGCTCAAAGAGGGTTTGTGCAAGGATTATGTGTGTCTATCTGGGGGGGGGGGGGGATGTAAAGCATTGTGGGACAGGCAAGCGCTAGGCTTACTACTAGTAAAAATGGGTTTATTCAATCAATACGCCATGGAAAGAAGGAAGAACTCCAAAGATACAAGAGATGAAACTCGGCGATGAAATCAAAATGTGCTTACTACTTACTTACTGCTACTAGTGGTGGCGCTGTAGGTACGCTTTAGTGTTACACATTACAGTGCAGCTTTAGTGTTACATGTCACTGTGCACTGGCTCAGCTGCTTAGTCCTGTCTCTCTACTTAATTGGTATGTGTTGGCATGGCATTTGGGGGTACCAACTCGCCCGTTTATTTTTAGGCGAGATGTTTTTTTTGGTGTTGATGCTACGGCTTGCTTTGTAGGCAGCACAGCAACACTGCTTGGCTCTGGGCTGAACTTGTGTGCCGAGCCCATGGTGATCACTATGCTACAAGTTGTAGTGTGTCGCAGATCCTACTAGGCAGACATGCTGAGTGACTTTCACCCACATCCTGTCTAAGTGTTACCCAAACAGGTGTGTTGGGCACCTTTGTGCCTGATGATCCTTACGCCACTCCTGTCGCTCCTGATAGGAGAATGCTAGACATCCAGTACTAAACCTTCTTTGCTCGACTTTGAATACAGCAAACAATGGCTGCATGTTTATTCTTGGTAGTTGTTACCGCTAAAGGACTTGTTTGTTTGTATGCGTGTGTGTGTGTGGTGTGTGTGTGTGGTGTGTGTGTGTGTGTGTGTGTGTGTGTGTGTGTGTGCGTGAGTGCGCGCGTGTGTGTGTGTCTGTGTGTCTGTGTGTGTGTGCGCGTGCGCGCGTGCGTGTGCGTGTGTGTGTGTTGGGCTTGCAGGCTAAACTAGCTGTTGTTCTCTGCCACAATTGTTTCATTTGGATGGGAGACCTTGCTCGCTACAGTCAGGAAGTTGAGGCTACGAAAGACTGGTCTCTGGCACGACAGTGCTATATGAAGGCCACTGACCTGACACCGCGCAACGGTAAACCACACAATCAGCTAGCTATTCTGGCTTTGCACACTGTGAGTGTTTGGTTTGGACAAGCTTCTTTTCCTGTGTGGGGCATACTTGCTTGCGGGATGGGCAGGCACTTGTGTGTGTGTGTGTGTGTGTGTGCGTGTGTGTGTGTGTGTTCCATAACTGATGCTCTAATGCCAATAATCGCTTTGTCCACTTTTCTGTCACCCGTTCTTGGGCACACCATGTTGCTAGCATATACCATAATGTTGATTGGTCACACCAAGAGTACATAACCCCCCCCCCCCCCCCAGAGTGTGCAATGCCTGGTCCAGCTCTGCATAGGGTCTTGGTCGAGCGTAATCGGTTCTTTGCGTCATAATACCGTACACACCTGAGGGGAACCCGGGGAGTCGCGGGTACTCTAGGATAAAAAAAACAGGGCCCTGCCTCGAGACCGGCCTTACGCTGGTGTGTAGCGTACGCATGGCATCAGAAGATCCGATTTCGCTCGACCAAGACCCTATGCAGAGCTGGACCAGGTGTTGCACACTCTGGGGGGTTATGTACTCTGGGGGGTGGGGGGTTATGTACACTTGATCACACCCTATGTATCATTATGCACTGTATTGCCTTGTGTTTGGTGGTGTGGTATGCCCTTGTGCTCTCAGCGCCGCAAGCTGGATGCCATCTTCTACTACATCCGTGCGCTGTCGGTCCGGACTCCCATTCTCACAGCCAAGGAGGCTCTCCTTAGTCTATTTGATGATATCTCCAGAAAGGTGTGCATGACTGTGTTGTGTTGTGTGTGTACGTGGGCGTGTGTGTGTGTGCGTGCGTGCGTGCGTGTGTGTGTGTGTGTGTGTGTGTGTGTGTGTGACATCCGTTTCGCACGGTCACAGTGATGACGGCTCAAACCAGAACGAGAGCGGAAAGAGCGGCGACAAACATCACATCGAAAAGAGTCAGATTCATGGCGAATAGATACAGTGGGGACATCCGTGGACACAGGACAGCGATGCACAGCCAGTCCTCCAGCGCTCCTCAACCACCGCATGGATGTCACGTGCAGCCAGGAACAACTACCGTCATGAATGCGAGCATTGCGAAAGACGGTTCTCAAGGCCACAGGACTTGCAACGCCATGCCAAATATTGTTGACTTTGCGATTTCTCTCTCTTCTCTTCTCTCTTCTTGTCGTTGTCTCCCGCTTCTGGGAGCGGCGTGGCCCGATAGGGTAGCTGTACATAGTAGTAGTAGTAGTAGTAGTGTGTGTGTGTGTGTGTGTGTGTGTGTGTGTGTGTGTGTGTGTGTGTGTGTGTGTGTGTGTGTGTGTGTGTGTGTGTGTGTGTGTGTGTGTGTGTGTGTGTGTGTGTGTGTGTGTGTGTGTGTGTGTGTGTGCATGTGTGTTGTGTGTGTGTGTGTGTTTGCGTGTGTGTGTGCACACGTGTGTGCATGCGTTTTGTTGTGCCAGGATGCAACTTGTTTTCTTTTCTACAGTGTTGAGCAGTGTAGAATGTGCTTTTATCACTTTGCAAAGTCCTGTAGAGCTGTGCTTAGTCACCTGCTACTAGTATACTGGTAGAAACTAGCCATAACGTTAGTGAACTGACCTGACGTCTTGTCAATGTGGGTATTCTATGATGGTGTTTTGTCACAGACTGTTGTCTTGGATCGTCGTCAAGAGAAAGAGGCACAGGCCACTGTGAAGAAGGAGGCCAGTCGTCAAGCTCGGCACAACAAGCGCGATTCGAACAGAACGCAGGCAAGGGGCGGCGGAAGCAGGCGGTCACCTAAGAACGCTGAAGAGGAGGATGTTGGCGTGAAGGAAGTGTGGGTGCACCCGCTATCCTCGGCGTCCTCGGTGTCTGGCATCGCTACAAGCGACAGCAATCACTCCGTCTCCTCGGCGGCATCTCTAGATGCCTGTAGTAGTGATTTGTCATCTATAGACTCTGCCACAGTCATAGCAGCATCCACACTACACCAGCAACATGTATCTCTCAAGAAATCCACATCATCGGATAGTGTGAGAAAGGTTAGACAATCTTGGTGTTGTGCTTGCGTTCAGTTGTTCAATGTTTCCTGTCTGCATTGTTCTCTGTGGGGCATCGTTATCCAACCCTGAGGTGACAGACTAACCCACAGGGTCGGGGTTACTTGAAGAAATACGGAAAATATCAGCTTGAGTTTGTATCTTCTGTGCTGATGTCTATCGTGTTTTGTTTTCATCACAGCTGAAGAAGTATGTCATTCTTCGCTTCCTTCGCTTGCATGGGATGATGCACACCAAGATTGGGTAAGCTGCCTAACTCATCATGATCTTTCCTGTCAAGAATTGGAGCTGAGCACGTTCTGACAGATGAAGTTGATTCCATTCTGTGCTGTGTTTCATGGTTAGAAAGTTGGAAACTGCAGGTTTTGAATAATACTGGCTGTGTTTGTAGGCACATCAGCTACTGCCAGCGCTTATTTATCCATTTGTGTGTGTGTGTGTGTGTGTGTGTGTGTGTGTACGTGTGTGTGTACGTGTGTGTGCGTGTGTGTGTGTGTGTGTGTGTGTGTGTGTGTGTGTGTGTGTGTGTGTTGGAAGGCTACCTTCTTGCCAAAGCATTTGAAGTTTGGATTTCCCATTTCGCTAGCAATGGTACATTGTGACGGGAAGTGGGAGTTGTGCTAGGAGCTGAGAGCGAGATATAACAGTGTATTGCCTATGACGTCATAAATATCCAACCGGAACTTCACAGCATGAAAAAATAAAATCACGCAACCACATCACTACAGTTGCCTTTTTTAGTGAAGCGAGACTACGGATATATGACAGGAAAAAATGAATCATTCCCAAAATATCCACCAACCCATAATGGGAGGGCAGGTGGGACACTGTTATATCTCGCTCTCAGCTCCTAGCACAACTCCCACTTCCCGTCACAATGTACCATTGCTAGCGAACTGGGAAATTGCGCATCGGAGCTTCAAGCTTCGATATAACAGTGTATACTTCAAAGCCCACACGACACATAAACACACGACACATAAACACATTCATTCCCATGCATGGGTAACATTCGAGTCACGGGACAGGCACCTTAGTGTCCTGATAGCAGTAGGTCAGGCTATAGCCTAAACCCCGGAGCTGAGAACGGCTGCACCGTAAGTGGCTGCTGCCGCTGATGCCAGGCCCCCCGGAATGACCCTAAGAGGGACGGCTACGTGCTGTCCGCCGTACGCCACGATGCGGAGCGTGAAACCTACGCCAACACACATGCTGTACCGAGCAGAGCTCCGGTACTGGAAAAGGCGCGAAACACACCTGCTAGAGAGGCAAAGCCCAGTCTTGAGCCAATACAATGAACAGCATCCGCCAGTCCAGACCTCTTCTGGCACTAACATCCACACCGCCGCTATGCTGCGTAGCTGGTGCCCGGTCCTTGACCGTCCTGTTGCTCTGGTGGGAGAAGCATCCGGCTTCGGTTAGCATAGCCACGACCGGCTCGGCTATATTGAGTCTGGTTGTATGGGCTGGTGTAAGGCTCGTACCGGGAGCCACCGCCGGACCTGCTGACCCCAGTACCTCGGAAAAACTGGCGTTCACCCGCTGACGCCCCTCCAGAGCCAGACTTGCTGTCGCTCGACTGCGGAGGAGCTCGAGCGTCCTTGTATTATTTCACAACCAAGCCCAGGGCCTCCTGGGACTCTGCCTTGGACTGGATGCGCTCCAATAGTTCCGGGCCGAACAGGGCCGTGCCCGCTTTATCAAATGGCTCCTCCGCCATGGGTACCAGGCTCTTATCAAGATGCTCTAGGAACTCCTGGCGCCTCAGCACCGAGAGCTTACTGTTGGCATTGCCCAGCAGAGACAAGCCAGCCGGCACTATGTCCAATACAGCTTGCGGGTCCAGGCCTGCGCCAGCGTCCTGCGCTGCCTTGGCCTCCATCATCAGGGCAGAGAGAGGACCCAAACAATCCAATACGCTGCTCTGTAGCGAGTACAACATGTTGTCTCGTGACCTCTTGAATGACTGCCTTACACCAGGTAAATCCAGCACCTCATGGTCTAGCTTAGGTGTGACCGCCACGTCCACCTCTGGTCGGGAAAACTGCTTTACTAGGTCCCTGCGCTCCTTGCCCGTCAAGGGCTTCCTGAAGCGAGTCTGAAGGAACTGTTTTATATCTGAGGACACCGGAGCATGCTCCGGGTCGGTCTTCCGTGCTCACGTCCACACACGAGGGTACCTGCCCACTCGTGGTGTCGTTCAAATCAGCATCACTCGAGCAGGCATGCCCACTCGAGGAGCTAGGTGGAAGCAACAAACTTCCACCTGACAAACCAGACTTGGGCATGCCCAAGGAACTGGCGATTTCCCGGGGTTGAGTGCCTGCACTCAACCTGGAAAGTTTTGGCTCCGATCCATTGGACTGCGAGGACTGGCCCCTGGCCAGATCCCTTCTACATTCTGCTGTCGCTTCCAAAGCACGTAGATGATCATTGTTCGGAGCAAGGAGATCCACAACGGCTGATGAAACAGCTTGCCGGATTGAGTTTTCATCCATCTCTAATCGCGAGAAGAAGAGCTCAGATTTTCTAAATCACTTCGTGTCGAGCGGAAATAAAAAAGGCAACTGTAGTGATGTGGTTGCGTGATTTTATTTTTTCATGCTGTGAAGTTCCGGTTGGATATTTATGACGTCATAGGCAATACACTGTTATATCGAAGCTTGAAGCTCCGATGCGCAACTAGTTTCGGCTCCACAATCCAGTGTGTCGTTACTATAATAGCTTTCATGGCTGAGGTTGTTGGTATGACTGTTGGCTCTGGGTTCCCAGTACTCTGTAGCCGAGGCTGGTTGGTAAAGTAACTCCAATTTCACTTCAAGGTACCAGTGCATCTATTGTCTGCTTCTATCAAAGCAGCGTGCTGTCTATACTGGTTACCCCAGCAAGTGTAGGGTGTGCATAGGTAACTGTCTTGGCCGTTTTATGCCGATGTACTCCGTGTGGTGTAGACCAGGTGTGCATTGGTGGTCGATTCACATGGCTTCGCCAATTGTGTGGATTAGACAGTTATCTGGCACAAGTCTTGATCTGTCTCATTCAGATCTTGTTCGCTATCGTTGCTATAAGAGAAAATCTGTGGGTGCACATCCAGTGCATTTGCAGATTTGCGTGCTTCTCTTGCGACGGGCGTATACATGGTACATGATACATGGTGTGGGTGTGTGTGTGTGTGGTTGGTGTGCACATGTGTGTGTGTGTGTTTTGTGTGCACGTATGTGTGCACGTGTGTGTGCACATGCCGTGGGCATCCACTAACAGAATGGAGCACTTCAAGCGTGTGTGCACGGCATTCCGACGTGACCTGGATGAGCTAGTGCAGAGCCTGGATGACAGCACACTGACATTCACCAAGATGATGATCATCAATGTGTTTGCCCTGCACCGCATCCTTGTCACTGCTGCTGCTTCTAGCCCCGGTAAGAATAAAGCCTGACATGTTTGGCCATTATTAGTAGGTTACTAGTACTTGGCCCATGCTTGCTGTATGCTGGTCTGTTCACCTGTGCAAGTCAATGCCTGTTAGCTGGCCCAGTTCTGTCACAGTTCTCTCCTACAGTCCAGTAACGTTGATATGGACTTCTGTCCGTTTGTCTTCTGTCTCTCTCTGTCTCTCTCTGTCTCTCTCTGTCTCTCTCTGTCTCTCTCTCTCTCTCTCTCTCTCTCTCTCTCTCTCTCTCTCTCTCTCTCTCTCTCTCTCTCTCTCTCTCTCTCTCTCTCTCTCTCTCTCTCTCTCTCTCTCTCTCTCTCTCTCTCTCTCTCTCTCTCTCTCTCTCTCTCTCTCTGTCTGTCTCTCTCTGTCTCTCTCTCTCTCTCTCTCTCTGTCTCTCTCTCTCCCTCTCTCTCTCTCTCTCTCTCTCTCTCTCTCTCTCTCTCTCTCTCTCTCTCTCTCTCTCTCTCTCTCTCTCTCTCTCTCTCTCTCTCTCTCTCTCTCTCTCTCCCTCTCTCTCTCTCTCTCTCTCTCTCTCTCTCTCTCTCTCTCTCTCTCTCTCTCTCTCTCTCTCTCTCTCTCTCTCTCTCTCTCTCTCCCTCTCTCTGTCTGTCTGTCTGTCTGTCTGTCTGTCTGTCTGTCTGTCTGTCTGTCTGTCTGTCTGTGTCTGTCTGTCAATGCTGTAGAGACATCTATACCAGTACATAAGGAAACAACGTCAGTGTTTGCGGTGTTGATGGACGCCCTACTTTCATCATGCAACGCTCAAGTCTCAATCGTAAACAGCTACCTTGATCGGACGGGCAAGACGTTTGATCAGGCATTGGATGCTGGCAGTTCTCCTGACAGTGCTGCTGCATCTCTTCCTGGTTTGTCCAGGCTTAGTTCCTTACTACCTGCAGTTTGGGTGGGACTGGCATGGCTCAACAATGACTTAGCGCGACGGTGAGATATTAGGCAGTTGCTCTTTCACTGTCTCTACTTTTCTCCTCGAGCAAAGTTTGCTGGCTGGCCGTATATCTCCTCTACCCGCATCTGTTTCTTCCCTCCTTCCTCCTTCTTCGCTGCCCTGCTTAGCCGCCACCCGCAGTGTGTTGTTGTGCTTGCTGCGCTGCCTGTGTTTGATGTCATTGTTGGTTGGCATGATCATCATTAGGCTGTAGGCGTGTTGGCTGAGCAGGAAGTCAGTTGCATCATGTCTTGTGCAGCAGCTTCATGTTGATACTGTAGGCGAGCAGCTCGTGATACCAATCAGTTACTCGACATTTCCATCAAGTATTATGCCAATGGGTTTGTCCTCTGGTGTTTGTTTAAAGGAAAATGTCTCGTTGCTTCCATTGTCATTCTGACCTCCAGGATTGATGGCTTTCCTTGGCAAAGTTTGGCGGACTTGTTGAACAGCGTGAGGGCCTGGCCTCTTGATGCGTTTGTCAAAGACTACGATGGTGAGTGGTTGATCCTCGCCTCCCGTTTTATTTTATTTCATCTACTTTGTCATCTCATGGCACATTGCAAGGACTGCCAATACACTGTACCAGGTTGAACTGGAGATCAGGACTTGCTTGTGTCTGTTTCCTGGTGGTGCTTGCCACTGTTACTATTGAACTGGTCTCCGAGAGGCGTGCATGGACTGGGAGTGTAGGGTACGTGGTCCACTCTACTAGTTCTCGGTAGCTCTGAGACGGTGTGCTGCTGGTTTTGTGTAAGCTCTGCATGCATGTACAGCATGTA